>NC_084616.1:7092710-7322710 GCF_033978795.1 Nerophis ophidion
TGGGGCCCCTCAGTACATCACCGCCTTTTTTCCCCCTACTCTTCAGTTACATGGTGGGGCCCCTCAGTACATCATCGGCTTGTTTTGCCCCTACTCTTCATTTGCATGGTGGGGCCCCTCAGTACATCACCAACTTGTTGTGCCTCTACTCTTCAGTTGCATGGTGGGGCCCCTCAGTACATCACTGACTTGTTATGTCCCTACTCTTCATTTGCATGGTGGGGCCCCTCAGTACATCACCGGCTTGTTGTGCCTCTACTCTTCAGTTGCATGGTGGGGCCCCTCAGTACATCATCGGCTTGTTGTGCCTCTACTCTTCAGTTGCATGGTGGGGCCCCTCAGTATATCACTGACTTGTTGTGCCTCTACTCTTCAGTTGCATGGTGGGGCCCCTCAGTATATCACCGACTTGTTGTGCCTCTACTCTTCAGTTGCATGGTGGGGCCCTTCAGTACATCACCGACTTGTTGTGCCTCTACTCTTCAGTTGCATGGTGGGGCCCCTCAGTACATCACTGACTTGTTGTGTCCCTATCTTCAGTTGCATTGTGGGGCCCCTCAGTACATCACTGACTTGTTATGCCTCTACTCTTCAGCTGGCAGCCTCCAGTCTTCAGGCCAGGGTCTCCTAAAGACCCCCAAAAGTTCATTTTAAAATCCTATCATTCCAGACTCTAGTTCCCAGACTCTGGACCAACCAGCACCAGTCCCTCCTGGATCTTGACTGTGTTGAGACTTTTAAGAAACATTTGAAGACCTCTCTTTTAAGCTTTTAATGAATGAACATTCATATTCAATCCTTCCTGGTCATTCAGAGAGGCGTCAGCTTGCTTGGTTTAATTGTGTCTTCTAGAACATTCTGTTTTGCAGCATGACTGTGGCAACCACTTCTGGGAACTTAATTGTTGTGGGAACGTCAGAGCCCTCAGTTCTGCAAACTTTTAGAACAACTTTTGCGTATTCAATCGGACGAGTTCATTGACACACATGAAAGCCAACAAGGCGTCAAAACAAATCGAGCGGCAATAAATCAGTGAGGCTTTTTCTGAGGTGTAACTTTGTCCAGGTTTTATGTATCGGGTATGTTTTGTGTGAGTTCTGCTCCACAGTCACTTTTGGAAAACGTTTTCTAAGTCTAAGTTTTCCGTAGTCCATAGTGGATCTAGCATAATAGTGAGAGTCCAGTCCATAGTGGATCTAACATAATAGTGAGAGTCCAGTCCATAGTGGATTTAACATAATAGTGAGAGTCCAGTCCATAGTGGATTTAACATAATAGTGAGAGTCCAGTCCATAGTGGATCTAAAAGAATAGTGTGAGAGTCCAGTCCATAGTGGATCTAACATAATAGTGAGAGTCCAGTCCATAGTGGATTTAACATAATAGTGAGAGTCCAGTCCATAGTGGATCTAACATAATAGTGAGAGTCCAGTCCATAGTGGATCTAACATAATAGTGAGAGTCCAGTCCATAGTGGATCTAACATAATAGTGAGAGTCCAGTCTATAGTGGATCTAACATAATAGTGAGAGTCCAGTCCATAGTGGATCTAGCATAATAGTGAGAGTCCAGTCCATAGTGGATCTAACATAATAGTGAGAGTCCAGTCCATAGTGGATCTAACATAATAGTGAGAGAGTCCAGTCTATAGTGGATCTAACATAATAGTGAGAGTCCAGTCCATAGTGGATCTAACATAATAGTGAGAGAGTCCAGTCCATAGTGGATCTAACATAATAGTGAGAGTCCAGTCCATAGTGGATCTAAAAGAATAGTGTGAGAGTCCAGTCCATAGTGGATCTAACATAATAGTGAGCGTCCAGTCCATAGTGGATCTAACATAATAGTGAGAGTCCAGTCCATAGTGGATTTAACATAATAGTGTGAGAGTCTAGTCCATAGTGGATCTAACATAATAGTGAGAGTCCAGTCCATAGTGGATTTAACATAATAGTGTGAGAGTCCAGTCCATAGTGGATTTAACATAATAGTGAGAGTCCAGTCCATAGTGGATCTAACATAATAGTGAGAGAGTCCAGTCCATAGTGGATCTAACATAATAGTGAGAGAGTCCAGTCCATAGTGGATTTAACATAATAGTGTGAGAGTCCAGTCCATAGTGGATCTAGCATAATAGTGAGAGAGTCCAGTCCATAGTGGATCTAACATAATAGTGAGAGTCCAGTCCATAGTGGATCTAACATAATAGTGAGAGTCCAGTCCATAGTTGATTTAACATAATAGTGAGAGTCCAGTCCATAGTGGATCTAACATAATAGTGAGAGTCCAGTCCATAGTGGATCTAACATAATAGTGTGAGAGTTCAGTCCATAGTGGATTTAACATAATAGTGTGAGAGTCCAGTCCATAGTGGATCTAACATAATAGTGAGAGTCCAGTCAATAGTGGATCTAAAAGAATAGTGTGAGAGTCCAGTCCATAGTGGATCTAACATAATAGTGAGCGTCCAGTCCATAGTGGATCTAACATAATAGTGAGAGTCCAGTCCATAGTGGATTTAACATAATAGTGTGAGAGTCCAGTCCATAGTGGATCTAACATAATAGTGAGAGTCCAGTCCATAGTGGATTTAACATAATAGTGTGAGAGTCCAGTCCATAGTGGATTTAACATAATAGTGAGAGAGTCCAGTCCATAGTGGATCTAACATAATAGTGAGAGAGTCCAGTCCATAGTGGATTTAACATAATAGTGTGAGAGTCCAGTCCATAGTGGATCTAACATAATAGTGTGAGTCCAGTCCATAGTGGATCTAACATAATAGTGAGAGTCCAGTCCATAGTGGATCTAACATAATAGTGAGAGTCCAGTCTATAGTGGATCTAACATAATAGTGAGAGTCCAGTCTATAGTGGATCTAACATAATAGTGAGAGTCCAGTCCATAGTGGGGCCAGCAGGAGACCATCCCGAGCATAGACAGGTCAGCAGCACAAGACGTCCCCAACCGATGCACAGATGAGTGGTCCACCCTGGGTCTTGACCCTGGACAGCCAGCGCTTCATCCGTGGCCACCAGACCTGTGCCCCCCCCACACCCCCCACACCCTCCACAAAGAAGAGGGGGGCAGAGCAGAAAAGAAATGGCAGATCAACTGGTCCAAAAGGGGGGTGTATTTAAAGGCTAGAGCAGTCGATCGCGAGCTACCAGTCGACCGCGGGGGGTGTGTCAGTCGATCTCCAGCCAGGCTTTAAAAAAAAAATAGACCTAAAAATGAGTGATCATCAATCTTCACCAAGACGTCACTTAAATGACATTCACGGTACCGGAGGGTCTTGTGAGATGACGCTGGCTGCTGCAAGATCATTATTATGAAAATATGACCGAGAGGAAGGCGAGAAACACTTTTTATTTCAACAGACTCTCGCGCCGTACCTTCCGTCAAAACTCTAAAGGCCGACTGCACATTTCCTATCTTCACAATAAAAGCCCTGCTTCATGCTGCCTGCGCTAACTAAATACAGAGTCTCGGAAAACTGGCGTGCACAAGCGATCCCTCAGAAAGCTGGCGTGCACATCACTTGTGCACGCCAGCTTTCCCAGACTCTTATTTTGTTAGCGCAGGCAGCATGAAGCAGGGCTTTTATTGTGAAGATAGGAAATGTGCAGTCGGCCTTTAGAGTTTTGACGGAAGGGACGGCGCCAAAGTCTGTTGAAATAAAAAGTGTTTCTCGCCTTCCTCTCTGTCATTTTTTCCTAATAATGAACTGGCAGCAGCCAGCGTCATCTCACAAGACCCTCGGGTGCCGTGAATGTCAATCAAGCAAGCTACGGAATTTGCCGCCAATGTTTTTCTTGTAAAGTGTATGGAAGCTGGATGAATTAGATGCCAAAAACCAACCACTTTCATGTGGTATTGTACAGAAAGGACCACTTTTTTTTCTCCTCCATTTGAAAATGTGGCCGTTATCATCATTACTGTCTGATTCCAATCAATGCAAGTCATCAGAATCAGGTAATACACCAACTTATATTCTTGTCTTTGTGAAAGAAAGACATCTATATGTGTTACACATGCTTGTATTATCATCAAACACATTTAACTTGTTTACAAAAATGTCTCTTTCATAAATAAATAAATATAAATGATATATATAAATGAGGTAGATCCCCTCGAGTTGGTCAATTGAAAAGTAGCTCGCCTGCAGAAAAAGTGTGGGCACCCCTGGTCTAGAGTATACAAATGAGTTTTCAGATGGGACTTAAATGCTTCTACTGATCACCTCTAACGCCCTTCACTTGTTTTTGACTAATTTGTTCACAAGTGCGTACATCATTAATTAAACGCACACGCCTTGGAAATAGTTGCTTTTCATGCGTGTTCCTCATGTTGGCACTTCCTTGTTGTAATTGATGACACACCCAGAGTCAGACGCCCTACAATCGGCCTAACTTGTTCCAAGTAAAGCAGCGGCCTTGAAGGCGATCATCAACTACATGGAAGAAACTGAGAGCCAGTGTCAGCGTTTCAGGTGATGCTATTCCCTTTCAAGTCTATTCAAACCTTCCACATCACCGTCCCAAACCACAAGAACGATGAACCGCCGTGCTCCCAAACTCCCCGCATGCCGCCCTGCACTTTGATCTCTGCACAAACCGGTTGCTGGCAGTGACAAGCATCCTGGAACAGGACCAGATCAAGTTCCCTTCGCCTCCAAGCTCCACCGCCTCACTGGTGCATCCGGTCGAGTACGGCCATCCATGCTGCTTACCAGTCTACGCAATATAGGGAATATGAGTGCTGAAATAGAGATGGTAGAGGGACCCTAGTTCCAATCCAGGTTCCGAGTCAAGGCCATTGTGCTCTCATTGTGGGTCGTGGTTAGTTCCATGTATGGCAGTTTCCGTCTACAGTGTATGAATGTTTGTGTGAATTCGCTCCGTTTTTGTCCGCTAAAGACGCCGAGATCATTATCCATGCGTTTGTTACGCCTCGTCTCGATTACTGTAACGTATTATTTTGGGGTCTCCCCATGTCTAGCATTAAAAGATTACAGTTGGTACAAAATGCGGCTGCTAGACTTTTGACAAAAACAAGAAAGTTTGATCACATTACGCCTATACTGTATATACCTTTATATACATATATATACCTATACTGTATATACCTTTATATACATATATATATACATATATACCTATACTGTATATACCTTTATATACATATATACATACATATATACCTATACTGTATATACCTTTATATACATATATACATACATATATACCTATACTGTATATACCTTTATATACATATATACATACATATATACCTATACTGTATATACCTTTATATACATATATACATACATATATACCTGTACTGTATATACCTTTATATACATATATACATACATATATACCTATACTGTATATACCTTTATATACATATATACATACATATATACCTGTACTGTATATACCTTTATATACATATATACATACATATATACCTATACTGGCTCACCTGCACTGGCTTCCTGTGCACTTAAGATGTGACTTTAAGGTTTTACTACTTACGTATAAAATACTACACGGTCTAGCTCCATCCTATCTTGCCGATTGTATTGTACCATATGTCCCGGCAAGAAATCTGCGTTCGAAGGACTCCGGCTTATTAGTGATTCCTAGAGCCCAAAAAAAGTCTGCGGGCTATAGAGCGTTTTCCGTTCGGGCTCCAGTACTCTGGAATGCCCTCCCGGTAACAGTTCGAGATGCTACCTCAGTAGAAGCATTTAAGTCTCACCTTAAAACTCATCTGTATACTCTAGCCTTTAAATAGACCTCCTTTTTAGACCAGTTGATCTGCCGCTTCTTTTCTTTCTCCTATGTCCCCCCCTCCCTTGTGGAGGGGGTCCGGTCCGATGACCATGGATGAAGTACTGGCTGTCCAGAGTCGAGACCCAGGATGGACCGCTCGCCTGTGTATCGATTGGGGACATCTCTACACTGCTGATCCGCCTCCGCTTGAGATGGTCTCCTGTGGACGGGACTCTCGCTGCTGTCTTGGATCCGCTTTGGACTGAACTCTGGCGGCTGTGTTGGAGCCACTATGGATTGAACTTTCACAGTATCATGTTAGACCCGCTCGACATCCATTGCTTTCGGTCCCCTAGAGGGCGGGGCGGTTGCCCACATCTGAGGTCCTCTCCAAGGTTTCTCATAGTCAGCATTGTCACTGGCGTCCCACTGGATGTGAATTCTCCCTGCCCACTGGGTGTGAGTTTTCCTTGCCCTTTTGTGGGTTCTTCCGAGGATGTTGTAGTCGTAATGATTTGTGCAGTCCTTTGAGACATTTGTGATTTGGGGCTATATAAATAAACATTGATTGATTGATTGAACAACCATTGTTCTGGAGAAAAGTCAAGCCAGAAAACCCTGCAGTCTATTCCACCATAGGCACCCATCTACATTTCTGCCAGTGGGTGTTCGGACGGGCCGTAAATCTGACGCTACTTCTCTGAGGCTATGTCTACACCAGGGGTGCCCATTACGTCGATCGCGATCGACTGGTCGATCTCGGAGGGTGTGTCAGTCGATCTCAAGCCAGGCATTAAAAAATAGACATAAAAATGAGCAATCATCAATCATACCAAGACTTCACTTTCGTCAGTTGTTTGACATTCTCGGCACCCGAGGATCTTGTGAGATGACGCTGGGTGCTGCGAGCTCATATTTAAGAAAAAAAATCACTAACAGGGCGGACGCAGAGAAACACATTTTATTTCTAGAGACTCCGTACCTACTGTCAAAACTCTAAAGACCGACTGCACAGTTCCTGTCTTCACCATAAAAGACCTGTTTCATCCTGCCTGTGCTAACAAAATAAGAGTCTCAGAAAGCTAGCAAGCTACGGAGTTTGATTCCAATGTATTTCTCCCCCGGCCCTCAGCGACCGCTTTCTCACTTGCTTGCCCATCCGCACACTCACTGACGTCACTCACCTGCTGCCAGACATTAAAGGGCCACACACATATGCTACTCTCATAACAAAGTGTTTAAAAAGGAGTATGCAAGTTGGACAAATGAGATGCCAAATCCAACCACTTTCATGTGGTATTGGACGGAAAGGAGGACTTTTTTTTTTCCTCCATTCGAAAATGCGGACGTTATCAGCACCACTGTCTGATTCCAATCAATGCAAGTCATCAGAATCAGGTAATACACCAACTTATATTCTTGTCTTCATGAAAGAAAGGAATCTATGTGTGTTAAACATGCTTGTATTATCATTAAACACATTTAACTTGTTAACAAAAATGTCTCTTTCATAAATAAATAAATATAAATTATAAATAGGAATGAGGTAGATCCCCTCGAGTTGGTCAATTGAAAAGTAGCTCGCCTGCAGAAAAAGTGTGAGCGCCCCTGCCTTAAACGAATCATTCAATCAATCAATCAATGTTTACTTATATAGCCCTAAATCACTAGTGTCTCAAAGGGCTGCACAAACCACCACGACATCCTCGGTAGGCCCACATAAGGGCAAGGAAAACTCACACCCAGTGGGACGTCGGTGACAATGATGACTATGAGAACCTTGGAGAGGAGGAAAGCAATGGATGTGGAGCGGGTCTAACATAATACTGTGAAAGTTCAATCCATAATGGATCCAACACAGTCGCAAGAGTCCAGTCCAAAGCGGATCCAACACAGCAGCGAGAGTCCCGTTCACAGCGGAGCCAGCAGGAAACCATCCCAAGCGGAGGCGGATCAGCAGCGCAGAGATGTCCCCAGCCGATACACAGGCGAGCAGTACATGGCCACCGGATCGGACCGGACCCCCTCCACAAGGGAGAGTGGGACATAGGAGAAAAAGAAAAGAAGCGGCAGATCAACTGGTCGAAAAGGAGTCTATTTAAAGGCTAGAGTATACAAATGAGTTTTAAGGTGCGACTTAAATGCTTCTACTGAGGTAGCATCTCGAACTTTTACTGGGAGGGCATTCCAGAGTACTGGAGCCCGAAATGAAAATGCTCTATAGCCCGCAGACTTTTTTTGGGCTTTGGGAATCACTAATAAGCCGGAGTCCTTTGAACGCAGATTTCTTGCCGGGACATATGGTACAATACAATCAGCAAGATAGGATGGAGCTAGACCGTGTAGTATTTTATACGTAAGTAGTAAAACCTTAAAGTCACATCTTAAGTGCACAGGAAGCCAGTGCAGGTGAGCCAGTATAGGTATATATGTATGTATATAAAGGTATATACAGTATAGGTATATATGTATGTATATATGTATATAAAGGTATATACAGTATAGGTATATATGTATATATATATGTATATAAAGGTATATACAGTACAGGCGTAATGTGATCAAACTTTCTTGTTCTTGTCAAAAGTCTAGCAGCCGCATTTTGTACCAACTGTAATCTTTTAATGCTAGACATGGGGAGACCTGAAAATAATACGTTACAGTAATCGAGACGAGGCGTAACAAACGCATGGATAATGATCTCGGCGTCTTTAGTGGACAAAATGGAGCGAATTTTAGCGATATTACGGAGATGAAAGAAGGCTGTTTTAGTAACGCTTTTAATGTGTGACTCAAAGGAGAGAGTTGGGTCGAAGATAAAACCCAGATTTTTTTACCGAGTCACCTTGTTTTATTATTTGGTTGTCAAATGTTAAAGTTGTATTATTAAATAGAGGTCGGTGTCTAGCAGGACCGATAATCAGCATTTCCGTTTTTTGGGGCGTTAAGTTGCAAAAAGTTAGCGGACATCCATTGTTTAATTTCATTAAGACACGCTTCCAAATACAACCGGACACGGCTTTGTCCACACAATAAAACACAATCAAGCAGATCAAGTTTTTCCATTACTCTGCTCCTTTAAAGTACGACCCCTGTTTTTTTTGTTTTTTTTAAATGGCCGCCGTAAACCCAGATGTTTGTTTTTCAAATACAGTATCTGGTGGCAGGGTCTATTTTTTCTCATTTTCAAAGAGGGATATTTTGTGTTGGGGATGTAGCGTTTCTTCGCCGGACAACATCGGCGAGGTTACGCGAATGTCATGTGGGAGAATAATAATAATAATAATAATAATAATAATAATAAAACGAAGGGACCCTGAGAACTGTTGCTGCTCGGCTTGTAATCAGTCCCTCGTCGAGGAAGTGAATCAAGTGGAAATGTTTTCAGAGAGAATCTGCCAGTGACTCACTTTGGAACCGAGTTGAAATCCAGCTGGTTCAAAACAAAAACGGGCAGAGGTTCAGTCTAATTAGTTTAATTGTTTGGGTGTGAACTCGGCCATGACTGCATCAGCCAATTAAAAGTGGGAACACAAAGAAATACCTTTCAGGTTTAGACCGACGTTTCCTGTAATGAGCGTGTTCTAAAAGTGCTTCTTATCACACAATGTTCTGTCCATGTGGAATAAAGCCAGCAAGGACTTCAGAGCCACTTCTCTCTGAAAGTGCCGGCCTCAAGGGGTCCGTGTCTGAATGGTCTCGACACCTGTCCAGGTCTTGTCTCCCGACTGACCAAAGCACCATTTTTACTTCGTTATTCCTTCGGTCGGCGGTCAACCAAACAAACGGTCAGAAATTGACGATGTTGCAGACCCAAAGACTTTAGGCTGAAGTTGAGCTCCTTATTTGTCCTAAGCCTGTAAACCAGGTGTGTCCAAAGTCCGGCCCGCGTGTCATTTTTAAGCACATTCTAAAAATAAAAAAACATAAAAAGTGGTATAAAAGGAGTAAACAGGTGAAATGTGACGAGAAAATGTTACAATGTTTACTCTAATAACCCGAAGCTGCCATGCAGGCTGTTATTTTCTTCCAAGAAAATAAAAATCCATCCATCCATTTTCTACCGCTTATTCCATTTTGGGGTCGCGGGGGGGTGCTGGCGCCTATCTCAGCTACAATCGGGCGGAAGGCGGGGTACACCCTGGACAAGTCGCCACCTCATCGCAGGGCCAACACAGATAGACAGACAACATTCACACACTAGGGCCAATTTAGTGTTGCCAATCAACCTATCCCCTCTTTGGAAGTGGGAGGAAGCCGGAGTACCCGGAGGGAACCCACGCATTCACGGGGAGAACATGCAAACTCCACACAGAATTGAACCCAGGACTGCAGGACCTTCGTATTGTGAGGCAGACGCACTAACCCCTCTGCCACCGTGAAGCCCGGCACCTATCCAATACACAGTAAAAAAAATACACAGTTGTTTTACTAACTGTACTGTGCTTGCTGGTTACTAAAAAAAAACCAACAACAACACTTACCTTTCACTATTTGAGTAACCTTTGTTCTGCCATTTGCATACTGGCGAGAGTCACTTGCCGACAGGTGTGCAACACCACGTAAATCGTTGGCCAATCAAAAAGCAACCCCATAACGCTATAGCCAACATTCACCAGGAGATGGCACCAGACAACATAGATCACTCTAACTTCCTCGTTCTGCTGCTTCGTCTTCTTGTGTGTGCAGTTTTTTATTCAAATCCTTAGATGTTGTAACGTGATTGGGCAGGCAAGCTGTTTATATAACAGGAAAGCGGACGTGAAAACAGGCTGTCCCCTACTCAGGTCCGCATGGAGCTGGAGGGGGCTTTGAGATATTTTTTGGGGGAAAATGTTGCATTTTCCCAAAAAAAGGGCCTAATAAGAACAAACAAAAAACATAAACAACAATAATAGTTATAATTGACGAATGGATCTGAAGTTGATCTCAAGATGATTGTGTTTAAAGTAAACAATAAAAAAAAAAGTGTTTTATTTTTAACGAGTAGGACCCTTTTGGATCCCCAATAATTTTAGTGCGATTTTATTTATTTTTTTGTGTCATTGCTAAAAAAAAAAGGGGGATAGGTTGATTGGCAACACTAAAATAATCCCTAGTGTGTGAATGTGAGTGTGAATGTTGTCTATCTGCGTTGGCCCTGCGATGAGGTGGCGACTTGTCCAGGGTGTACCCCGCCTTCCGCCCGATTGTAGCTGAGATAGGCGCCAGCGCCCCCCGGGACTCCAAAAGGGAACAAGCGGTAGAAAATGGATGGATGGATGGATACTCTAGCCTTTAAATAGACTCCCTTTTTAGACCGGTTGATCTGCCGTTTCTTTTCTTTTTCTCCTATGTCCCCCCCCCCCCTCCCTTGTGGAGGGGGTCCGGTCCGATCCGGTGGCCATGTACTGCTTGCCTGTGTATCGGCTGGGGACATCCCGCCTCCGCTTGGGATGGTTTCCTGCTGGCTCCGCTGTGAGCGGGACTCTCGCTGCTGTGTTGGATCCGCTTTGGACTGGACTCTCGCGACTGTGTTGGATCCATTATGGATTGAACTTTCACAGTATCATGTTAGACCCGCTCCACATCCATTGCTTCCGTCCTCTCCAAGGTTCTCATAGTCATCATTGTCACCGACGTCCCACTGGGTGTGAGTTTTTCCTTGCCCTTATGTGGGCCTACCGAGGATGTCGTAGTGGTTTGTGCAGCCCTTTGAGACACTAGTGATTTATGGCTATATAAGTAAACATTGATTGATTGATTGATTGGTAGAAGTTGGGGACTTGTTGTGTCCTTGAGCAAGACGCTTCACCCTTGCTCCTGATGGGTGCTGGTTAGCGCCTTGCATGGCAGCTCCCTCCATCAGTGTGTGAATGTGTGTGTGAATGGGTGAATGTGGAAACGGGGTCCAAACGCTTTGAGTACCTTGAAGGTAGAAAAGCGCTTTACATGGTGAACGAGATGGCTTGTGTCAAAATAAATGATTCCTAGAGCCCAAAAAAAGTCTGCGGGCTATAGAGCGTTTTCTGTTCGGGCTCCAGTACTCCGGAATGCCCTCCCGGTAACAGTTCGAGATGCCACCTCAGTAGAAGCATTTAAGTCTCACCTTAAAACTCATTTGTATACTCTAGCCTTTAAATAGACTCCCTTTTTAGACCAGTTGATCTGCCATTTCTTTTCTTTTTCTCCTATGTCCCACTCTCCCTTGTGGAGGGGGTCCGGTCCGATCCGGTGGCCATGTACTGCTTGCCTGTGTATCGGCTGGGGACATCCCGCCTCCGCTTGGGATGGTTTCCTGCTGGCTCCGCTGTGAGCGGGACTCTCGCTGCTGTGTTGGATCCGCTTTGGACTGGACTCTCGCGACTGTGTTGGATCCATTATGGATTGAACTTTCACAGTATCTTGTTAGACCCGCTCGACATCCATTGCTTTCCTCCTCTCCAAGGTTCTCATAGTCATCATTGTCACCGACGTCCCATTGGGTGTGAGTTTTCCTTGCCCTTATGTGGGCCTACCGAGGATGTCGTGGTGGTTTGTGCAGCCCTTTGAGACACTAGTGATTTAGGGCTATATAAGTAAACATTGATTGATTGATTGATTGATTGATTGGTAGAAGTTGGGGACTTGTTGTGTCCTTGAGCAAGACACTTCACCCTTGCCCCTGATGGGTGCTGGTTAGCGCCTTGCATGGCAGCTCCCTCCATCAGTGTGTGAATGTGTGTGTGAATGGGTGAATGTGGAAACGGGGTCAAAACGCTTTGAGTACCTTGAAGGTAGAAAAGGGCTCTACATGGCGAACGAGATGGGTTGTGTCAAAATAAATGATTCCTAGAGCCCAAAAAAAGTCTGCGGGCTATAGAGCGTTTTCTGTTCGGGCTCCAGTACTCTGGAATGCCCTCCCGGTAACAGTTCGAGATGCCACCTCAGTAGAAGCATTTAAGTCTCACCTTAAAACTCATTTGTATACTCTAGCCTTTAAATAGACTCCCTTTTTAGACCAGTTGATCTGCCATTTCTTTTCTTTTTCTCCTATGTCCCACTCTCCCTTGTGGAGGGGGTCCGGTCCGATCCGGTGGCCATGTACTGCTTGCCTGTGTATCGGCTGGGGACATCCCGCCTCCGCTTGGGATGGTTTCCTGCTGGCTCCGCTGTGAGCGGGACTCTCGCTGCTGTGTTGGATCCGCTTTGGACTGGACTCTCGCGACTGTGTTGGATCCGTTATGGATTGAACTTTCACAGTATCTTGTTAGACCCGCTCAAGGTTCTCATAGTCATCATTGTCACCGACGTCCCACTGGGTGTGAGTTTTTCCTTGCCCTTATGTGGGCCTACCGAGGATGTCGTAGTGGTTTGTGCAGCCCTTTGAGACACTAGTGATTTAGGGCTATATAAGTAAACATTGATTGATTGATTGATAAGTTTTTCAGCTTGTTTGAATCCATTGACGGCAGGAAAATAAGGCATTGAAGTGAGAAGGTGTGTCCGGAGGTTTGTTGTATGCGGCAGAACTCGTCCCGGATTCCCACCCCGAGCCAACGGGAGTGTACGCATGCCACATTCCAGGACTGCGTCACTCGAGCGTATAAGAGGAGGGCTCCTTGTTGCCGTCTTCACCACCGCCGAACATCAGCTGCAAAAAGGTACGTTGACGCCACTTCACGTCCTCCCTTTCCCGGCAGACTTCTAACCCCCGTCTGGTTGCTCAGATGGCTTCTGCGCTCCAAGTTGTCTTCCTCCTCTGCGGGATCAGCGGACTGCTGGCTGTCGCCGTAAGTCCAACGTCGGACATCGTCCTTCTTCTACTGCCCTCTTCTTATGTCTCACTCTTTCTTGTCCACTTTGCAGTCGGCTGATGATAAAAAAGGTAAGGTAGCCACGTGCTTTTCCTTGTTTGGACTTGAATAAGAAATGTCCTTGCAGAGTGCGGATGCCCTAAGGAATTCATTCGGTTCCAGTCATACTGCTACAAATACATACCGCTGATGAAGGACTTCACACAAGCAGAGGTATGGAAAGCCTCCGTGTTCATCGAGCACTGCGGTTCAAGAAATACCAAACTTCCATTTGTCCGTTAGGAGATCTGCCAGCAGCTGCACGGCAATCTGGTGTCCATCGAAGGCCCCGTGGAAAACGCGGTGGTTTTACAACTGATTCGCGACAACAACGACGGTGCCGTCATCGACACCTGGATTGGAGCCCATGATGTTTTAGAGGTAAGACAACTCGGGAATATCCCAGCAAACTTCTACCAAGTCCGTTCAGGACTAAGTCCTCCAAATGTGACTTTGACAGGCTGGCACCTATTTGTGGACCGACGGGGCGATTTTCGATTTCAGTGGCTTTGATGGCGCTCTTCCCAATAGTGGCCTCTGTGTGGAGATCGACAACGGTATTGTGTCCTTTTAGCAGAAACCTGGGCATTCTCTGGGCGCACTGACTCCGTTCTTGTGTCTTGCAGACATGTTCTGGAACGACGACGACTGCACCGACTTCAATTCGTTTATTTGCGAGAGAGATGTGTGCATTTAGTCGGCCAGGTCGCCGTCATATCTTCCCTGACAACGTCTGTGCGTCCTCGCCATGACGTGAAGATATGACCTTCTTTGTCCTCTGGGTGGCTGCTGGCCGCTGTCAATCAATCTTACTGGAACCTCCAAATCTATCTCTTTTAATAAAGGAAGGAAACTATCCAAGCATGGAATACTTGTGAGTGTTTTTGTCCTAACTACACCTGCTGTCAATCAATCTTATTGGAACCTCCAAATCTATCTCTTTAAATAAAGGAAGGAAACTATCCAAGCATGGAATACTTGTGAGTGTTTTTGTCCTAACTACACCTGCTGATAATCAATCTTATTGGAACCTCCAAATCTATCTCTTTTAATAAAGGAAGGAAACTATCCAAGCATGGAATACTTGTGAGTGTTTTTGTCCTAACTACACCTGCTGTCAATCAATCTTATTGGAACCTCCAAATCTATCTCTTTAAATAAAGGAAGGAAACTATCCAAGCATGGAATACTTGTGAGTGTTTTTGTCCTAACTACACCTGCTGATAATCAATCTTATTGGAACCTCCAAATCTATCTCTTTTAATAAAGGAAGGAAACTATCCAAGCATGGAATACTTGTGAGTGTTTTTGTCCTAACTACACCTGCTGTCAATCAATCTTATTGGAACCTCCAAATCTATCTCTTTAAATAAAGGAAGGAAACTATCCAAGCATGGAATACTTGTGAGTGTTTTTGTCCTAACTACACCTGCTGTCAATCAATCTTATTGGAACCTCCAAATCTATCTCTTTAAATAAAGGAAGGAAACTATCCAAGCATGGAATACTTGTGAGTGTTTTTGTCCTAACTACACCTGCTGTCAATCAATCTTACTGGAACTTCCAAATCTATCTCTTTAAATAAAGGAAGGAAACTATCCAAGCATGGAACACTTGTGAGTGTTTTTGTCCTAACTACACCTGCTGTCAATCAATCTTATTGGAACCTCCAAATCTATCTCTTTAATAAAGGAAGGAAACTATCCAAGCATGGAACACTTGTGAGTGTTTTTGTCCTAACTACACCTGCTGTCAATCAATCTTATTGGAACCTCCAAATCTATCTCTTTAATAAAGGAAGGAAACTATCCAAGCATGGAACACTTGTGAGTGTTTTTGTCCTAACTACACCTGCTGTCAATCAATCTTATTGGAACCTCCAAATCTATCTCTTTAATAAAGGAAGGAAACTATCCAAGCATGGAACACTTGTGAGTGTTTTTGTCCTAACTACACCTGCTGTCAATCAATCTTACTGGAACCTCCAAATCTATCTCTTTAAATAAAGGAAGGAAACTATCCAAGCATGGAACACTTGTGAGTGTTTTTGTCCGATCTCCACCTGCCACTCCAAAGTGTACCGCAGGGGACAAGAGATCTAGTGTGTAAAGTAACCACGGTCCACATTCTACTGGTCCTGGAAATGACAAACAACGTGTTCCACATCGGTCTTCCCGAACGAACGCTCACGGTCACCATAGCGACCCGGGCGGGAACCCAACTTGGCGGGCTAGAAGGGCCCATCATTCACAATCATTATGGGGGACTTAAAGATCTCGGAAAGGTTTCAGACATTTTTCTCAAATTCAACCCACATTTCTCAGATTTAGCTCATTTTCATCACATTGAAGTCCAAAATAAATGTTGACTCTAAATCTATGTGGTGAATCTAAACCTAAATGTTGAATCTAAATCTAAATGTGAGCACCAAATGTTAACTCTAATCCTAAATCTTGAATCTACATGTGAGCACTAAATGCTGACTCTGAACCTAAATCTTCAGTCGAAACCTAAACCTTAGATAAAAATCTTCAATCTACATGTGAGCCCTAAATGTTCAATCAAAACCTAAATGTTCAATCTAAACCTGAATCCTAAATCTAAATGTCAGCGCTAAATCTTAAATCAAAACCTAAATGTTCAATGTAAACCTGAATTCTAAATCTAAATGTAAGCCCTGAATCTAAAGCTAAATCTTGAATCTACACATACATGTTAAATCTACAACTAAAACTTGAATCTAAACAAATATGTTCAATCTAAACCTAAATCTACATGTGAGCGCTAATGCTAACTCTAAACCTAAATCGTCAATCTACACCTAGACCTTAGATATAAATCTTAAATCTAAATGTGAGCACTAAATGCTGACTCTGTACCTAAATCTTCAATCTAAACCTTTGATAAAAATCTTCAATCTAAATGGGAGCGCTAAATGTTCAATCTAAACCTGAATCCTAAATCTAAATGTAAGCGCTAAATCTAAACCTAAATCTTGAGTCTAAACACATACGTTAAATCTAAACCTAAATCTTAAATCTAAATGTGAGCACTAAATGTTAACTCTAAACCTAATTCTTAAATCCAAACCTAAATTTGAAATCTAAATGTGAGCGCTAAATGCTAACTCTAAACCTAAATCTTCAATCGAAACCTAAACCTTAGATAAAAATCTTCAATCTAAATGTGAGCGCTAAATGTTCAATCAAAACCTAAATGTTCAATCTAAACCTGAATCCTGAATCTAAATGTGAGCGCTAAATCTTAAATCAAAACCTAAATGTTCAATGTAAACCTGAATTTTAAATCTAAATGTAAGCCCTGAATCTAAAGCTAAATCTTGAATCTACACATACATGTTAAATCTACAACTAAATCTTGAATCTAAACAAATATGTTCAATCTAAACCTAAATCTTAAATCTACATGTGAGCGCTAAATGCTAACTCTAAACCTAAATCTTCAATCAAAACCTAAACCTTAAATATAAATCTTAAATCTGAATGTGAGCACTAAATGCTGACTCTGTACCTAAATCTTCAATCTAAACCTTAGATAAAAATCTTCAATCTAAATGTGAGCGCTAAATGTTCAATCTAAACCTGAATCCTAAATCTAAATGTAAGCGCTAAATCTAAACCTAAATCTTGAGTCTAAACACATACGTTAAATCTAAACCTAAATCTTAAATCTAAATGTGAGCACTAAATGTTAACTCTAAACCTAATTCTTAAATCCAAACCTAAATTTGAAATCTAAATGTGAGCGCTAAATGCTAACTCTAAACCTAAATCTTCAATCGAAACCTAAACCTCAGGTAAAAATCTTAAATCTAAATGTGAGCACTAAATCTTAAATCTAAACCTAAATGTTCAATCTAAACCTGAATTCTAAATCTAAATGTAAGCCCTGAATCCAAAGCTAAATCTTGAATCTACACATACATGTTAAATCTACAACTAAATCTTGAATCTAAACAAATATGTTCAATCTAAACCTAAATCTTGAATCTACATGTGAGCGCTAAATGCTAACTCTAAACCTAAATCTTCAATCTACACCTAGACCTTAGATATAAATCTTAAATCTAAATGTCAGCGCTAAATCTTAAACAAAATCTTGAATCTACAAAAGATTAGGCACATGTAATGTTTTCAATGTAGGTGTAAAAATAATGTATATAAATATTTCTTTTGTATTTTATGATATTTTTTTGTTTTGTTTGCATGGCTCAAAATAAACCATTCATTCATTCATTCATTAATCTAAACCTATATGTTAAAACTAAATGTGAGTGCTAAACGTTCAATCCAAACCTGAATCCTAAATCTAAATGTAAGCGCTAAATCTAAACCTAAATCTTGAGTCTAAACACATACGTTAAATCTAAACCTAAATCTTAAATCTAAATGTGAGCACTAAATGTTAACTCTAAACCTAATTCTTAAATCCAAACCTAAATTTGAAATCTAAATGTGAGCGCTAAATGCTAACTCTAAACCTAAATCTTCAATCGAAACCTAAACCTCAGGTAAAAATCTTAAATCTAAATGTGAGCACTAAATCTTAAATCTAAACCTAAATGTTCAATCTAAACCTGAATTCTAAATCTAAATGTAAGCCCTGAATCCAAAGCTAAATCTTGAATCTACACATACATGTTAAATCTACAACTAAATCTTGAATCTAAACAAATATGTTCAATCTAAACCTAAATCTTGAATCTACATGTGAGCGCTAAATGCTAACTCTAAACCTAAATCTTCAATCTACACCTAGACCTTAGATATAAATCTTAAATCTAAATGTCAGCGCTAAATCTTAAACAAAATCTTGAATCTACAAAAGATTAGGCACATGTAATGTTTTCAATGTAGGTGTAAAAATAATGTATATAAATATTTCTTTTGTATTTTATGATATTTTTTTGTTTTGTTTGCATGGCTCAAAATAAACCATTCATTCATTCATTCATTAATCTAAACCTATATGTTAAAACTAAATGTGAGTGCTAAACGTTCAATCCAAACCTGAATCCTAAATCTAAATGTAAGCACTAAACCTGAACCAAAATCGTGGATCCAAACATATATGTTAAATATAAACCTAAATCAAAATGTGAGCACTAAATGTTAAATCTAAACCTACATGTTCAATCTAAATCTGAATCCTAAATCTAAATGTAAGCGCTAAATCTAAACCTAAATCTTGGATCTAAACATATATGTTAAATCTAAACCTAAATCTTAAATCTAAATGTGAGCACTAAATGCTAACTCTAAACCCAAACCTTAGATATAAATCTTAAATCTAAATGTGAGCGAGAAATGTTAACTCTAAACTTAAATGTTTACCCTAAACCTGAATCCTAAATCTAAATGTGAGTATTAAATCTAAACCTAAATCTTAAATCTAAATGTGAGCGCTAAATGTTAAATCTAAACCTAAATGTTCAATCTAAACCTGAATCCTAAATCTAAATGTGAGTACTAAATCTAAATGTAGATCTTAGTATTACCGCCTGGTCAGTCTCGTGACGTCACGAGTGACACTTCCCCTGTCATCATTTTCAAAATGGAGGAGGCTGATTTCAATACCGGCAATTTGAAACGGCATAAAGGGGAGAAGATTAAGAGCTATTCAGTAGGATTCAAGGTCCAAGCTTACATCACACTCAAATTTTTACCGCATGTCTTTGGTAAGTGCCGGAGTGAGAAGAGGTTTTAAAATAATTAGCGCATGCTTACTTTTACCGCATGTCTTTGGTAAGTGCCGGAGTGAGAAGAAGTTTTAAAATAGTTAGCGCATGCTTACTTTTACCGCATGTCTTTGGTAAGTGCCGGAGTGAGAAGAAGTTTTAAAATAGTTAGCGCATGCTTACTTTTACCGCATGCCTCTGGTAAGCGCAGGAGTGAGAAGAGGTTTTAAATTAATTAGCGCCCCGGCGGCAATTCAAGGAAATACGGTAGTCTTCAAATGATAAAAAGATAGTTATATTTTTGTTTTTGTGGCATTAAACTAAGCTCAGTGGAAAACGACGCCCACATTTTACCCTCGGATCTTGGCCTCAGGGATTGATGCCTTTGAAGAAAAGAAGAGCATCATTGGGTTTGGCGTCATCAGGCGTGTTGACACGTACAAAGTGAAGTCAGGCAGGAGGCATTCAGACAAGGAGTCCAAAGACGCCTCGGCTAATTGCTGAGTATTAATGTGCCTCGTTTAGATCATTAATGACACACCCGCCAGTCGACCGCTTGGTATGTCACCGCTTCACTTCCTCCTGATGCACTTTGCTCCCACACTCTTCTTTCTTGGCGTCCACGTAACAAAGTAGCACAACACACACACAAGAAAGACCAGGTAGTGAGTGAGGGGGCGGGGCTTGTTGGTGGCTAAAACACCACTTAAGATGACATAGTTACATGTGACTTAAGATGACATAGTTACATGTAACTTTGGATGACATAGTTACATGTAACTTAGGATGACATAGTTACATGTAACTTAGGATGACATAGTTACATGCAACTTAAGATGACGTAGTTACATGTAACTTAGGATGCCACAGTTACATGTAACTTAGGATGACATAGTTACATGTAACTTAAGATGACATAGTTACATGACATAGTTACAAGTGACTTAAGATGACATAGTTACATGACATAGTTACAAGTAACTTAAGATGACACAGGTACATGTAACTTAGGATGACATAGTTACATGTGACTTAGGATGGCATAGTTACATGTAACTTAAGCTGACGTAGTTACATGTAACTTAAGCTGACATAGTTACATGTAACTTAGGAAGACATAGTTACATGCAACTTAAGACGACATAGTTACATGTAACTTGAGGCGACATAGTTACACGTCACTTAAGACGACATAGTTACATGTCACTTAAGACGACATAGTTACATGTCACTTAAGACATAGTTACATGTAACTTGAGGCGACATAGTTACATGTAACCTAAAACGACATAGTTACATGCGACTTAAGACGACAGTTACATGCGACTTAAGACGACATAGTCACATGCGACTTAAGACGACGTGGTTACATGCGACTTAAGACGACATAGTTACATGCGACCCAAGACGACATAGTTACATCCGACTTAAGACGGCATAGCTACATGCGACTTAAGACGACATAGTTACATGCAACTTAAGACGACATAATTACATGTAACTTAAGGCGACATAGCCACATGTAACTTAAGACGACATAGTTGCATGTAACCTAAGACGACATAGTTACATGCGACTTAAGACGACATAGCTACATGCGACTTGAGACGACATAGTTACATGCGACTTAAGACGACATAGCTACATGCGACTTAAGACGACATAGTTACATGCGGCTTAGGACGACATAGCTACATGCGACTTAAGACGACATAGTTACATGCGACTTAAGACGACATAGCTACATGGGACTTAAGACGACATAGTTACATGTGGCTATGTCGTCTTAAGTCACATGCGACTTAAGACGACATAGTTACATGCGACTTAAGACGACATAGCCACATGCGACTTAAGGCGACATAGCCACATGTAACTTAAGACGACATAGTTACATGCGACTTAAGACGACATAGTTACATGCGACTTAAGACGACATAGCTACATGGGACTTAAGACGACATAGTTACATGTGGCTATGTCGTCTTAAGTCACATGCGACTTAAGACGACATAGTTACATGCGACTTAAGACGACATAGCCACATGCGACTTAAGGCGACATAGCCACATGTAACTTAAGACGACATAGTTACATGTAACATAAGACGACATAGCCACATGTAACTTAAGACGACATAGCTACATGTAACTTAAGACGACATAGCCACATGTAACTTAAGACGACATAGTTACATGCGACTTAAGACGACATAGCTACATGGGACTTAAGACGACATAGTTACATGTGGCTATGTCGTCTTAAGTCACATGCGACTTAAGACGACATAGTTACATGCGACTTAAGACGACATAGCCACATGCGACTTAAGGCGACATAGCCACATGTAACTTAAGACGACATAGTTACATGTAACATAAGACGACATAGCCACATGTAACTTAAGACGACATAGCTACATGTAACTTAAGACGACATAGTTACATGGAACTTAAGACGACATAGTTACATGGAACTTAAGACGACATAGTTACATGGAACTTAAGACGACATAGCCACATGTAACTTAAGACGACATAGCTACATGTAACTTAAGATGACATAGTTACATGTAACTTAAGACGACATAGTTACATGTAACTTAAGACGACATAGTTACATGGAACTTAAGACGACATAGTTACATGTAACTTAAGACGACATAGTTACATGTAACTTAAGACGACATAGTTACATGTAACTTAAGACGACATAGTTACATGTAACTTAAGACGACATAGTTACATGTAACTTATGACGACATAGTTACATGTAACTTAAGACGACACAGTTACATGTAACTTAAGGCGACACAGTTACATGCAACTTAAGATGACACAGTTACATGCAACTTAAGATGACAGTTTCATGTAACTTAAGACGACATAGTTACATGCGACTTAAGACGACATAGTTACATGCGACTTAAGACGACATAGTTACATGCGACTTAAGGCGACATAGTTACATGCGACTTAAGACGGCATAGTTACATGCGACTTAAGGCGACATAGTTACATGCAACTTATGAAATAGTTACTATGTCATCCTAAGTTACATGCAACTATGTCATCTTAAGTTACATGTAACTATGTCATCTTAAGTTACATGTAACTTATGACATAGTTACATGTAACTTATGACATAGTTACATGTAACTTATGACATAGTTACATGTAACTTATGACATAGTTACATGTAACTTAAGATGACATAGTTACATGTGACTTAAGATGACATAGTTACGCGTGACTTAAGGTGACATAGTTACGTGTGACTTAAGATGACATAGTTACATGCGACTTACGGTGACATGGTTACATGTGACTTAAGATGACAGTTACATGTGACTTAGGATGACAGTTACATGTGACTTAGGATGACATAGTTACATGTAACTTAAGATGACAGGTACATGTAACTTCGGATGACACAGGTACATGTAACTTAGGACGACATAGTTACATGTAACTTAGGATGACAGTTACATGTAACTTAGGATGACACAGTTACATGTAACTTAGGATGACACAGTTACATGTAACTTAGGATGACACAGGTACATGTAACTTAGGATGACAGTTGCATGTAACTTAAGATGAACATAGTTACATGTAACTTAGAATGACATAGTTACATGTAACTTAGGATGACATAGTTACATGTAACTTAGGATGACATAGTTACATGTAACTTAAGATCACACAGTTACATGTAACTTAAGATGACATAGTTACATGTAACTTAAGATGACATAGTTACATGTAACTTAGTATGACAGTTACATGTAACTTACTATGGCATAGTTACATGTAACTTAGGATGACATAGTTACATGTAACTTAAGATGACATAGTTACTTGTAACTTAAGATGACATCGTTACTTGTAACTTAAGATGACATAGTTACAGGTAACTTAGGATGAAAAGTTACAGGTAATTTAGGATGATAAGTTACATGTAATTTAGGATGACAAGTTACATGTAACTTAGGATGACATAGTTACATGTAACATAGTTACATGTAACTTAAGATGACACAGGTACATGACATTTATATTGACATGTACATTTCTATGTTTAAGACGGACAAAGACGTGGTCAACACACAACAAAGTGTCAGAGCAGACAATAAAAAAATCCGTAAGTGATTTTTCTTTCTGTAATTATAATTAATTATTATTAGTTGTGATTTAAATTAAACATCACAGTAATTTGATAAAGAGCTCTGTATGTAAAAATACAATAAATAAATAAAAATAAAAAGGCGTGGCTTCCGCCCTAAAAAAAGATCGCCCCCTAGTGGTCACGTGGCCGGAAGCAGCCACTTGGTTTGTCACATTCTTTTCCGGCAAGTAAAACATCAAAGGATGGAAGGAGGGAACTTTTTACTATTTTTGCACTTTTTTTTTTTTTAATTCAGAATAAAGTTCTTTAATTATTAATAAAGAAAAGTTTGTGTTTTTTGGCATTAAAAGTGTTCAGCTTTTTTGCTTCACTTTGCCTTTTTTTTTACTCATATTACAAATATAAGTATGCCAAATATAAGAATCACTGCAAAATAATATTGAAATGCCTTTTACTGAATAGGAATCATGAAAAGTATCATTTGAAATATATGATTTAACTCATTGAAAACTTTCACTTCATTTTGTTGTTTGGAGTAAAAAATAAAATAAAAAATACCTCCAGTATTGGTCATTTATTTAGAAAAAAAAAAAAAAACCCACAATGTTTCATTTAAAAAATGTTCTGCAAAAAAAGATTTAATTTAAAAGAATAAGGTTGTGTTATTTGTCAATTAAACAGTTCAGTTTTTAGCTTTAAATTGCATTTTCAAAAATGATTTTACAATTATGAGACAAGAATTACTGCCATAGAATATTTAAATGTTTGTTATCCAATAGAAATGTGAAAATAAAATATTAAAATATTTAACTAATTGAAAACTTTCATTTCAAGTTTTTTTTTTTAAATTCCATATATATTTTTGAAACGTTTTGAAAAAAAATGTTTTATTAATTTAAAAAATAAATGTGTAATTTAGTAATTTCAACAGTTTTGTATCTTTACATTTCGTTTTTTAATCATATTACAAATATAAATATTACTGCCATTTAAATGCCCGTTATCCAACCAAAATGTAAAAAAAAACATTTAATTTGAAACTTTGAGTTCACTTCATTTTAATAAAATAAAAAATAACACTACATCCATGAGTGTTTAATTAAAAAAAAAAATTTGTCCATACACATTTTAAAATGTTTTTTTTAAGTTTACCGTTGAATATTTAAATACTTGTTACGCAATAAAAATATAAAAAATACATTTTAAAAATGTTTAGCTAATTTTACTTTGTTTTTTATTTTAATTTAAAAAAAATAAAAACACATCTATTATTGTTTTTTGTAAACAAAATAAAATAAGGTTATATTGTTACCAAATAGAAATGATCAAAAATAAAATGTTTAAATGTTTGATATAACTTACCAGCAACTTTCATTTCACTTCATTTTTTATTTGGTTAAAAAAAAAACATCTCCATTCTTGGTCTTTTATTTCAAAAACCTCACAATGTTTTCTTTTCCCCCAGTTTGAAAAACCAAATAGTAATAAGTTGAAAAGCGCAGACAGGAAGTACACTTTCTACACTTCCCTCCAGTATGTAATTAACATGTAATTAATTAACAAGAAGTGGAAAGAGGAAACTGTTGCTCACAAAGCAACATTATTATATTTCATTATTTAGAATAATATTTCATATGCAATATTATTATTATTATTTATACTTGCTCATAATGTTAGATGATGATGTCACGAGTCCTGGTCCTGGTCCTGGTCAGAGTGCAGGTTGACACCGGTTGATGAAGAGTGTCTCCACCACAGAGGAGTCGGCCAAGGTGGAGATGTCGCCCAGGTCCTTCTCGCCACGTGCGATCTGGCGTAGCACGCGCCGCATGATCTTGCCTGAGGGGGCGCCACAGGTCACGTGATTGCCGGCTTAAACGCTCCAGGTCCAAGTGCTCCTACCTGATCTGGTCTTGGGGAGTCCTGGCGCGTCCTGGATGTAGTCTGGTGTGGCGATGGCGCCGATCTTCTCCCTCACTGCGGACATGTTGACGTGGTCACATGATCATCATACTACTTGTTTCCTGGTCACATGATCATCTTATTACTTGTTTCCTGGTCACATGATCATCTTACTACTTGTTTCCTGGTCACATGATCATCTTATTACTTGTTTCCTGGTCACATGACCATCTTACTACTTGTTTCCTGGTCACATGACCAACTTACTACCTGACAGGTCAATGTCAGCACCTTGTTTCCTGGTGACATGATCATCTTACTACTTGTTTCCTGGTCACATGACCATCTTACTACTTGTTTCCTGGTCACATGACCATCTTAATACTTGTTTCCTGGTCACATGACCATCTTACTACTTGTTTCCTGGTCACATGACCATCTTACTACTTGTTTCCTGGTCACATGACCATCTTAATACTTGTTTCCTGGTCACATGACCATCTTACTACTTGTTTCCTGGTCACATGACCATCTTACTACTTGTTTCCTGGTCACATGACCATCTTAATACTTGTTTCCTGGTCACATGACCATCTTACTACTTGTTTCCTGGTCACATGACCATCTTACTACTTGTTTCCTGGTCACATGACCATTTTACTACCCGACAGGTCAATGTCAGCACCTTGTTTCCTGGTCACATGACCATCTTACTACCTGACAGGTCAATGTCAGCACCTTGTTTCCTGGTCACATGACCATCTTACTACCCGACAGGTCAATGTAAACATCTTGTTTCGTGGTCACATGACCATCTTACTACTTGTTTCCTGGTCACATGACCATCTTACTACCCGACAGGTCAATGTCAGCACCTTGTTTCCTGGTCACATGACCATCTTACTACCTGACAGGTCAATGTCAGCACCTTGTTTCCTGGTCACATGACCATCTTACTACCTGACAGGTCAATGTCAGCACCTTGTTTCCTGGTCACATGACCATCTTACTACCCGACAGGTGAATGTCAGCACCTTGTTTCCTGGTCACATGACCATCTTACTACCCGACAGGTCAATGTCAGCACCTTGTTTCCTGGTCACATGACCATCTTACTACCCGACAGGTCAATGTCAGCACCTTGTTTCCTGGTCACATGACCATCTTACTACCCGACAGGTCAATGTCAGCACCTTGTTTCCTGGTCACATGACCATCTTACTACCCGACAGGTCAATGTCAGCACCTTGTTTCCTGGTCACATGACCATCTTACTACTTGTTTCCTGGTCACATGACCATCTTACTACTTGTTTCCTGGTCACATGACCATCTTACTACTTGTTTCCTGGTCACATGACCATCTTAATACTTGTTTCCTGGTCACATGACCATCTTACTACTTGTTTCCTGGTCACATGACCATCTTAATACTTGTTTCCTGGTCACATGACCATCTTTCTACTTATTTCCCGGTCACATGACCATCTTACTACCTGACAGGTCAATGTCAGCACCTTGTTTCCTGGTCACATGACCATCTTGCTACTTGTTTCCTGGTCACATGACCATCTTACTACTTGTTTCCTGGTCACATGACCATCTTAATACTTGTTTCCTGGTCACATGACCATCTTACTACTTGTTTCCTGGTCACATGACCATCTTACTAGTTTCCTGGTCACATGACCATCTTACTACTTGTTTCCTGGTCACATGACCATCTTAATACTTGTTTCCTGGTCACATGACCATCTTACTACTTGTTTCCTGGTCACATGACCATCTTAATACTTGTTTCCTGGTCACATGACCATCTTACTAGTTTCCTGGTCACATGACCATCTTACTACTTTACAGGTCAATGTCAGCACCTTGTTTCCTGGTCACATGACCATCTTACTACTTATTCCTGGTCACATGACCATCTTACTACCTGACGGGTTAATGTCAGCACCTTGTTTCCTGGTCAGATGACCATCTTACTACTTGTTTCCTGGTCACATGACCATCTTACTACCCGACAGGTCAATGTCAGCACCTTGTTTCCTGGTCACATGACCATCTTACTACCCGACAGGTCAATGTCAGCACCTTGTTTCCTGGTCACATGACCATCTTACTACCTGACAGGTCAATGTCAGCACCTTGCTTCCTGGTCACATGACCATCTTACTACCCGACAGGTCAATGTCAGCACCTTGTTTCCTGGTCACATGACCATCTTACTACCTGACAGGTGAATGTCAGCACCTTGTTTCCTGGTCACATGACCATCTTACTACCTGACAGGTGAATGTCAGCACCTTGTTTCCTGAGCTGTGCCTCCAGGGTGGGGTTGAAGGTGCGTCCATCACCCAGCGTGACGAAGCAGTACAGACTCTCTCCCTTCACGGGGTGTGGCCGGCCCACCACCGCCGCCTCCGCCACCGCCTCGTGCTCCACCAGCGCCGACTCCACCTCCGCCGTGCTCAGCAGGTGACCTGCACCGCGGGAACACACAGGTGAAGAGGACGGTCTGTTCCTGGTTCAAACTCTGGCCCTCATTAAAGCTTGTCATATTCATTAGTATGAATATTTATCAATCATACGACATCATTATCAATATTTATCAATCATACGACATCATTATCAATATTTACAATCATTTGACTCACTATAACACCTAACTAAGGTATACAGTAAATATTCAAATATGAAACTTCTTATTTAATGTAAGTATATTATGAGAATATCAATACAATCACAATATCATTTAATTGTTTACTCAAAATAAAAAAAATAGATATTTTTCTATTACAAAAAATCTATTATATTTTTATTTTATTGTATCACACACTTGGAAAAAATATTGGATTTTTAATATAATTAAATTATCAATATTATATTTTTTTATTCATGAAAGTATATTTTACTGTATTACACAATTGCAAACACATTGAAATTAGTTTTTTTAATATAATGTACATGTATCATTTCTATACTGTAGTACTACTGCACTGTATTGTGCAATTACACATTCTTTAAATATTGTTTGTATACATAAAACTCTTATTTATTCTACCATTTTTATATTGCTATTGTTTTGTATATTAGGTGTATATATTACTGTAATTAGAATTTTTCTAAATTGTTTGCATACAAAAAAATATCCGATATTTATTCTACTGTTATTGTTATATTAGGTGTATATATTACTGTATTACGCAATTGGGAAAAAAATACCGATTTTTTGGTCTTAATAAAAGAAAAAGACGTCTATATTTCACTTTTAATGTATTACTTGTTATAATATAAGTAGATATAAAAACATTGAAGTGTGAAACGGAATACAAAATACATGCAAGTCATTTTTTTAATAATGTATTTTTCATATAATGTATTTCTTTAATGTATTTACTCTACTGCAGTACGTACTGTAAATACTTTAAATTGTTTCTATCCTTGAAATATCAAATTTTTTTGTTTTTGTATCGTTTTTGGTATGTACATTAGGTGTACATATTACAACATTTGAAAAAACTTTTTTTTAACTTAATATAAAAAAAATAAATCAATATTTTGTTTTCTATTTATTATTTGAAATCAGTTGTTAATTTTACTGTTCGACACAATCATGAAATATTGACATGTTAAACAGAATATAGATGCCCAAAATTACCATGTATTTTTTTAATATTATCTACATGTATAATTTCTATACTGTAGTACTTACTGCACTGTTTTACGCAATTAAATTGTTTTAATTATTATTGATATACATTCAATTATTATATTACGGTTTTTATAATGTTATTGGTACGTATATTAGTTGTATGTATCGCACAATTAGAAATAAAATGACTAGATGTATGTACAATATCAAAATAAATATATTTAATGTAATATATTTGATATGATTTGTACTACAACCAAAGTAATCATTGATTTATTAGAATGTAAGAAAATAAAACATTAATAATTTTGTATTTAGTTGATTATTTTTGGTATAATTGTATAAATTGTGTAATTTATAATGTATCCTACAAATATATTTGTTTATTTTGACTTGAAAGTACAATCGGATGACTATTATTCTTCAAGTACTTCATGTACAAAAGCCAGAAGCAGTGGAGTTGTCAGGTTGTGTAAAAGCTAAATAAAAAGAGAATACAACAAATCCTTTTCAACTTATATTCAATTGAATAGACTGCAAAGACAAGATATTTCATCTTCACACTGACAAACTTTCTTAGTTTTTGCAAATGATCATGAAGTTAGAATGTAATGGCAGCAACACATGTCAAAAAAGGCATTTTTACCAGTGTGTTACATGGCCTTTCCTTTGAACAACACTCAGTGCAGGTTTGGGAACTGAGGAGACACATTTTTGAAGTGGAATTCTTTTCCATTCTTGCTTGATGTACAGCTTAAGTTGTTCAACAGTCTCCTGCCTCATATTTTAGCCTTCATATTGCACCGCACATTTTCAGGCAGGCCCGTCTAGTACCTGCACTCTTTTACTATGAAGCCACACTGATGTAACACCTGGTTTGGGGTTGTCTTGCTTGAAATAAGCAGGGGCGTCCATGATAACAACATATGTTGCTCCAAAAGCTGTATGTACCTTTTAGCATGAATGGTGCCTTCACAGATGTGTAAGTTACTAATACACCCCCATACCATCACACATGCTGCCTACAACACTTTCACCCTAGAACAATCACTAATACACCCCCATACCATCACACATGCTGCCTACAACACTTTCACCCTAGAACAATCACTAATACACCCCCATACCATCACACATGCTGCCTACAACACTTTCACCCTAGAACAATCACTAATACACCCCCATACCATCACACATGCTGCCTACAACACTTTCACCCTAGAACAATCACTAATACACCCCCATACCATCACACATGCTGCCTACAACACTTTCACCCTAGGACAATCACTAATACACCCCCATACCATCACACATGCTGCCTAGAACACTTCCACCCTAGAACAAACACTAATACACCCCCATACCATCACACATGCTGCTTACAACACTTTCACCCTAGAACAATCACTAATACACCCCCATACCATCACACATGCTGCCTACAACACTTCCACCCTAGAACAATCACTAATACACCCCCATACCATCACACATGCTGCCTACAACACTTTCACCCTAGAACAATCACTAATACACCCCCATACCATCACACATGCTGCCTACAACACTTTCACCCTAGAACAATCACTAATACACCCCCATACCATCACACATGCTGCCTACAACACTTTCACCCTAGTACAATCACTAATACACCCCCATACCATCACACATGCTGCCTAGAACACTTTCACCCTAGAACAATCACTAATACACCCCCATACCATCACACATGCTGCCTACAACACTTTCACCCTAGAACAATCACTAATACACCCCCATACCATCACACATGCTGCCTACAACACTTTCACCCTAGAACAATCACTAATACACCCCCATACCATCACACATGCTGCCTACAACACTTTCACCCTAGAACAATCACTAATACACCCCCATACCATCACACATGCTGCCTAGAACACTTTCACCCTAGAACAATCACTAATACACCCCCATACCATCACACATGCTGCCTACAACACTTTCACCCTAGAACAATCACTAATACACCCCCATACCATCACACATGCTGCCTACAACACTTTCACCCTAGAACAATCACTAATACACCCCCATAACATCACACATGCTGCCTAGAACACTTCCACCCTAGAACAATCACTAATACACCCCCATACCATCACACATGCTGCCTAGAACACTTTCACAGTCCCCATGGTTCTTTTCCTCTTTGGTCCACAATTTCCAAAAGCAATTCAAAATCTGGACTCGCCAGACCACAGAACACTTTTCCACTTTGCATCAGTCCATCTTAGATGAGTTCGGGCCCAGTGAAGCGTTTCTGGGTGTTGTTGATAAATGGCTGTGGCTTTGCATAGTAGAGTTTTAACTTGCACTTATGGATGTAGCGACCAACTGTAGTTACTGACAGTGGTTTTCTGAAGTATTTCTGAGCCCATGTGGTGATATCCTTTCCACGCTGATGTGGCTTTTTGATGAGGGATCCAAGGTGTGTAATACCATGGCTTGCGTGCAGTGATTTCTCCACATTCTCTGAACCTATCTACAGAGTGTCGATGGTGAAATCCCTAAATCCCTTGTTGAGAAATGTTGTTCTTAAACAATTTGCGCAGGCACTTGTTGACAAAGTGGTGACCCTCACCCCGTCCTTGTTTGTGAATGAGTGAGCATTTCATGGAAGCTGCTTTTATAGCCAATCATGGCACCCACCTGTTCCCAATTAGCCTGTTCACCTGTGCCATGTTCCAAATAAGTCTTTGATGAGCATTCCTCAACTTTCTCAGTCTTTTTTGCCACTTGTGCCAGCTTTTTTGACACATGTTGAAGGCATCAAATTCCAAAGGAGCTAATATTTGCAAAAAATAAGAAAGTTTGTCAGTGTTTGGCCGTCTGTTCAATTGAATAGAAGTTGAAAAGGTACTCTCTTTTTATTGAGCATTTAGGTGCCAACAACACAGGTGTGCAGTAGTAGCAGCAGCTGTCTCTCACCTGAGACGTTGAGCATGTCGTCGATCCTCCCGGTGATCCAGTAATATCCGTCCTTGTCCCTGCGGCAGCCTGCAGAATGACAACAAAGAGCTGGGGGCGTGTCCTCTAAGAGGCGGGGGCGTGTCCTCTCACCATCTCCGGTCACGTAGTAGCCGGGGAACTTCTTGAAGTAGGTGCTCTGGAACCTGCCGTGGTTGCCGTACACCGTCCTCATCACGCCGGGCCACGGCTGCTTGAACACCTGTTGTGGGGAGGAGGGCAAAGGTCAAGGTGTGTCGCCGGGCTGCAGAGAAGCACTTCCTGTCGGGGCCTCTGACCAGGTAGCCTTCGCTCGGACCCTCCAGCTCCTCGCCACACTCGTTCAGGATGGCGGGCACCACCCCGAAGAACGGAAACGTCTGGAAAAGGATAAAAAGATATCAGGGCGGTAATGTTGTAACAAGAACCCAGTAACAGTAATGTAACTATGATATAGTGACAAAGTAACAGTAATGTAACTGTAACATAGTGACAAAGCAACAGTAATGGAACTTTAACATAGTGACAAAGTAACAGTAATGGAACTGTAACATAGTGACAAAGCAACAGTAATGGAACTGTAACATAGTGACAAAGTAACAGTAATGGAACTGTAACATAGTGACAGAGTGAAAGTAATGGAACTGTAACATAGTGACAAAGTAACAGTAATGTAACTATGACATAGTGACAAAGTAACAGTAATGCAACTGTAACATAGTGACAAAGTAACAGTAATGGAACTGTAACATAGTGACAAAGTAACAGTAATGGAACTGTAATATAGTGACAAAGTAACAGCAATGTAACCATAATATAGTGACAAAGTAACAGTAATGTAACCGCAATATAGTGACAAAGTAACAGTAATGTAACCGGAATATAGTGACAAAGTAACAGTGATGTAACAAAAATAGTGACAAGGTAACAGTAATGTAACTATAATATAGTGACAAAGTAACAGTAATGTAACTATAACAGTGACAAAGTAACAATAATTTAACTATAGTATAGTGACAGAGTAACAGTAATGTAACAATTATATAGTAACAGTAATGTAACTATAACATAACAAAGCAACAGTAATGTAACTATAATATAGTGACAAAATAACTAATTTAACTATAATATAGTTGCAAAGTAACAGTAATGTAACAATAATATATTGACAAAGTAACAGTAATGTAACTATAACATAGTGACAAAGTAACAGTAATATAGCTATAATACAGTGACAAAGTAACAGTAATGTAACTATAACATAGTGACAAAGTAACAGTAATGTAACTATAATATAGTGACAACGTGACAGTGACGTAGTAACATCAATGTAGTAGCAGCAATGTGGTAACAGCAACTTAGTAACGGCAACGTACATAGTAACAATAACATAGTAACAGCAACATAGTAACAGTAATGCACATAATAACAACAACATAGTAACAGTAATGTATGTAGTAACAACAACATAGTAACAGTAATGTACATAGTAACAACAATATGGTAAGAGTAATGCAGGTAGTAACAACAACATAGTAACGGTAATGTACATAGTAACAACAACATTGTAACGGTAATGTACACAGTAACAGTAATGTACATAGTAAGAACAACATAGTAGGAGTAATGTAAGTAGTAAGAAGAAGATAGTAAGAGTAATGTAGGTAGTAAGAACACCATAGTAAGAGTAATGTAGGTAGTAAGAAGAACATAGTAAGAACAACAATATAGTAAGAGTAATGGAGGTAGTAAGAACAACATAGTAAGAACAAGAACATAGTAAGAGTAATGTAGGTAGTAAAAACAAGGACATAGGGTAATGTAGGTAGTAAGAAGAACATAGTAGGAACAAGGACATAGTAAGAGTAATGTAGGTAGTAAGAAGAACAAAGTAAGAACAACAACATAGTAAGAGTAATGTAGGTAGTAAGAAGAACAAAGTAAGAACAACAATATAGTAAGAGTAATGTAGGTAGTAAGAACAACATAGTAAGAACAAGGACATAATAAGAGTAAAGTAGGCAGTAAGAACAAGGACATAGTAAGAGTAATGTAGGTAGTAAGAAGAACATAGTAAGAGTAATGTAGGTAGTGAGAACAAGGACATAGTAAGAGTAGTGTAGGTAGTAAGAAGAAAATAGTGAGAACAAGGACATAGTAAGAGTAATGTAGGTAGTAAGAAGAACATAGTAATAACAAGGACATAGTAAGAGTAATGTAGGTAGTAAGAAGAAAATAGTGAGAACAAGGACATAGTAAGAGTAATGTAGGTAGTAAGAAGAAAATTGTGAGAACAAGGACATAGTAAGAGTAATGTAGGTAGTAAGAAGAACATAGTAGGAACAAGGACATAGTAAGAGTAATGTAGGTAGTAAGAAGAACATAGTAGGAACAAGGACATAGTAAGAGTAATGTAAGTAGTAAGAAGAACATAGTAAGAACAAGGACATAGTAAGAGTAATGTAGGTAGTAAGAAGAAAATAGTAGGAACAAGGACATAGTAAGAGTAATGTAGGTGGTAAGAAGAACATAGTAGGAACAAGGACATAGTAAGAGTAATGTAGGTAGTAAGAAGAAAATAGTAGGAACAAGGACATAGTAAGAGTAATGTAGGTAGTAAGAGGAACATAGTAAGAACAAGGACATAGTAAGAGTAATGTAGGTAGTAAGAAGAACATAGTAGGAACAAGGACATAGTAAGAGTAATGTAAGTAGTAAGAAGAACATAGTAAGAACAAGGACATAGTAAGAGTAATGTAGGTAGTAAGAAGAACATAGTAGGAACAAGGACATAGTAAGAGTAATGTAGGTGGTAAGAAGAACATAGTAGGAACAAGGACATAGTAAGAGTAATGTAGGTAGTAAGAAGAAAATAGTAGGAACAAGGACATAGTAAGAGTAATGTAGGTAGTAAGAGGAACATAGTAAGAACAAGGACATAGTAAGAGTAATGTAGGTAGTAAGAAGAACATAGTAGGAACAAGGACATAGTAAGAGTAATGTAGGTAGTAAGAGGAACATAGTAGGAACAAGGACATAGTAAGAGAAATGTAGGTAGTAAGAAGAACATAGTAGGAACAAGGACATAGTAAGAGTAATGTAGGTAGTAAGAGGAACATAGTAGGAACAAGGACATAGTAAGAGTAATGTAGGTAGTAAGAAGAACATAGTAATAACAAGGACATAGTAAGAGTAATGTAGGTAGTAAGAGGAACAAGGACATAGTAAGAGAAATGTAGGTAGTAAGAAGAACATAGTAGGAACAAGGACATAGTAAGAGTAATGTAGGTAGTAAGAAGAACATAGTAGGAACAAGGACATAGTAAGAGTAATGTAGGTAGTAAGAGGAACATAGTAGGAACAAGGACATAGTAAGAGAAATGTAGGTAGTAAGAGGAACATAGTAAGAACAAGGACATAGTAAGAGTAATGTAGGTAGTAAGAGGAACATAGTAGGAACAAGGACATAGTAAGAGTAATGTAGGTAGTAAGAGGAACATAGTAGGAACAAGGACATAGTAAGAGTAATGTAGGTAGTAAGAGGAACATAGTAGGAACAAGGACATAGTAAGACTAATTTAGGTAGTAAGAAGAACATAGTAGGAACAAGGACATAGTAAGAGTAATGTAGGTAGTAAGAAGAACATAGTAGGAACAAGGACATAGTAAGAGTAATGTAGGTAGTAAAAAGAACATAGTAGGAACAAGGACATAGTAAGAGTAATGTAGGTAGTAAAAAGAACATAGTAGGAACAAGGACATAGTAAGAGTAATGTAGGTAGTAAGAGGAACATAGTAAGAACAAGGACATAGTAAGAATAATGTAGGTAGTAAGAGGAACATAGTAGGAACAAGGACATAGTAAGAGTAATGTAGGTAGTAAAAGAAACATAGTAAGAACAAGGACATAGTAAGAGTAATGTAGGTAGTAAGAATGTAGTTAGTTTCAACACATTGCAGACCAGCACCAAAGTGCAAGGATCTATCATTCTCCACATTTTCTCTTTTGTTTTCTTTGCTGCTATTTGAACTGTTTTTTAAAAACAAAAACAAAGTAAATTGTTTAGTTTTTTTTAGCACTTTTCCTTCTCTTTCTTTTAAATGGACAACATTTTATTAATCATTTACATTTTAGTAACAGTTGAAAGAGCAGCACAGTTACATTCATATTCATAAGTGAATTAGTTGTCTTTGTTGGTAGTTTTCCTTGCCCTGATGTGGGATCTGAGCCGAGGATGTGGTTGTGGCTTGTGCAGCCCTTTGAGACACTTGGGATTTAGGGCTACTGTATATAAGTAAACATTGATTGATTGATAGTAAGCACATGCCAAAAATACTTCAGCTGCATTTAAAAGTCGATGGAAGAATTAGAGCCATTAAATATGTGTCTGCTTTATTATCTGACTAGTCGACTAATCGTTACGATAATCGTTGGCTAATCGACTATCCAAATAATTGCAGCCCTAGTAGTAACAGCAACGTAGTAAGAATAGTACGTATATTAATATAGTAGCAGCAAATAACAGTAATGTACATAGTAACAATGCCGTAGTTAAAGTAATGTACATAGTAACGGTAACATGCTAACAGTAACGTGGTAACAAGGTAACATAGTAATGGCAATGTGGTAACAGTAAGGTACAATACGTAGTAACGGTAATGTGAATAATAACAGTAATGTGGTAACAGCAACCTATTAACATAGTAACAATAATGTATTAAGTATTGTGATACCAATAACGTAGTACTGTGTAACAGTAGTCAAAGTCATGTAGTACAGAGTAACAGTACCATAGAAACATTGACCTGTAACAGTAACATGGTAACTCATGTAACAGTAATGTAGCAATATGGTAACTAATGTAGCAATGTGTAAGAGTCACATACTGGTATGGTAACTAACGTAGTCATGTGTAACAGTAACATAGTAACAGTGATGTAGTCATGTGTAACAGTAATGCTGTAAAGTGTAACAGTAACATACTAACAGCGACATAGTAACAGTAACATAACGTGTAACAGTAATATATTAACAGTAACAGTACAAGTGCCGTAGCAACCGTAACGTAGTAACAATGATGTAGTGACAGTGATGTAGTGACATAGTAACAGTGATGTCCTAAAGGTATTGTGTAACTGTGACGTAGTAACCGTAATGTTATAGCGCCGTAACAGGGACGTCGTAACAGTAACGTAGTAACAATGAGGTAGAAATAGACATAGTAACGTAGTAATAGGGATATAGTAACATCGTGCTAGTGACGTAGTAACCGTAACATCTAACAGTGACATAACACCAGTGGTGTAGTAACAGTGACACAGTGACAGTGATGTAGTGACAGTGATGTAGTGACAGTGATGTCGTGAAAGTGATGTAGTAACAGTGATGTAGTAACAGTATCACAGTGACAGTTATGTAGTGACAGTGATGTAGTAACAGTAACAGGGATGTAGTGACAGTGATGTCGTGACAGTGATTTAGTAACAGCAACACAGTGACAGTGATGTAGTAACAGTAACACAGTGACAGTGATGTCGTGACAGTGATGTAGTAACAGTAACACAGTGACAGTGATGTAGTGACAGTGATGTAGAAACAGTAACACAGTGACAGGGATGTCGTGACAGTGATGTAGTAACAGTAACACAGTGACAGTGATGTAGTGACAGTGATGTCGTGACAGTGATGTAGTGACAGTAACACAGTGACAGTGATGTTGTGACAGTGATGTAGTAACAGTAACACTGTGGCAGTGATGTCGTGATAGTGATGTAGTAACAGTAACACAGTGAAAGTGATGTAGTGACAGTGATGTCGTGACAGTGATGTAGTAACAGTAACACTGTGACAGTGATGTCGTGACATAGTAACAGTAACACAGTGACAGTGATGTCGTGACAGTGATGTAGTAACAGTAACACAGTGACAATGATGTAGTGACAGTGATGTAGTAACAGTAACACAGTGACAGTGATGTAGTGACAGTGATGTAGTGACAGTGATGTCGTGACAGTGATGTAGTGACAGTAACACAGTGACAGTGATGTTGTGACAGTGATGTAGTAACAGTAACACTGTGGCAGTGATGTCGTGATAGTGATGTAGTAACAGTAACACAGTGAAAGTGATGTAGTGACAGTGATGTCGTGACAGTGATGTAGTAACAGTAACACTGTGACAGTGATGTCGTGACAGTGATGTAGTAACAGTAACACAGTGACAATGATGTAGTGACAGTGATGTAGTAACAGTAACACAGTGACAGTGATGTAGTGACAGTGATGTCGTAACAGTACCACAGTGACAGTGATGTAGTAACAGTAACACAGTGACAGTGATGTAGTGACAGTGATGTCGTGACAGTGATGTAGTAACAGTAACACGGTGACAGTGATGTAGTGACAGTGATGTCGTAACAATAACACAGTGACAGTGATGTCGTGACAGTGAAGTCGTGACCGTAACGTAGTAAGAGTGATGTAGTAACAGTGACATAACGCTATTGATGTAGTAACACTGACATAACACTAGTGATGTAGTACCAGTGATGTAACGCTATTGATGTAGTAACACTGACATAACACTAGTGATGTAGTACCAGTGATGTAATGTGACGGGACCAGTACCTCCACATGTATTCTGATTTCTAGAGTGCTTAACTTGTGTTTACAAAGTCAGGGCGGGTGTTACAACAAAGTCTAGTTCATCATAAAGTTTGACCCTGGAACAGATGATGACTCACAGCAGAGCCTGGCTTCATGGGTGTGGCTGCAGGCAGGGGAGTCAGCACATGTCCACCCTGGAGGACAAAAAAGAGGAGTAGAGCATGAGTACAACAGGTGTGCAGCAGCAGGTGAGTAAAGGAGGAGTACAACATGTGTGCAGCAGCAGGTGAGTAAAGGAGGAGTACAACATGTGGGCAGCAGCAGGTGAGTAAAGGAGGAGTACAACATGTGTGCAGCAGCAGGTGAGTAAAGGAGGAGTACAACGGGTGTGCAGCAGCAGGTGAGTAAAGGAGGAGTACAACAGGTGTGCAGCAGCAGGTGAGTAAAGGAGGAGTACAACATGTGTGCAGCAGCAGGTGAGTAAAGGAGGAGTACAACATGTGTGCAGCAGCAGGTGAGTAAAGGAGGAGTACAACAGGTGTGCAGCAGCAGGTGAGTAAAGGAGGAGTACAACAGGTGTGCAGCAGCAGGTGAGTAAAGGAGGAGTACAACAGGTGTGCAGCAGCAGGTGAGTAAAGGAGGAGTACAACATGTGTGCAGCAGCAGGTGAGTAAAGGAGGAGTACAACAGGTGTGCAGCAGCAGGTGAGTAAAGGAGGAGTACAACAGGTGTGCAGCAGCAGGTGAGTAAAGGAAGAGTACAACATGTGTGCAGCAGCAGGTGAGTAAAGGAGGAGTACAACAGGTGTGCAGCAGCAGGTGAGTAAAGGAGGAGTACGTCATGTGACTCACAGTCTCTGTCTGCCAGAAGGTGTCTACAATGGGACATCTGCTGTCTCCCACTACAGAGAAGTACCAGTGCCAGGCCTCGGGGTTGATGGGCTCTCCCACTGTGCCTAGAACCTTCAGAGAGTCACGCTTGTACCTGCACACAGCCGCACAGGTGAGTGCATGTACCTGCACACAGCCGCACAGGTGAGGGACAGTGACTCACTTCTGCACCGGCTCGTTGCCGTACTTCATCAGCAGTCTGATGGCGGTGGGCGCGGTGTAGAACTTGCTGACACGGTACTTGTCCACCATCTGCCACATGCGACTCACGTCAGGGTAGGTGGGCAGACCCTCGAACTGGAACACATGTTTGTTTACTTTTTAAAACACATGCTTGTTTGTTTGTTTACTTTTAATCTTTGCATCTTCAACATCTTTTATGTACTGCTTCCTGCTGCTGGCATTGTGCTGTCACGTCAGCAATAGCATACACACACAGGAGACATAACAACACACAGGAGACATAACAACACACAGGAGACATAACAACACACAGGAGACATAACAACACACAGGAGACATAATAACACACAGGAGACATAACAACACACAGGAGACATAACACACAGGAGACATAACAACACACAGGAGACATAACTACACACGGGAGACATAACACACAGGAGACATAATAACACACAGTAAACATAACACACAGGAGACATAACAACACACAGGAGACATAACAACACACAGGAGACATAACAACACACAGGAGACATAACAACACACAGGAGACATAACAACACACAGGAGACATGACAACACACAGGAGACATAACTACACACGGGAGACATAACACACAGGAGACATAATAACACACAGGAGACATAACAACACACAGGAGACATAACACACAGGAGACATAACAACACACAGGAGACATAACACACGGGAGACATAACACACAGGAGACATAATAACACACAGTAAACATAACACACAGGAGACATAACAACACACAGGAGACATGACTACACACGGGAGACATAACACACAGGAGACATAATAACACACAGTAAACATAACAACACACAGGAGACATAACAACACACAGGAGACCTAACAACACACAGGAGACATAACAACACACAGGAGACATAACAACACACAGGAGACATAACAACACACAGGAGACATGACAACACACAGGAGACATAACTACACACGGGAGACATAACACACAGGAGACATAATAACACACAGGAGACATAACAACACACAGGAGACATAACACACAGGAGACATAACAACACACAGGAGACATAACTACACACGGGAGACATAACACACAGGAGACATAATAACACACAGTAAACATAACACACAGGAGACATAACAACACACAGGAGACATGACTACACACGGGAGACATAACACACAGGAGACATAATAACACACAGTAAACATAACAACACACAGGAGACATAACAACACGCAGGAGACATAACACACAGGAGACACAACACACAGGAGACATAACAACACACAGGAGACATAACAACACACAGGAGACATAACAACACGCAGGAGACATAACACACAGGAGACATAACAACACACAGGAGACATAACAACACACAGGAGACATAACACACAGGAGACATAACAACACACAGGAGACATGACAACACACAGGAGACATAACAACACACAGGAGACATGACAACACACAGGAGACATAACAACACACAGGAGACATAACAACACGCAGGAGACATAACAACACGCAGGAGACATAACAACACACAGGAGACATAACAACACACAGGAGACATAACACACAGGAGACATGACTACACACAGGAGACATAACAACACGCAATAGACATAACAACACACAGGAGACATAACAACACGCAGGAGACATAACAACACGCAGGAGACATAACAACACACAGGAGACATGACAACACACAGGAGACATGACAACACACAGGAGACATGACAACACACAGGAGACATGACAACACACAGGAGACATAACAACACACAGGAGACATAACAACACGCAGGAGACATAACAACACGCAGGAGACATAACAACACACAGGAGACATAACAACACACGGGAGACATAACAACACGCAGGAGACATGACAACACACAGGAGACATGACAACACACAGGAGACATAACAACACACAGGAGACATAACACACAGGAGACATAACAACACACAGGAGACATAACAACACACAGGAGACATAACACACAGGAGACATAACAACACACAGGAGACATAACAACACGCAGGAGACATAACAACACACAGGAGACATAACAACACACAGGAGACATAACACACAGGAGACATAACAACACACAGGAGACATAACAACACACAGGAGACATAACACACAGGAGACATAACAACACACAGGAGACATAACACACAGGAGACATAACACACAGGAGACATAACACACAGGAGACATGACAACACACAGGAGACATAACAACACACAGGAGACATAACAACACACAGGAGACATAACAACACACAGGAGACATAACACACAGGAGACATGACAACACGCAGGAGACATAACAACACGCAGGAGACATAACAACACGCAGGAGACATAACAACACGCAGGAGACATAACAACACACAGGAGACATAACACACAGGAGACATAACAACACACATGAGACATAACAACACACAGGAGACATAACAACACACAGGAGACATAACAACACGCAGGAGACATAACAACACGCAGGAGACATAACAACACACAGGAGACATAACACACAGGAGACATAACAACACACATGAGACATAACAACACACAGGAGACATGACAACACACAGGAGACATAACAACACACAGGAGACATGACAACACACAGGAGACATGACAACACACAGGAGACATAACAACACACAGGAGACATGACAACACACAGTAGACATAACAACACACAGGAGACATGACAACACACAGGAGACATAACAACACACAGGAGACATGACAACACGCAATAGACATAACAACACACGGGAGACATAACAACACACAGGAGACATAACAACACACAGGAGACATAACAACACACAGGAGACATGACAACACACAGGAGACATAACAACACACAGGAGACATGACAACACGCAATAGACATAACAACACACAGGAGACATAACAACACACAGGAGACATAACAACACACAGGAGACATAACAACACACAGGAGACATGACAACACGCAATAGACATAACAACACACGGGAGACATAACAACACACAGGAGACATAACACACAGGAGACATAACAACACACAGGAGACATAACAACACGCAGGAGACATAACAACACACAGGAGACATGACAACACACAGGAGACATAACAACACACAGGAGACATAACAACACACGGGAGACATAACAACACACGGGAGACATAACAACACACGGGAGACATAACAACACACGGGAGACATAACAACACACGGGAGACATAACAACACACGGGAGACATAACAACACACGAGACATAACAACACACAGGAGACATAACAACACACAGGAGACATAACAACACGCAGGAGACATAACAACACGCAGGAGACATAACAACACGCAGGAGACATAACAACACACAGGAGACATGACAACACACAGGAGACATAACACACAGGAGACATAACAACACACAGGAGACATAACAACACGCAGGAGACATAACAACACACAGGAGACATGACAACACACAGGAGACATAACACACAGGAGACATAACAACACACAGGAGACATAACAACACACGGGAGACATAACAACACACGGGAGACATAACAACACACGGGAGACATAACAACACACGGGAGACATAACAACACACGGGAGACATAACAACACACGGGAGACATAACAACACACGAGACATAACAACACACAGGAGACATAACAACACACGGGAGACATAACAACACGCAGGAGACATAACAACACGCAGGAGACATAACAACACACAGGAGACATAACACACAGGAGACATAACAACACACATGAGACATAACAACACACAGGAGACATGACAACACACAGGAGACATAACAACACACAGGAGACATGACAACACACAGGAGACATAACAACACACAGGAGACATGACAACACGCAATAGACATAACAACACACGGGAGACATAACAACACACAGGAGACATAACAACACACAGGAGACATGACAACACACAGGAGACATAACAACACACAGGAGACATGACAACACGCAATAGACATAACAACACACAGGAGACATAACAACACACAGGAGACATAACAACACACAGGAGACATAACAACACACAGGAGACATAACAACACACAGGAGACATGACAACACGCAATAGACATAACAACACACGGGAGACATAACAACACACAGGAGACATAACACACAGGAGACATAACAACACACAGGAGACATAACAACACGCAGGAGACATGACAACACACAGGAGACATAACACACAGGAGACATAACAACACACAGGAGACATAACAACACACGGGAGACATAACAACACACGGGAGACATAACAACACACGGGAGACATAACAACACACGGGAGACATAACAACACACGGGAGACATAACAACACACGGGAGACATAACAACACACGAGACATAACAACACACAGGAGACATAACAACACACAGGAGACATAACAACACGCAGGAGACATAACAACACGCAGGAGACATAACAACACACAGGAGACATAACACACAGGAGACATAACAACACACATGAGACATAACAACACACAGGAGACATGACAACACACAGGAGACATAACAACACACAGGAGACATAACAACACACAGGAGACATGACAACACGCAATAGACATAACAACACACGGGAGACATAACAACACATAGGAGACATAACAACACACAGGAGACATAACAACACACAGGAGACATGACAACACACAGGAGACATGACAACACGCAATAGACATAACAACACACAGGAGACATAACAACACACAGGAGACATAACAACACACAGGAGACATAACAACACACAGGAGACATGACAACACGCAATAGACATAACAACACACGGGAGACATAACAACACACAGGAGACATAACACACAGGAGACATAACAACACACAGGAGACATGACAACACACAGGAGACATAACAACACACGAGACATAACAACACACAGGAGACATAACAACACACAGGAGACATAACAACACACGGGAGACATAACAACACACGGGAGACATAACAACACACGGGAGACATAACAACACACGGGAGACATAACAACACACGGGAGACATAACAACACACGGGAGACATAACAACACACGGGAGACATAACAACACACGAGACATAACAACACACAGGAGACATAACAACACACAGGAGACATAACAACACACAGGAGACATAACAACACACAGGAGACATAACAACACACAGGAGACATGACAACACACAGGAGACATGACAACACACAGGAGACATAACAACACACAGGAGACATAACAACACACAGGAGACATGACAACACACAGGAGACATAACAACACACAGGAGACATAACACGCAGGAGACATGACAACACACAGGAGACATAACAACACACAGGAGACATAACACACAGGAGACATAACACGCAGGAGACATGACAACACACAGGAGACATAACACACAGGAGACATAACACGCAGGAGACATGACAACACACAGGAGACATAACAACACACAGGAGACATAACACACAGGAGACATAACAACACACAGGAGACATGACAACACACAGGAGACATAACAACACACAGGAGACATAACAACACACAGGAGACATGACAACACACAGGAGACATAACAACACACAGGAGACACAACACGCAGGAGACATAACACACAGGAGACATAACAACACACAGGAGACACAACACGCAGGAGACACAACACGCAGGAGACATGACTACACACAAGAGACATAACAACACACAGGAGACATAACAACACACAGGAGACATAACAACACACAGGAGACATAACAACACACAGGAGACATAACAACACACAGGAGACATAACAACACACAGGAGACATAACAACACACAGGAGACATAACAACACACAGGAGACATAACAACACACAGGAGACATAACAACACACAGGAGACATGACAACACACAGTAGACATAACAACACACAGGAGACATGACAACACACAGGAGACATAACAACACACAGGAGACATGACAACACGCAATAGACATAACAACACACGGGAGACATAACAACACACAGGAGACATAACAACACACAGGAGACATAACAACACACAGGAGACATGACAACACACAGGAGACATAACAACACACAGGAGACATGACAACACGCAATAGACATAACAACACACAGGAGACATAACAACACACAGGAGACATAACAACACACAGGAGACATAACAACACACAGGAGACATGACAACACGCAATAGACATAACAACACACGGGAGACATAACAACACACAGGAGACATAACACACAGGAGACATAACAACACACAGGAGACATAACAACACGCAGGAGACATAACAACACACAGGAGACATGACAACACACAGGAGACATAACACACAGGAGACATAACAACACACAGGAGACATAACAACACACGGGAGACATAACAACACACGGGAGACATAACAACACACGGGAGACATAACAACACACGGGAGACATAACAACACACGGGAGACATAACAACACACGGGAGACATAACAACACACGAGACATAACAACACACAGGAGACATAACAACACACAGGAGACATAACAACACGCAGGAGACATAACAACACGCAGGAGACATAACAACACACAGGAGACATAACACACAGGAGACATAACAACACACATGAGACATAACAACACACAGGAGACATGACAACACACAGGAGACATAACAACACACAGGAGACATGACAACACACAGGAGACATAACAACACACAGGAGACATGACAACACGCAATAGACATAACACACGGGAGACATAACAACACACAGGAGACATAACAACACACAGGAGACATAACAACACACAGGAGACATGACAACACACAGGAGACATAACAACACACAGGAGACATGACAACACGCAATAGACATAACAACACACAGGAGACATAACAACGCACAGGAGACATAACAACACACAGGAGACATAACAACACACAGGAGACATGACAACACGCAATAGACATAACAACACACGGGAGACATAACAACACACAGGAGACATAACACACAGGAGACATAACAACACACAGGAGACATAACACACAGGAGACATAACAACACACAGGAGACATGACAACACACAGGAGACATAACAACACACGAGACATAACAACACACAGGAGACATAACAACACACAGGAGACATAACAACACACATGAGACATAACAACACACGGGAGACATAACAACACACGGGAGACATAACAACACACGGGAGACATAACAACACACGGGAGACATAACAACACACGGGAGACATAACAACACACGAGACATAACAACACACAGGAGACATAACAACACACAGGAGACATAACAACACACAAGAGACATAACAACACACAGGAGACATAACAACACACGAGACATAACAACACACAGGAGACATAACAACACGCAGGAGACATAACAACACGCAGGAGACATAACACGCAGGAGACATAACAACACAGGAGACATAACAACACAGGAGACATAACAACACGCAGGAGACATAACAACACGCAGGAGACATAACACGCAGGAGACATAACAACACACAGGAGACATAACAACACACAGGAGACATAACAACACACAGGAGACATGACAACACGCAGGAGACATAACAACACGCAGGAGACATAACAACACACAGGAGACATAACAACACACAGGAGACATAACAACACACAGGAGACATGACTACACACAGGAGACATAACAACACGCAATAGACATAACAACACACAGGAGACATAACAACACGCAATAGACATAATAACACACAGGAGACATAACAACACACAGGAGACATAACAACACACAGGAGACATGACAACACACAGGAGACATGACAACACACAGGAGACATAACAACACACAGGAGACATGACAACACGCAATAGACATAACAACACACGGGAGACATAACAACACACAGGAGACATGACAACACACAGGAGACATGACAACACACAGGAGACATGACAACACGCAATAGACATAACAACACACAGGAGACATAACAACACACAGGAGACATAACAACACACAGGAGACATGACAACACGCAATAGACATAACAACACACGGGAGACATAACAACACACAGGAGACATAACAACACACAGGAGACATAACACACAGGAGACATAACAACACACAGGAGACATAACAACACACAGGAGACATAACACACAGGAGACATAACAACACACAGGAGACATAACACACAAGAGACATAACAACACGCAGGAGACATAACAACACGCAGGAGACATAACAACACACAGGAGACATGACAACACACAGTAGACATAACAACACACAGGAGACATAACAACACGCAGGAGACATAACAACACACAGGAGACATGACAACACACAGGAGACATAACAACACACAGGAGACATAACAACACACAGGAGACATAACAACACACAGGAGACATAACAACACACAGGAGACATAACAACACACAGGAGACATGACAACACACAGGAGACATGACAACACACAGGAGACATGACAACACACAGGAGACATAACAACACACAGGAGACATAACACACAGGAGACATAACAACACACAGTAGACATAACACACAGGAGACATAACAACACACAGTAGACATAACAACACACAGGAGACATAACAACACACAGGAGACATAACACACAGGAGACATAACAACACACAGGAGACATAACACGCAGGAGACATAACAACACACAGGAGACATAACACACAGGAGACATAACACACAGGAGACATAACAACACACAGTAGACATAACAACACACAGGAGACATAACAACACACAGTAGACATGACAACACACAGGAGACACAACACGCAGGAGACATAACACACAGGAGACATGACAACACACAGGAGACATAACAACACGCAGGAGACATAACAACACGCAGGAGACATAACACACAGGAGACATAACACACAGGAGACATGACAACACACAGGAGACATAACACACAGGAGACATAACAACACACAGGAGACATAACAACACACAGGAGACATAACAACACACAGGAGACATAACAACACACAGTAGACATAACAACACACAGGAGACATAACAACACACAGGAGACATGACAACACACAGGAGACATGACAACACACAGGAGACATGACAACACACAGGAGACATAACAACACACAGGAGACATAACACACAGGAGACATAACAACACACAGTAGACATAACACACAGGAGACATAACAACACACAGTAGACATAACAACACACAGGAGACATAACAACACACAGGAGACATAACACGCAGGAGACATAACAACACACAGGAGACATAACACACAGGAGACATAACACACAGGAGACATAACAACACACAGTAGACATAACAACACACAGGAGACATAACAACACACAGTAGACATGACAACACACAGGAGACACAACACGCAGGAGACATAACACACAGGAGACATGACAACACACAGGAGACATAACACACAGGAGACATGACAACACACAGGAGACATAACAACACACAGGAGACACAACACGCAGGAGACATAACACACAGGAGACATGACAACACACAGGAGACATGACAACACGCAGGAGACATAACAACACGCAGGAGACATAACACACAGGAGACATAACACACAGGAGACATGACAACACACAGGAGACATAACAACACACAGGAGACATAACAACACACAGTAGACATAACAACACACAGGAGACATAACAACACACAGGAGACATAACAACACACAGTAGACATAACAACACACAGGAGACATAACAACACACAGGAGACATGACAACACACAGGAGACATAACAACACACAGGAGACATGACAACACACAGGAGACATAACAACACACAGGAGACATAACACCACACAGGAGACATAACAACACGCAGGAGAGAGTTGTATAATGAGAGGACCCTCCCTCTGTTGACTTCATTGTTAGCTATTTTTTTACCATTTCCAAAGCATAAAAAGAAGCCAAGCATGAGTGTTTGTGTCTGACATAAGGATTATAAATGATAAACATCTCTTTACAGTGTTTTTCATATTTCCAGTATGACTGCCCTAATAATATGGTCAGAGTGCAGAAGTGACGTATGTTCTACAGAAATCGCCGGAGCGGAATATTCAAAAAGGCCGACTGAACTTGTGGCTTTTTGTGATGTTCAGATGGTATTTTCTCATACTTTGTGGATTGTAGATGAAATATGGTTTCATGGAACACAATTAGGCAGATCAAGTCAACTTCTTTTTCCACTCTACTGCTACTTTAAAGTGCATGCAGAGCTGGGTAAAACTGACGACCTCTCGCATCAATACAAACATCTAAAGACTAGGAGGTTTCCCACAGCCGCAGCTTCTGTAGCCCACCCTCCAACCACCTGATGGGAGCCCTTTCAGTTCCGCGGGGGCCCCGTTACGCCGCTCACCAAGACGCTGGTGGCCCCGTTGGCCAGCGGGCCGTAGGTGACGTAGGAGTGTCCGGTGATCCAGCCGATGTCAGCCGTGCACCAGTAGACGTCGTCTGGCCGGTGGTCAAAGACCAGCTTGAAGGTGGCGGCGGTGTAGAGCATGTAGCCGCTGAGCGTGTGCAGGACCCCCTGCGGAGGACCACCACAGGCGTGAAGGGGGCGGCGCCAAAGCCAGCACTTCCTGCTCCTCCTACCTTGGGTTTGCCTGTGGAGCCGCTGGTGTAGAGGATGAAGAGAGGGTCTTCCGACTCGCACCACTCGGGCTCACACTGGTCCGACGCCGCAGCGACCAGAGCGTGCCAGCAGCGGTCCACTTCCGGGTTCCACGGCACCTGGCGTGGGCGAGGACCACAACGTTACACTTCTGGGGGGGGAACCTCTCAAAAAGGGAGAGGAAAACAAGCTGAAGAAAAGCCTCAGGAGTGATTTTAGTAAGATGGTTAGTGGAGGAGAGAACCAACATGTGTTCCATGCAAGCAGAAGCTGATCTGGGAGTTCCTTAGGGTTCTAAGACACACTTCTGCTCGGTGCTACAAACGTTGTCTAAAAACACTCCAGTCAGTAAATATGGTTAACACTCAGATGTTCAGTAAGAAACAACCAGAGGTTGTACTCAAGTAAGAGTACTGTTACTTTAGAGATGTATCACTCAAGTAAAAGTAAGGAGTAGTCACCCAAATATTTACTTTAAATAGACTCCCTTTTTAGACCAGTTGATCTGCCGTTTCTTTTCTTTTTCTTCTATGTCCCACTCTCCCTTGTGGAGGGGGTCCGGTCCGATCCGGTGGCCATGTACTGCTTGTCTGTGTATCGGTTGGGGACATCTCTGCGCTGCTGATCCGCCTCCGCTTGGAATGGTTTCCTGCTGGCTCCGCTGTGAACGGGACTCTCGCTGCTGTGTTGGATCCGCTTTGGACTGGACTCTCGCGACTGTGTTGGATCTATTATGGATTGAACTTTCACAGTATCATGTTGGACCCGCTCGACATCCATTGCTTTCCTCCTCTCCAAGGTTCTCATAGTCATCATTGTCACCGACGTCCCACTGGGTGTGAGTTTTTCCTTGCCCTTATGTGGGCCTACCGAGGATTTCGTAGTGGTTTGTGCAGCCCTTTGAGACACTAGTGATTTAGGGCTATATAAGTAAACATTGATTGATTGATTGACTTGAGTAAAAGTAAAATGTTGTGAAAAATCTACTCAAGTACTGAGTAACTGATGAGTAACCTGTTCCTTTAACGATGACGGCAACTAGTAATGCACAAAAACATAAAAATAGCAATGAACAAATTCACAGCCAGGAATATCTCTTTTAAGCAACTAAATAATATATATTTGGTTTTACACTGTATTGAAAAAAAAATGTGAAAATGAATTTTACCATTGCAAACTCATTATACTATTGGCTAAGTTTTATATTCATAAATGTAAGTTTCTCAATAGCCGACCTGTTTTTTGTGCCTTTAAAAAAGATGTAGAACTCTACATTAAAACACTCAAGTAAAAAGCTGTAAAAACGATGATGCTGTGTTCCAAATTTAACTTATTTACTGAGATTGAGTGAGCCTATGGCTTTGCACTTTGTTTATTTTATATATACATATATATTTTTTTCATTCTATTTCAGTTACTTTGAATTTACGACCCCCTGGCGCTGTTTTGTACAGTTTTTATACAGTTTTGTACTTACTTTGATTGTTATTTTCAACTGTTTGTAAATGTTACAAATAAAGGATTATAAAAAATTTTTTAAAAGTGTGCAGTTAATCATGTGACCGCCTGGCTCTGTTTGATTGGCGAAACGGAGTCAAACATCACCAGGGACTGCATTTGATTGGTGAAACGGAGTCAAACGTCACCAGTGACTGCATTTGATTGGTGAAACAGAGTCAAACGTCACCAGTGACTGCATTTGATTGGTGAAACGGAGTCAAACGTCACCAGTGACTGCATTTGATTGGTGAAACGGAGTCAAACGTCACCAGTGACTGCATTTGATTGGTGAAACGGAGTCAAATGTCACCAGTGACTACATTTGATTGGTGAAACGGAGTTAAACGTCGCCAGTGACTGCATTTGATTGGTGAAACGGAGTCAAACGTCACCAGTGACTGCATTAGATTGGTGAAACGGAGTCAAACGTCACCAATGACTGCATTTCATAGGTGAAACGGAGTCAAACGTCACCAGTGACTGCATTTGATTGGTGAAACGGAGTCAAACGTCACCAGTGACTGCATTTGATTTGTGAAGCGGAGTCAAATGTCACCAGTGACTGCATTTGATTGGTGAAACGGAGTCAAACACGTCACCAGTGACTGCATTTGATTGGTGAAACAGAGTCAAACATCACCAGTGACTGCATTTGATTGGTGAAAAGGAGTCAAACGTCACCAATGACTGCATTTCATGGGTGAAAAGGAGTCAAACGTCACCAGTGACTGCATTTGATTGGTGAAACGGAGTCAAACTTCACCAATGACTGCATTTCATAGGTGAAAGGAGTCAAACGTCACCAGTGACTGCATTTGATTGGTGGAACGGAGTCAAACGCCACCAGTGACTGCATTTGATTGGTGAAACAGTCAAACGTCACCAGTGACTACATTTGATTGGTGAAACGGAGTCAAACGTCACCAGTGACTGCATTTGATTGGTGAAGCGGAGTCAAACGTCACCAGTGACTGCATTTGATTGGTGAAACGGAGTCAAACGTCACCAGTGACTGCATTTGATTGGTGAAACGGAGTCAAACACGTCACCAGTGACTGCATTTGATTGGTGAAACGGAGTCAAACGTAACCAGTGACTGCATTTGATTGGTGAAACGGAGTCAAACGTCACCAGTGACTGCATTTGATTGGTGAAACGGAGTCAAACGTCACCAGTGACTGCATTTGATTGGTGAAACGGAGTCAAAGGTCACCAATGACTGCATTTGATTGGTGAAACGGAGTCAAACGTCACCAGTGACTGCATTTGATTGGTGAAACGGAGTCATACGTCACCAGTGACTGCATTAGATTGGTGAAACGGAGTCAAACGTCACCAGTGACTGCATTAGATTGGTGAAACGGAGTCAAACATCACCAGTGACTGCATTTGATTGGTGAAACGGAGTCAAACGTCATCAATGACTGCATTTCATGGGTGAAACGGAGTCAAACATCACTAGTGACTACATTGATTGGTGAAACGGAGTCAAACGTCACCAGTGACTGCATTTGATTGGTGAAACGGAGTCAAACGTCACCAGTGACTGCATTTGATTGGTGAAACAGAGTCAAATGTCACCAATGACTGCATTTGATTGGTGAAACGGAGTCAAACGCCACCAGTGACTGCATTTGATTGGTGAAACAGTCAAACGTCACCAGTGACTACATTTGATTGGTGAAACGGAGTCAAACGTCACCAGTGACTGCATTTGATTGGTGAAACGGAGTGAAATGTCACAAGTGACTGCATTTGATTGGTGAAACGGAGTCAAACGTCACCAGTGACTGCAATTGATTGGTGAAACGGAGTCAAACGTCACCAATGACTGCATTTCATAGGTGAAACGGAGTCAAACGTCACCAGTGACTGCATTTGATTGGTGAAACGGAGTCAAACGTCACCAATGACTGCATTTCATGGGTGAAACGGAGTCAAACGTCGCCAGTGACTGCATTTGATTGGTGAAACGGAGTCAAACACGTCACCAGTGACTGCATTTGATTGGTGAAACGGAGTCAAACGTCACCAGTGACTGCATTTGATTGGTGAAACGGAGTCAAACGTCACCAGTGACTGCATTTGATTGGTGAAACAGAGTCAAACGTCACCAGTGACTGAATTTGATTGGTGAAACGGAGTCAAACGTCACCAGTGACTACATTTGATTGGTGAAACAGAGTCAAACGTCGCCAGTGACTACATTTGATTGGTGAAACGGAGTCAAACGTCACCAGTGACTGCATTTGATTGGTGAAACGGAGTCAAACATCACCAGTGACTGCATTTGATTGGTGAAACGGAGTCAAACGTCACCAATGACTGCATTTCATGGGTGAAAGGAGTCAAACGTCACAAGGGACTACATTTCATGGGTGAAAAGGAGTCAAACGTCACCAGTGACTGCATTTGATTGGTGAAACGGAGTCAAACGTCGCCAGTGACTGCATTTGATTGGTGAAACGGAGTCAAACGTCACCAGTGACTGCATTTGATTGGTGAAACGGAGTGAAATGTCACAAGTGACTGCATTTGATTGGTGAAACGGAGTCAAACGTCACCAGTGACTGCAATTGATTGGTGAAACGGAGTCAAACGTCACCAATGACTGCATTTCATAGGTGAAACGGAGTCAAACGTCACCAGTGACTGCATTTGATTGGTGAAACGGAGTCAAACGTCACCAATGACTGCATTTCATGGGTGAAACGGAGTCAAACGTCGCCAGTGACTGCATTTGATTGGTGAAACGGAGTCAAACACGTCACCAGTGACTGCATTTGATTGGTGAAACGGAGTCAAACGTCACCAGTGACTGCATTTGATTGGTGAAACGGAGTCAAACGTCACCAGTGACTGCATTTGATTGGTGAAACAGAGTCAAACGTCACCAGTGACTGAATTTGATTGGTGAAACGGAGTCAAACGTCACCAGTGACTACATTTGATTGGTGAAACAGAGTCAAACGTCGCCAGTGACTACATTTGATTGGTGAAACGGAGTCAAACGTCACCAGTGACTGCATTTGATTGGTGAAACGGAGTCAAACATCACCAGTGACTGCATTTGATTGGTGAAACGGAGTCAAACGTCACCAATGACTGCATTTCATGGGTGAAAGGAGTCAAACGTCACAAGGGACTACATTTCATGGGTGAAAAGGAGTCAAACGTCACCAGTGACTGCATTTGATTGGTGAAACGGAGTCAAACGTCGCCAGTGACTGCATTTGATTGGTGAAACGGAGTCAAACGTCACCAGTGACTGCATTTGATTGGTGAAACGGGGTCAAACGTCACCAGTGACTGCATTGGATTGGTGAAACGGAGTCAAACGTCACCAGTGACTGCATTTGATTGGTGAAACGGAGTCAAACACGTCACCAGTGACTGCATTTGATTGGTGAAACGGAGTCAAACGTCACCAGTGACTGCATTAGATTGGTGAAACGGAGTCAAACGTCACCAGTGACTGCATTTGATTGGTGAAACGGAGTCAAACGTCACCAGTGACTGCATTTGATTGGTGAAACGGAGTGAAATGTCACCAGTGACTGCATTTGATTGGTGAAACGGAGTCAAACGTCACCAGTGACTGCATTAGATTGGTGAAACGGAGTCAAACGTCACCAATGACTGCACTTCATAGGTGAAACGGAGTCAAACGTCACCAGTGACTGCATTTGATTGGTGAAACGGAGTCAAACGTCACCAGTGACTGCATTTGATTGGTGGAACGGAGTCAAACGTCGCCAGTGACTGCATTTGATTGGTGAAACGGAGTGAAATGTCACCAGTGACTGCATTTGATTGGTGAAACGGAGTCAAATGTCACCAGTGACTGCATTTGATTGGTGAAACGGAGTCAAATGTCACCAGTGACTGCATATGATTGGTGAAACGGAGTCAAACGTCACCAATGACTGCATTTCATGGGTGAAACGGAGTCAAACATCACCAGTGACTACATTGATTGGTGAAACAGAGTCAAACGTCACCAGTGACTGCATTTGATTGGTGAAACGGAGTGAAATGTCACCAGTGACTGCATTTGATTGGTGAAACGGAGTCAAACGTCACCAATGACTGCATTTCATAGGTGAAACTGAGTCAAACGTCACCAGTGACTGCATTTGATTGGTGAAACGGAGTCAAACATCACCAGTGACTACATTTGATTGCTGAAACGGAGTCAAACGTCGACAGTGACTGCATTTGATTGGTGAAACGCAGGCATGTGATAGATCCTACTTTGAAGGTCTGTCTGACAAACCAAAACAAACAAAGCGTGAATTAACAGATCGATAAAAATCAGTAGCGAGTAGCGAGCTGAATGTAGATAAATGGAGCGGAGTAAAAGAAGCGTTTCTTCTTTATAAATATATTCAAGTAAAAGTATGTTGCATTAAAACTACTTTTAGAAGTGCAATTCATCCCGGAGTAAATGTAGCGTGTTACTACCCACCTCTGGAAGCATCACAGACCTACCTCGGTTTTCAAAAGCCCCACTTTCACACCCCTAATGACTTCTGTTTTGTTTGATCAGCCGTTTTACTGCCGGGGTATAGGCGTTTGGAAACAATTAAGGTATGTAAATAAATGTTTACAAAATCTTTTAGCGTTAATAACTTTCATTTCACAACATAAATCTCTGCAGGTTATAGTCTGGTGAGGCTGACAAATGGGGGAAAAAATGTTCCATCTAAAATTTAGTGGGTGTGGCTTATAAACATCTGGAAAATGTGGTATTTTTGTTGATGGTATGACTATAATGTCGTAGTTCACCTGAGTAAAAGCTAGCCACCCTTGCCATTGCACATATTAAAATATCAATCGATCTATCAATGTTTATTTATACAGCCTTAAATCACGAGTGTCTCAAAGGGCTGCACAAGCCACAAGGACATCCTCGGTCCAGATATATATTTTTTTAATTGATTCTAAATGAGCTTTTCTGACCACCTTGTCCAACTCTCTGTGCTGTTTTATTCACATTGTGGGTCAAACTAAGTATTCTCCAATCAAAGACATTTGACATGACCATGACCTTGAGTCTGACCTTTGAAAAGAGAGGTGTGTGTGGTTAGTGAGTCTACTCCAGAAAATGTTGATGTGATGCCTCCTCAAGATGCGGTGCAAAGAAAAAGTGCAATTGGGAAAATGAACTTTGCTGGAAAGAAACAAAGCTTGGTGAAAAGTGAGCTGAAGGACGAAGTAAACGAGAGGAAATAATATTAGTTTGACTGCAGGGAAGAGGAAGAAGACATTTCAAAACATGAAACCTTTTATGTTGTTATTGATTTAAGTCCCTTGATTGACAATGAAGTCGTCAACAAAAAGAAGAGTTCATGTTTTCACATGTCGTCGTAGGACACAGGATTTGGGAAAAAAATGCTACTGCTGGGTAATAAAAACTTACTTGGATTTCTTTATTTTTTTAAATTGGGATGTGTTTGTTTGAACAGATTTAGACTTTCTACCCTTTAGCTCAGGGGTCACCAACATGATGCCCGCGGGCACCAAGTCGCCTGTAAGGACCAGATGAGTCGCCCGCTGGCCTGTTCTAAAAATAGCTCAAATAGCAGCACTTACCAGTGAGCTGCCTCTATTATTTTAATTGTATTTATTTACTAGCAAGCTGGTCTCGCTTAGCTCGACAATTTTAATTCTAAGAGAGACAAAACTCTAATAGAATTTGAAAATCCAACAAAATATTTTAAAGACTTGGTCTTCACTCGTTTAAATAAATGCATTTATTTTTTTACTTTGCTTCTTGTAACTTTCAGAAAGACAATTTTAGAGAAAAAATACAACCTTAAAAATGATTTTTAAACACATATACCTTTTTAACTTTTAAATTCCTTCCAATTCTTTCCTGACAATTTAAATCAATGTTCAAGTATTTTTTTTTTTTATTGTAAAGAATAATAAATACATTTTAATTTAATTCTTCATTTTAGCTTCTGTTTTTTCGACGAAGAATATTTGTGAAATATCTCTTCAAACTCATTATGATTAAAATTCCCAAAAATTATTCTGGCAAATGTAGAAAATCTGTAGAATCAAATTTAAATCTTATTTCAAAGTCTATTGAATTTATTTTAAAAAATTTTGTTCTGGAAAATCTAGAAGAAATAATGATTTGTCTTTGTTAGAAATAAAGCCTGGTCCAATTTGTTATATATTCTAACAAAGTGCAGATTGGATTTTAACCTATTTAAAACATGTCATCAAAAATATATATTTATATAGCGCTTTTCTCTAGGGACTCAAAGCGCTTTACCCAATATCTAAGTTACATTTAAACCAGTGTGGGTGGCACTGGGAGCAGGTGGGTCAAGTGTCTTGCCCAAGGACACAACGGCAGTGACTAGGATGGCGGAGGCGGGAATCGAACCTGCAACCCTCGAGTTGCTGGCACAGATGCTCTACCAACCGAGCTATGCCGCCCGTGAGAAATCATTAAGATGATCAGTGTTTCCACAAAGATAAATATAATTAATTATTAATCATAACATTGAGTTAAAGGTTAATTGAGCAAATTGGTTATTTCTAGCCCCTGCGATGAGGTGGCGACTTGTCCAGGGTGTACCCCGCCTTCCGCCCGATTGTAGCTGAGATAGGCGCCAGCGCCCCCCGCGACCCCGAAAGGGAATAAGCGGTAGAAAATGGATGGAAAATGGATGGGCTATTTCTAGCAATTTATTGAAGTGTGTATCAAACTGGTAGCCCTTGGCATTAATCGGTACCCAAGAAGTAGCTCTTGCTTTCAAAAAGGTTGGTGACCCCTGCTTCAGTTGCAATTTTTTGATCCTGCTGGTGTGTGCAAAAGCAGAAGAAGCGTCTCGGAGGTGAAAGTACCTGCGGAACAGGACGACTTTTCTTTACTCTGCTCGTCTCTTTGTCCTGCGGGGGAGGAAGCAGGCCACCGTCAATCAACCGCTTCACTTCTTTTTACACTTGCATGACCGCCAACTAGCTTACTAGAAAACACCGCCTCTACACAAATTAATTGCTTTAAAAGGCGGATAACCATATTTTTCGGACTATAAAACACACTTAAAATCCTTTCATTTGCTCAAAAATCCACATATAGTTGATGTATGTACTCATTCTGGTTGTGCTTACCGACCTCGCAGCCATTTTATTTGGTACATGGTGTAATGATAAGTGTGACCAGTAGATGGCAGTCACACATAAGCGATGTGCGTGGACTGCAAGTTGACGCCTGTTTGATAAAAGATGCTGGCAAGTAAGCCCGCGACTTTGATGTTTCTTTGAGAATATCACTCAGAAGTCTGTCAAAATGTTTCAGGAGGACTTTGGTAAGCTATGAAGCCACACCGCTGGATGGACTGTCGGCGCATTGCAGCTTCCATAGTCAGACGTACTGTGCTTCAACATACTGCTGTCATCATCATTTGTCCCAAAGTTGTCTTTGTTGTCTCTCATTAAGTTTTCTTGTTCTTGTTGAAGGCAAAGCAAACATTGTGAGGAGTCTGTGAAATTAATACTCCTCCGTATGCTTAAAATGACAAAGAAATGTAAATATTACATGTTAATATGAATGTTACTACATGACATATATACTTACATCATGTATATATTACATGTTATTATGAATGTTACTAGATACTACATATATACTTACATCATGTATATATTACATGTTATTATGAATGTTACTAGATACTACATATATACTTACATCATGTATATATTACATGTTATTATGAATGTTACTAGATACTACATATATACTTACATCATGTATATATTACATGTTATTATGAATGTTACTAGATACTACATATATACTTACATCATGTATATATTTAAATGTTATTATAAATGTTACTACATGGCATACTTACATCATGTATATATTTAAATGTTATTATAAATGTTATTACATGACATATACTTACATCATGTATATATTTAAATGTTATTATAAATGTTACTACATGATATATATACTTACATCATATACATATTACATGTTATTATGAATGTTACTAGATACTACATATATACTTACATCATGTATATATTACATGTTATGAATGTTACTAGATACTACATAAATACTTACATCATGTATATATTACATGTTATTATGAATGTTACTAGATACTACATATATACTTACATCATGTATATATTTAAATGTTATTATAAATGTTACTACATGATATATATACTTACATCATATATATATTACATGTTATTATGAATGTTACTACATGACATATATACTTACATCATGTATATATTTAAATGTTATTATAAATGTTACTACATGACATATACTTACATCATGTATATATTTAAATGTTATTATAAATGTTACTACATGATATATATACTTACATCATATATATATTACATGTTATTATGAATGTTACTAGATACTACATATATACTTACATCATGTATATATTACATGTTATTATGAATGTTACTAGATACTAAATATATACTTACATCATGTATATATTACATGTTATTATGAATGTTACTAGATACTACATATATACTTACATCATGTATATATTACATGTTAATATAAATGTTACTAGATACTACATATATACTTACGTAATGTATATATTTAAATGTTATAAAAGTTACTACATGACATATACTTACATCATGTATATATTACATGTTATTATGAATATTACTACATGACATATATACTTACATCATGTATATATTACATGTTATTATGAATGTTTCTAGATACTACATATATACTTACATCATGTATATATTACATGTTATTATGAATGTTATTACATGACATATATACTTACATCATGTATATATTACATGTTATTATGAATGTTACTAGATACTACATATATACTTACATCATGTATATATTACATGTTATTATGAATGTTACTACATGACATATATACTTATATCATGTATATATTACATGTTATGAATGTTACTAGATACTACATATATACTTACATCATGTATATATTACATGTTATTATGAATGTTACTACATGACATATATACTTACATCATGTATATATTACATGTTATTATGAATGTTACTAGATACTACATATATACTTACATCATGTATATATTACATGTTATGAATGTTACTAGATACTACATGGCATACTTACATCATGTATATATTACATGTTATTATGAATGTTACTAGATACTACATATATACTTACATCATGTATATATTACATGTTATTATGAATGTTATTACATGACATATATACTTACATCATGTATATATTACATGTTATGACTGTTACTACATGACATATATACTTACATCATGTATATATTACATGTTATCATGAATGTTACTAGATACTACATATATACTTACATCATGTATATATTACATGTTATCATGAATGTTACTAGATACTACATATATACTTACATCATGTATATATTTAAATGTTATTATAAATGTTACTACATGACATATATACTTACATCATGTATATATTACATGTTATTATGAATGTTACTAGATACTACATATATACTTACATCATGTATATATTACATGTTATGACTGTTACTACATGACATATATACTTACATCATGTATATATTACATGTTATCATGAATGTTACTAGATACTACATATATACTTACATCATGTATATATTTAAATGTTATTATAAATGTTACTACATGACATATACTTACATCATGTATATATTTAAATGTTATTATAAATGTTACTACATGACATATACTTACATCATGTATATATTTAAATGTTATTATAAATGTTACTACATGATATATATACTTACATCATATATATATTACATGTTATTATGAATGTTACTAGATACTACATATATACTTACATCATGTATATATTACATGTTATTATGAATGTTACTACATGACATATATACTTACATCATGTATATATTACATGTTATTATGAATGTTACTAGACACTACATATATACTTACATCATGTATATATTTAAATGTTATTATAAATGTTACTACATGATATATATACTTACATCATATATATATTACATGTTATTATGAATGTTACTACATGACATATATACTTACATCATCCATCCATCCATTTTCTACCGCTTATTCCCTTTTGGGGTTGCGGGGGGCGCTGGCGCCTATCTCAGCTACAATCGGGCGGAAGGCAGGGTACACCCTGGACAAGTCGCCACCTCATCGCAGATACTTACATCATGTATATATTAATTGTTATTATTAATGTTACTACATGACATATATATTTACATCATGTATATATTTAAATGTTATTATAAATGTTACTACATGACATATATACTTACATCATGTATATATTACATGTTATTATGAATGTTACTAGACACTACATATATACTTACATCATATATATATTACATGTTATTATGAATGTTACTAGATACTACATATATACTTACATCATGTATATATTTAAATGTTATTATAAATGTTACTACATGACATATACTTACATCATGTATGTATTTAAATGTTATTATAAATGTTACTACATGATATATATACTTACATCATATATATATTACATGTTATTATGAATGTTACTAGATACTACATATATACTTACATCATGTATATATTACATGTTATTATGAATGTTACTAGATACTAAATATATACTTACATCATGTATATATTACATGTTATTATGAATGTTACTAGATACTACATATATACTTACATCATGTATATATTACATGTTAATATGAATGTTACTAGATACTACATATATACTTACGTAATGTATATATTTAAATGTTATAAAAGTTACTACATGACATATACTTACATCATGTATATATTTAAATGTTATTATAAATGTTACTACATGATATATATACTTACATCATATATATATTACATGTTATTATGAATGTTACTAGATACTACATATATATCTACATCATGTATATATTACATGTTATTATGAATGTTACTACATGACATATATACTTACATCATGTATATATTACATGTTATTATGAATGTTACTACATGACATATATACTTACATCATGTATATATTACATGTTATTATGAATGTTACTAGATACTACATATATACTTACATCATGTATATATTTAAATATTATAAATGTTACTACATGACATATATACTTACATCATGTATATATTACATGTTATTATGAATGTTACTACATGACATATATACTTACATCATGTATATATTACATGTTATGAATGTTACTACATGACATATATACTTACATCATGTATATATTACATGTTATTATGAATGTTACTAGATACTACATGACATATATATTTACATCATGTATATAAATCCTTGGAGGATTTTGGATATTTTTTTAAGTGCTTAATAAGCAGAATGGAGCAACCCCCAATACGTCCATTGTTAGATGACTTTTGCTAGCGTTTATTTACGATTTAGAATGCAGGGGGGAAAAAAATAGTTCAAACATTTGAGTTATTGGCTCACATGTGGATTGTGAAGGACAAAAAAAAGGGCAATTCCCCTTTAATAAAGCTTTTATGGCAACCACGTTTTGACCCAGGGAACAGATTATTTCTAGATGTTTCCGGCGTGAGCTTACCTGCAGGTCAGGGCAGGACCTTTTGGCAGGAGGACAGCTGAGAGAAGTCTCATGTGCTTCTTTGGATAAATGTTTCAACACAATGCACCTGTGGAGTGGGAAGCCCCTGGACACACACACACACACACACACACACACACACACACACACACACGGCTGTCATCACTAGGAGTCGTCTAGAGACCAACAACACGCTACTTCATGCTGTCCATCACGTTTCTTTGTTTGTTTGTGATACAAATACAACTCATTTTCACTAATTGTGTGAGTGTGTGCGTGTGTGTGCGTGCGTGCGTGCAGCACTTACTTGTCCCTACACTTCTGCAGTGCTTCGTCGGCTAAGATCTTCAGGTTGATGAGCTTGTCTCCTCGATAGAAGCCATCTGGAGGACGTAGCAGCACAACTTGCACTACCTGCTTTACGCCACATCACTGGTAATACACTTTGCCACCACTGGGGGCAGTAATGACAAAACAGTCTGAAGCTGAAGTCATAGAGAAGTTTCTTTGGGTGCAAAAATTATGACTAAAGTGGCAAAGCTGTATTTCCATTTGCGCTTTATTTTATTAACAGTGTAGTTAAGAAACATATTCATAACTCATTTTATTTGTTTTTATCATCTAAGACTTTTATCAAAAATGTAATCAGTTGTATCTTTTAAAGCAGGGGTGTCCAAACTTTTTCCACAGAGGGCCGTACACGGAAAAATGTAAGAATGCGGGGGCCATTTTGATATTTTTCATTTTCAAACCATAAGAAAATATATGGATTTTTTTTTTTAATCCTTAGGACTCCTGGGGAGCATAGAAGGTCTCAGTCACTAAAATGTTAAAAATAAGTCAAATTATTATTTTTTTATTTTTATGTAATGCTTACAGTAAATCTCTATATCAACTTGAGGTTGATATAAAGTAAAACAAATAAAGTTGTATGCCTTTTCTCTCACAGACAATTTAGTTTTTTATGGTAAAACTGAAATATGCAGTATTTAGATGGATGGATAGTACTTTATTGATTCCTTCAGGAGAGTAACTTTATTTAGCAATTAAAGCCCTCAAAGATCAATAATGCAGGACACCTTTGATTTTAATTATTTGATATTTTTAAGTAATCAAAGTGAAAAGTTGAATACAAACCCTTTATTTATTGAGTCAAAAATATTAAAGCTCGATGACTTGATAAAATTGCAAACAGCTAAATTGATGTACAAAGTAAATTATAACCTGCTACCAAAGAATGTACAACAATTCTTCTCAACTAAAGAGGAGAAATATAACCTTAGAGAAAAATCTAACTTAAAACATTTGTATGCCCGTACAACACTTAAAACTTTTAGCATATCAGTATGCGGAATTAAATAATGGAATGGATTAAGTAAAGAAGTTAAACATTGTACTGATATGAGCCAGTTTAAGAGGATGTTTAAATTAATAGTGCTTACAAAGTACAAAGAAGAAGTATTATGAGAAACACTTTCAAACTTATTGAAAATAAGATATTCTTCATCTTAGTATGTTAATAATGACTGAAATAATTAAGTACATGTTAGAAAACAGATGTGTTAATCACTCATAGATGTCATTTTGCTATTTTGATATTTTGCTGTAAAGAAGGTCAGTGAATGAATGTTTATATTGTGGGCGCTCTGAAGTGGAAAAGGGGTAGGATTAAATAAGCTTTGCTTCTTCCTACTCCTTTTCGGACATGATGTATTGTGTATTGCGAAATGATGAATTTAACTGATGTATAATGTTGTATGTATGTCATGTTCGAAATAAACTAAGAAAAGAAAGAAAGAAAGAAAATCCTACTAAATATATTTGAGATCCGAAAGGTTCCCCACTGATAAAGTGATGCATTTTTATTAGTTTTTTTTTTTAAACTTTTAACACTTAAATTTCAAGATCAACTTCCGATATATCTGTCGATTTGGAGTTTGAACTATTATTTTGTTTGTTTTATACTCTTTTGTCAAAACTTTGATTTTTTTATATGGCAACCACACAACATATGCAATATTTTTTCCACATAAAACATTTTAAAGTGATAATTTTTAAGTAATAATTCATTATAACATATTTTTTTGTCCTTTTTTTTTGAGCAATGAAAAAAAAAAAGAAAATAAAGACAAAAGGAACAAAAAAAACTGCCTGCATGGCAGCTTTGTGTCAACATTGCCACTTTTTCTCATTAGATTTCACCTCATTCCACTTTTTTTTAAATGTTTTTATTTTTATTTTTGCAATACAATCAATTTTGCAATTTTTGCAGAATGTGTGGCGAGCCGGTAAACGATTAACTGCGGGCCGCAAATGGCCGCCGGGCTGCACTTTGGACACCCCTGTTTTAAGGACCTTGAGCGTGTAATCAATCAATCAATCAATGTTTACTTATATAGCCCTAAATCACTAGTGTCTCAAAGGGCTGCACAAACCACCACGACATCCTCGGTAGGCCCACATAAGGGCAAGGAAAACTCACACCCAGTGGGACGTCTTGAGGATTCTAGCGGGAACTCTCATTCAACCCTTCTTCGATTACGCTTGCACCTCCTGGTACCCCAGCACCTCCAAAACCCTCAAATCTAGACTCCAAACATCCCAGTATAAGCTAATCCGGTTACTTTTAGACCTCCACCCCAGATCACACCTCAATCCAACCCACTTCTCCAAAGTGGGCTGGCTCAGGGTGGAGGACAGAGTAAAACAACTTGCACTGAGCCTAGTCTATAAAATCCGCTACACCTCCTTGATACCGAAGTACATGTCAAACTACTTCCTTAACGTAAATGACCGCCATAACCACAACACCGGGGGGAGCTCCACAAACCACGTTAAACCCAGATTTCGATCTAACAAAGGTCTTAACTCATTCTCTTTCTATGCCACATCAATGTGGAATGCACTCCCAACAGGTATAAAAGTAAGTGCATCTCTATCCTCCTTCAAAAGCGCTCTAAAACAACACCTCCAGGCAACTTCAACACTTTACTAACACCCTCCTCCATTCACATCCCATCTCCCCGGATTATAAACAACTCAAATGTACTTCTAATGTATATACTTGTTCTTATGCTATGTGAACTCACTATGTTCTCTGCTGGCTGTACATATCCTACTAAATAAGACCGACACTGTTTCAATGTCCACATTTCTCTGTTGATGCAATTGTTGATGACTGAAGTTCTGATATCAACCAAAGCTCCTCATCCCACCCCCCGGATTGTAAATAATGTAAATAATTCAATGTACATACTATGATGATTAACTTGTGTGATGACTGTATTATGTTGATAGTATATATTTGTACCATGAATTGATTAACGTGGACCCCGACTTAAACAAGTTGAAAAACTTATTGGGGTGTTACCATTTAGTGGTCAATTGTACGGAATATGTACTGAACTGTGCAATCTACTAATAAAAGTATCAATCAATCAATCAATCAACGTCGGTGACAATGATGACTATGAGAACCTTGGAGAGGAGGAAAGCAATGGATGTCGAGCGGGTCTAACATGATACTGTGAAAGTCCAATCCCTAAAGATAAATAATCGATGCTTTCCTTTCATGACATGCTGACCACTGCAACACTAAGTTGGAACAAACTCTCTCCATTGCAGTTCATCCAAAATGCTGCTGCTCGCCTTATAACCTGCACTAAAAAACATCAGCACATTACTCTTCATTTTAGCCTCCCTTCACTGCCTCTCAGTGCCATGGTGTTGTTTCCTTGTAATTCCCTTAACGGATTAGCAACACATACACACACTATATTGCCAAAAGTATGAAGTGGAAGTGTCATCCCATTCCTAACCCATAGGCTTCAATGGGACCTTCTGCAGCTATTACAGCTTCAAGTCTTCTGGGAAGGCTGTCCACAAGGTCGCGGAGTGTGTTTATAGGAATTTCCCAGCATTCTTCCAAAAGCACATTGGTGAGGTCACACACTGATGTTGGTGGAGAAGGCCTGGCTCTCAGTCTCCGTTCTAATTCCTCCCAAAGGTGTTCTATGGGGTTCAGGTCAGGACTCTGTGCAGGCCAGTCAAGTTCATCCACACCAAACTCTGTCATCCATGTCTGTATGGAAAAGGAAGGGGCCCGCTCCAAACTGTTCCCACAAGGTTGGGAGCATGGAATTGTCCACAATGTTTTGCTATCCTGGAGCATTCAAAGTTCCTTTCACTAAGCCCAACTCCACGCCAAAATTCCTCCTCCACCAAATTTCACATTCGACACAATGCAGTCTGAAATGTAGCGTTCTCCTGGCAACCTCCAAACCCACAAGATTTAGGAGCGAGGAAATTTCACAACTGGATTTGTTGCACAGGTGGCATCCTGTGACAGTTGCACGCTGGAAATCACTGAGAGCGGCCCATTCCTTCACTAATGTTTGTAGAAACTGTCTCCATGCCTAAGTGCTGGATTTGATACACCGGGCCTAGTGATTAGGACACCTGGTTCTCATCAGTTGGACGGGTGGCCAAATACTTTTGGCAATATAGTGTATGTCAGACCTTTTAAAAATGGTCCCTGAGGTCAGCTGATCAACTTGTCCTTAATCTAAAACTTTAGAACAACATCCCTGTGGCCAAATGGACATCTCTTTCTTTAAACATCTTTTACTCCATGTCTTTTAAAACACATTTTTACTCCATGCCTTTGAAAACATACTTCTTTATACTCCATGCCTTTTAAAATCCTTTTAGTTTTCTTAAAACTCGACAGTGCGCCTAATGTATGGAATAATTATGTTTTTTTTGTTTTTAACAGACTTTGAAGCTATTTTATTTGGTACATGGTGGTGAAATGATAAGTGTGACCAGTAGATGGCAGTCACACATAAGAGATACGTGTAGACTGCAAATATGATGGCAGTCACACATAAGAGATACGTGTAGACTGCAATATGATGGCAGTCACACATAAGAGATACGTGTAGACTGCACTATGATGGCAGTCACACATAAGAGATACGTGTAGACTGTAATGTGATGGCAGTCACACCTAAGAGATATGTGTAGACTGCAATAAGATGGCAGTCACACATAACAGATACGTGTAGACTGCAATAGGATGGCAGTCACACATAAGAGACACGTTTAGACTGCAATATGATGGCAGTCACACATAAGAGATACGTGTAGACTGCAATATGATGGCAGTCACACATAAGAGATATGTGTAGACTGCAAATATGATGGCAGTCACACATGAGAGATACGTGTAGACTGCAATATGATGGCAGTCACACATAAGAGATACGTGTAGACTGCAATATGATGGCAGTCACACATAAGAGATACGTGTAGACTGCAATATGATGGTAGTCAAACGTAAGAGATACGTGTAGACTGCAATATGATGGCAGTCACACATAAGAGATACGTGTCGACTGCAAATATGATGGCAGTCACACATAAGAGATACGTGTCGACTGCAAATATGATGGCAGTCACACATAAGAGATACGTGTCGACTGCAAATATGATGGCAGTCACACATAAGAGATACGTGTCGACTGCAAATATGATGGTAGTCACACATAAGAGATACGTGTAGACTGCAAATATGATGGCAGTCACACATAAGATATATGTGTAGACTGAAATATGACTCTTGTAAACACCAACATTCTATATGTTCCATTGAAAATATAGAACATTATAAACGGCGCTCAAAAATCTATGAAATGTTTTAGTAGGACTTGGGTAAGCCATGAAGCCACACCGCTGTGCTTCATTATGCTCTGTGTAGAAGGTAAGACATTATCTGCTGTTTTGTTTTGCAATATTATGCTGATGTGTATTTGGGATCTGCATAAGTCCTGAAAATTGGCAATTAGTAGTCTGTGGGGACACCATAGTGGATAATCTTGCATATTTGAACAAAACCTAATTATAAGTAAGTGTATTTTTGGTCAGGAGTGTCTTCTTAAAGAGGATCTTTGCTTCATAGCTATGTTCCCAGGCAGTCATGTGTGAAACAATCATCATGATGAGATCTCACCTGCGGTGACCAGCAGGGAGCAGCCAGAGTCCATGATCCTGTCACTCAGCGACTCGGCAGAGAAGCCTGCAAACTGTGACACAGGTCTTCATCTTGGACTTCCTCCAGCCGGCGGCTGCCTGCCAAACTTACCACGATGGAGTGGACGGCTCCCAGGCGAGCGCAGGCCAGCATGGCCACCACCAGCTCCACCACCATGGGCAGGTAGATGGCCACACGGTCGCCTTTCCTCACGCCTGCGGCACACACACACACACACACACACACACACACACACACACACACACACACACACACACACACACACACGTTCACCAGCAGCTGGTCATCACAGTGTGCCAAGTCAAAGTTACCCTGGGACTTGAGCACGTTGGCAAAGCGGCAGACGGCGTGCAGCAGCTCTCTGTACGTCACCATCGACTCATCGCCCGGCTCGTTGCCCTCCCTGGGGGAAACATGTCCAGTTGAAAACATTTGGTTGACATTTCCTCATGAAGCAACAAGGAAGCACAAAGTTCAGTCTACATTTGGTGATGCAAGAAGGCACTTTTCTTCACGCCGTTGTGAAAAAAGGGGGCAAAGTTGAGAAAAGTTCTTCTTCTCACTGGGACAAAGTGGAGTTGTGTTTGCAAGTGAGCTCGGCTCATTTTCTACTTTTCGACCTAAAAGTCAGGGATTCTCTTACTTGGCGCCATCTTGGAAGTATGCTCTTTTAATGTTTGATGCTTGAACCTTACACACATGCTTATGTGTGCTATGGCTATGAGTTGTTTTTCCCCCTTGGCCTCAGTCTGGACCTCCTCTTCAGGGGCCCAATCCTGATCTGTCTCCTGTAATGTTTGATCCTGTTCTGTCTCCCTGTAATGTTTGATCCTGATCTGTCTCGCTGTAATGTTTGATCCTGATCTGTCTCGCTGTAATGTTTGATCCTGTTCTGTCTCCCTGTAATGTTTGATCCTGTTCTGTCTCCCTGTAATGTTTGATCCTGATCTGTCTCGCTGTAATGTTTGATCCTGATCTGTCTCCTGTAATGTTTGATCCTGTTCTGTCTCCCTGTAATGTTTGATCCTGTTCTGTCTCCCTGTAATGTTTGATCCTGTTCTGTCTCCCTGTAATATTTGATCCTATTCTGTCTCCCTGTAATGTTTGATCCCGTTCTGTCTCCCTGTAATGTTTGATCCCGTTCTGTATCCCTGTAATGTTTGTTCCTGTTCTGTCTCCCTGTAATGTTTGATCCCGTTCTGTCTCCCTCTAATGTTTGATCCTGTTCTGTTTCCCTGTAATATTGGTCCTGTTCTGTCTCCCTGTAATGTTTGATCCTGTTCTGTCTCCCTGTAATGTTTGTTCCTGTTCTGTCTCCCTGTAATGTTTGATCCTGTTCTGTCTCCCTGTAATGTTTGATCCTGTTCTGTCTCCCTGTAATGTTTGATCCTGTTCTGTCTCCCTGCAATGTTTTTTGCTGTTCTGTCTCCCTGTAATGTTTGATCCTGTTCTGTCTCCCTGTAATTTTTGATCCTGTTCTGTCTTCCTGTAATGTTTGATCCTGTTCCATCTCCCTGTAATGTTTGATCCTGATCTGTCTCCCTGTAAGGTTTGATCCTGTTCTGTCTCCCTGTAATGTTTGATCCTGTTCTGTCTCCCTGTAATGTTTGTCTGCTCTTGAACGTGATAGTGCTGAAAGTGTTCACTTCTCCTCAGGGATTATTAAAGTATTTCTGATTCTGATGCCAACTGTTTCCATGTCAGCATGCTAATATTAGCATACTAAATGATTTCACTGATTTTGCAAGTATACAACCGAGAGTCAAATTTTGTAACATGATGCTACTTTGCTAACATGCTAACTTTTGTCATACTAATCCAGCAGTCTATTTTCTACCGCTTGTCCCTCCCGGGATCGAGGGGGCATGCTAGCATGCTAACATTATCACGCTAACTATTTAAACTATTTGTTTAAGTGCCAGTATACACCCAAGAGTTATATATTTTGTTATTTGACCCTATCTTTCAAGTCATGCTAAAGTTATCATGCTATCTATTTAAGCTAAATGTTGGCCCTATCATTCTAGCATGCTCACTGTTTGCGTGCTATTATCTAGTTTGTTTGCTTGTCATCACAAAGGTTCTGCAGTAAGCAAAGTATCAGTGGTGTCGTGTCCCCAGTGGTCTCCATCTAAACACAGCAAAGTCTGTGTAGTTAGTCCGCCATTATTATCAAGCCAAACACCGCTAGTGCGCACGTGCCTGACTTCCTGTGGCCCAAACAGCATTAATAAATGACGGTTTTTCGCTAATAAAAAAATGTAACGGTATTACTAACTATCGCAATTGATAATTTTACGGTTTACTGCTACATCCCTCGTCCATTAACGAGTACCAAGTCAACGGCGGTCACGCCATGTTCTTGCTGCAAATGACGAGGGCGGTCGCGGCAAATGCTGCGGATAAATGTGAGCGCTGTGCCAAGACATAGAACAAGCTTAATGATTATTTCAGGAAGAACATTTTATAAAGGAGGTTTACACGCTGACCTACTTTGTTATCATCTCTGAAGATGACTCACTATTCCAACCTTGGAAGACTCAGTCCTCCTACTGGACGGCACACACGACTACTTTTCTCCATACCTGCTACAAAACTACATCATCTGACAATACTTGACACAAAACTACATCATCTGAAAATACTTCATACAAAACTACATCCGACAATACTTGACACAAAACTACGTTTTACAATCCTTGATACAGAACTACATCTGACAATACTTGACACAAAACTATGTCTTACAATACTTGGTACAGAACTACATCTGACAATACTTGACACAAAACTACGTTTTACAATACTTGGTACAGAACTACATCTGACAATACTTGACACAAAACTACGTCTTACAATACTTGGTACAGAACTACATCCGACAATACTTGACACAAAACTACGTTTTACAATACTTGGTACAGAACTACATCCGACAATACTTGACACAAAACTACATCATCTGAAAATACTTCATACAAAACTACATCTGACAATACTTGACACAAAACTATGTCTTAAAATACTTGGTACAGAACTACAACTGACAATACTTGACACAAAACTACGTCTTAAAATACTTGGTACAGAACTACATCCGACAATACTTGACACAAAACTAAATCATCTGACTATATTTGGAACAAAACTACATCTGATGATACTTGGTACAAAACTACAGCATCTGACAATACTTGGAACAAAATTACATCTGACAATACTTGACACAAAACTACGTCTTACAATCCTTGGTACAGAACTACATCTGACAATACTTGACACAAAACTACGTCTTACGATACTTGATGCAGAACTACATCTGACAATACTTGACACAAAACTACTTCTTACAATCCTTGGTACAGAACTACATCTGACAATACTTGACACAAAACTACGTCTTACAATACTTGGTACAGAACTACATCTGACAATACTTGACACAAAACTACGTCTTACGATACTTGATACAGAACTACATCTGACAATACTTGACACAAATCTACGTCTTAAAATACTTGGTACAGAACTACATCTGACAATACATGATACAAAACTAAATCATCTGACAATACTTGAAACAAAACTACATCTGACAATACTTGACACAAAACTACGTCTTACAATACTTGGTACAGAACTACATTTGACAATACTTGACACAAAACTACGTCTTAAAATACTTGGTACAGAACTACATCTGACAATACATGATACAAAACTAAATCATCTGACAATACTTGAAACAAAACTACATCTGATGATACTTGGTACAAAACTACAGCATCTGACAATACTTGAAACAAATCTATGTCTGACTATACTTGGTGCAGAACTCCATTTGATGATTCTTGGTACAAAACCACATCATCTGACAATATTTGACACAAAACTACATCTGATGATACTTGACACAAAACTACATCATCTGATGATACTTGACACAAAACTACATCATCTGATGATACTTGACACAAAACTACATCATCAGATGATACTTGGCACAACACTACATCATCATAATTGGTATAAAACTAGATCATCTGATGATACTTGATACAAAACTACATCATCTGACGATACAAAAATACATCATCTGACAATACTTAATGCAGAACTACATCATCTGACAATACTTGGTACAGAACTACAACATCTGTAGGTATTTGGTACAGAACTACATCATCTGACGATACTTGATACAAAACTAAATCAACATACAATGCTTGGTACAAAACTACATCATGTGATGATACTTGGTACAAAACTACATCATGTGATGATACTTGGTACAAAACTACATCATATGACGATACTTGATACAAAACTACATCATATGACGATACAAAACTACATCATGTGATGATACTTTGTACAAAACTACATCTGATGATACTTGATACAAAACTACATATGATGATACTTGATACAAAACTACATCCTCTGATGATATTTGATACAAAACTACATCATGTGATGATACTTGGTACAAAACTACATCATGTGATGATACTTGGTACAAAACTACATCATGTGATGATACTTGATACAAAACTACATCATCAGATGATATTTGATGCAAAACTACATCATATGAGGTACAAAACTACATCATGTGATGATTCTTGATACAAAACTACATCATCTGATGATACTTTATACAAAGCTGCATCATATGATGATACAGAACTACATGATGTGATTATACTTGGTACAAAACTACATCATCTGATGATACTTGATACAAAACTACATCATCTGTTGATATTTGATACAAAACTACATCATGTGATTATACTTGGTACAAAACTACATCATGTGATGATACTTGGTACAAAACTACATCATCTGATGATACTTGGTACAAAACTACACCATGTGATGATACTTGATACAAAACTACATCATGTGATGATACTTGGTACAAAACTACATCATCTGATGATATTTGCTGCACAACTACATCATATGAGGTACAAAACTACATCATCTGATGATACTTGATACAAAACCACATCATCTGACGATACTTGATACAAAACTACATCATCCGATACTTTATACAAAACTACATAATATGATGATACAAAACTACATCATGTGATGATACTTGGTACAAAACTACATCACGTGATGATACTTGGTACAAAACTACATCCTCTGATGATATTTGATACAAAACGACATCATATGATGATACAAAAGTACATCATGTGATGATACTTGGTACAAAACTACATCATCTGATGATACTTGGTACAAAACTACATGACCTGATGATATTTGATACAAAACTACATCATGTGATTACACTTGGTACAAAACTACATCATGTGATGATACTTGGTACAAAACTACATCATGTGATGATACTTGGTACAAAACTACACCATGTGATGATACCTGATACAAAACTACATCATGCGATGACACTTGGCGCAAAACTACATCAGCTGATGATACTTGATACTAAACTACATCATCTGATGATACTTTATACAAAACTACATCATATGATACAAAACTACATCATTTGATGTTACTTGGTACAAAAATACATCACGTGATGATACTTGGTAGAAAACCACATCATCTGATGATACTTGATACAAAACTACATCCTCTGATGACATTTGATACAAAACTACATCATGTGATGATACTTGGTACAAAAGTACATCATGTGATGATACTTGGTACAAAACTACATCATGTGATGATACTTGGTACAAAATTACATCATCTGATGATATTTGATGCAAAACTACATCATATGAGGTACAGAACTACATCATCCGATGATACTTGATACAAAACTACATCTGATGATAATTTATACAAAACTACATCATATGATGATACAAAACTACATCGTGTGATGATGCTTGGTATAAAACTACATCACGTGATGATACTTGGTGCAAAACTACATCATCTGATGATACTTGGTACAAAACTACATCATCTGATGATATTTGATACAAAACTACATCCTCTGATGATATTTGATACAAAGCGACATCATATGATGATACAAAAGTACATCATGTGATGATACTTGGTAGAAAAGTACATCACGTGAAGATACTTGATACAAAACTACATCATGTGATGATACTTGGTGCAAAACTACATCATCTGATGATACTTGATACAAAACTACATCATATGATGATACTTGATACAAAACTACATCATATGATGATACAAAACTACATCATGTGATGATACTTGGTACAAAACTATATCACGCGATGACACCTGGTGCAAAACTACATCATCTGATGATACTTGGTACAGGACTACATCATCTGATGATATTTGATACAAAACTACATCATGTGATGATACTTGGTACAAAACTACATCATCTGATGATACTTGATACAAGACTACATCCTCTGATGATATTTGATACAAAACTACATCATGTGATGATACTTGGTACAAAACTAAATCATGTGATGATACTTGGCACAAAACTACATCATGTGATGATACTTGATGCAAAACTACATCATATGAGGTACAAAACTACATTATCTGATGATATTTGATGCGAAACTACATCACCTGATGATACTCGATACAAAACTACATCATATGACGATACAAAACTACATCATGTGATGATACCTGGAACAAAACTACATCATCTGATGATACTTGATACAAAACTACATCCTCTGATGATATTTGATACAAAACGACATCATATGATGATACAAAACTACATCATGTGATGATACTTGGTAGAAAACTACATCATGTGATAATACTTGGTAGAAAACTACATCATCTGATAATATTTGATGCAAAACTACATCATATGAGGTACAAAACTACATCATCTGATGATAATTGATACAAAACTACATCATCTGATGATAATTTATACAAAACTACATCGTATGATGATACAGAACTACATCATGTGATGATACTTGGTACAAAACTACATCATCCGATGATACTTGATACAAAACTACATCCTCTGATATTTGATACAAAACGACATCATATGATGATACAAAACTACATCATGTGATGATACTTGGTAGAAAAGCACATCATGTGATGATACTTGGTAGAAAAGTACATCATGTGATGATACTTGGTAGAAAAGCACATCATGTGATGATACTTGGTAGAAAAGTACATCATGTGATGATACTTGGTAGAAAAGCACATCATGTGATGATACTTGGTAGAAAAGTACATCATGTGATGATACTTGGTAGAAAAGTACATCATGTGATGATACTTGGTAGAAAAGAAAATACCTGATCTTTTCCCTGAAACACACCTTGATGACTGCATTCTTCAAACAATGAGCGGCTGGATTAGTGGATGGCTGCAGCCTTGCTTGACCCCTAGTGGGCAGTAGGTGTACTGACCAGTGGAAGGCCACTTTGTCCCCCAGCTTCCTGTCGTGGACGTTGCGGTCCAGGACGTTGTAGCAGATGTTGGTGGAGGCGCCCGCCATGCACTTGGTGAAGATCTCCCCTTTGGTCACGTCAAAGTTGTAGTCCAGGAAGCGGCCCGTGTGTTGGCTCTTCCAGAAGAAGTCCTTGGCCATGTCGCCCCAGAACTCTGCGGGCGGAAAACGGGACCTTCAGGCGCCCTCGGGCTTCTTTTTCCAACATTCCTTAATTGATTTCCACGCTCCAGAAATACAATTCATTTGTTTGTTGACTCTTGTAAGTGCTGTCTTCAACAATAAGACATTTCCAAGCAAATGAGAACTAAAAAAAAAAAAGACTTTCAACAACTTGTTGAACATGAAATAATGCTCAAAGTTACCACGCATTCTCATCTTTATTTACCAACTTGACAATTATTTATTCTGGCAGTTATGAATATTATTTTAGATATATGTGTGCTACTTCTAGCTAAATATTTTTTTTTGTTATTTATTTTACTTGTTGGGGGCAGCTATTTGTGGTTTTAGCGTTGTTGTTGTTGTTTTAAAGGCACTGTAGCACTTTGAGGTTGTTTGTTCAATTTAAAAGTGATTTTACTAATACATTTTTTATTATTATTATTACTAATATTATTATTGGCCCTGCGATGAGGTGGCGACTTGTCCAGGGTGTACCCCGCCTTCCGCCCGATTGTAGCTGAGATAGGCGCCAGCGCCCCCCGCCACCCCAAAAGGGAATAAGCGGTAGAAAATGGATGGAATATTATCATATTTGAACTCATAATCCATCTTCTTCCGCTTATCCGAGGTCAGGTCACGGGGGCAGCAGCCTAAGCAGGGAAGCCCAGACTTCCCTCTCCCCAGCCACTTGGTCCATAATACATGATGTATTTTGGCAGTTATGAATATTATATTTGAACTCATGATAATAATAATACATAATCACTTAAAACATATTTTTACATGTTTAAGGAGAAAAGCTTTACTCTCCTATTTTTACCAGTGATTATAACTTGTTTCTTTACACACAATTATAATTTAATTACCTAATTGTTACACGTTTTTCTTGGAAAATGTCGCCTTGTTCCAATAATAGCATTGTTCTCTCTCGACTTTTAACAACTTTCTCCCCAGATGATATCCAATATCAGCACATGAATTAGCGTTAATTAATTAGATAGCACATTCTCATTGACATCACAGCAGGGGTGTCAAAGTCATGTTGGCTAATGAGGAAGAAAAAAAAAGTGTGCACGGGCACTGGCATTAAACCTCAAAAATAAAGACGACTTCAGATTGTTTTCTTTGTCTTACTTTGGCCAAAAATAGAACAAACACATTCTGAAAATATTACAATAAAAATGTAGAACAATTAAAAACTAGCGTCAGCAGTAACGTTTAGATTCATGAAGGAAAGAAGTGAATAAATGTTTATAACTTAATACATTTACATATACGGTATAGCTCGGTTGGTAGAGCGGCCGTCCCAGTAACTTGAGGGTTGCAGGTTCGATCCCCGCTTCCGCCATCCTAGTCACTGCCGTATTATAAGAAAAGTGAAGCGTTTGGGAACAACAGCAACTCAGCCACCAAGTGGTAGGCTAGGTAAACTGACAGAGAGGTCGGCATAGTGCAAAGACTTTCTGCACAGTCACTTCCTACACAGCTCCAAACTTCATGTCACCTTCCAATTAGCCCACACACAGTACGCAGAGAGCTTCATGGAATGGGTTTTCATGGCCGAGCAGCTGAATCTAAGCCACACATCGCCAAGTCCAATCCAAACTGTGGGATGCAGTGGTGTAAAGCACGTCGAGTTGGCCCCTTAGTTCCGGGGACGCCATAGCTCGGTTGGTAGAGTGGGTTGCAGGTTCGATTCCCGCTTCTGCCATCCTAGTCACTGCCGTTGTGTCCTTGGGCAAGACACTTTACCCACCTGCTCCCAGTGCCACCCACACTGCTTTAAATTGTAAAAATTAGATATTGGGTTTCACTACGTAAAAGCGCTTTGAGTCACTAGAGAAAAGCGCTATATAAATATAATACACTGTACAAATACACACTTGTTTTCTTTTGTATTATTTTTTTTAAATGAATGAATTAAAGTTTATGACAACCTTTTTCTTAAACACAATATAGAAAATGAGATAAAACAGGATACAATTATCATTTGTTTCGAAAACGCTTACCCCAGTTTTATGACTTGCTGGGGCCCCCGGGACCCCGTTTTGAAAATTCCTAGCACCAACACTGCTGGAGTTGCCGAGGACCCTCGGACAGTGGTTCTCAAGCTTTTTTCACTGATGTGAACATGTTTTTAATTCAAGTACCCCCAAAGCATTTTTGGTTGGAAAAAAAAGATAATAAAAGTAAAATACAGCACTATGTCATCAGTTTCCGATCTATTAAATTGTATAACAGTGCAAAATATTGCTCATTTGTAGTGGTCCTTCTAGAACTATTTGGAAATAAAGATATAAAAAAAACTTGTTGAAAAATAAACAAGTGATTCAATTGTAAATGCAGATTTCTCCACATAGAAGTAATCATCAACTTAAAGTTGCCCTCTTTGGGGATTGTAATAGAGATCCATCTGGATTCATCAACTTCATTCTAAACATCCATCCATTTTCTACCGCTTATTCCTTTTCGGGGTCGCGCGGGGGGGGGGGCGCTGGCGCCTATCTCAGCTACAATCGGGCGGATTTCTTCACAAAAAACTACATCTTTAACATCAATATTTATGGAACATGTCCACAAAAAAATCTAGCTGTCAACACTGAAATATTGCATTGTTGTATTTCTTTTCACACTTTATGAACTTACATTCATATTTTGTTGAAGTATTATTCAATAAATATATTTATAATAGGATTTTTGAATTGTTTCTATTTAGTACCCCTTGGCATACCTTCAAGTACCCCCATTTGAGAACCACCGCCCTAGATCATTCATTCTTTGACTTTGACATCACGGATCTACAAAGACACAAAATAAGTGCTATTGCCATACTTGTCAACCCTCCCGGATTTTCCGGGAGACTCCAGAAATTCAGCGCCTCTCCCGGAAGAAATTTTCTCCCGAAAATCTCCCAAAATTCAGCCGGAGCTGGAGGCCACGCCCCCTCCAGCTCCATGCGGACCTGAGTGAGGACAGCCTGTTTTCACGTCCGCTTTCCTGTCTTATAAACAGCTTGCCTGCCCAATCACGTTACAACATCTACGGATTTGAATCAAAAAACTGCACACACAAGGAGACGAAGCAGAAGAACGAGGAAGTTACAGAGTGATCTATGTTGTCTGGTGCCATCTCCTGGTGAAGGTTGGCTATAGCGTTATGGGGTTGCTTTTATGATTGGCCAATGATTTACGTGGTGTTGCGCACCTGTTGGCAAGTGACTCTCGCCAGTACGCAAATGGCAGAACAAAGGTTACTTGAATAGTGAAAGGTAAGTGTTGTTGTTTTTTTTTAGTAACCAGCAAGCACAGTACAGTTAGTAGAACAACTGTGTCTTTATTACCGTGTATTTGGTAGATGCCGTCTGAAATTCAACTATTATTTTATTTATATATATAATAAAATAAATATATATAGCTAGAATTCACTGAAAGTATTTCATATATATATATATATATACATATATATATATATATATATATATATATATACACATATATATATATGAAATACTCGAGTTGGTAAATTGCTTCACGGTAGCAGAGGGGTTAGTGCGTCTGCCTCACAATACGAAGGTCCTGCAGTCCTGGGTTCAAATCCAGGCTCGGGATCTTTCTGTGTGGAGTTGGCATGTTCTCCCCGTGAATGCGTGGGTTCCCTCCGGGTACTCCGGCTTCCTCCCACCTCCAAAGACATGCACCTGGGGATAGGTTGATTGGCAACACTAAATTGGCCCTAGTGTGAGTGTGAATGTGAGTGTGAATGTTGTCTGTCTATCTGTGTTGGCCCTGCGATGAGATGGCGACTTGTCCAGGGTGTACCCCGCCTTCCGCCCGATTGTAGCTGAGATAGGCGCCAGCGCCCCCCGCCACCCCGAAAGGGAATAAGCGGTAGGAAATGGATGGATGGGATGGAGTTGGTAAATTATACTCCTCCCCTCTTAACCACGCCTCCGCCCCACCCCTGACCACGCCCCCCACCCCTTGAAATCGGAGGTCTCAAGGTTGACAAGTATGGCTATTGCGACATCTAGTGCAGGGTTTTTCAACCTTTTTTGCGTTGAAAAAAAAAATCAAGAATATTTCAGTTGTTTTTATCCTTCTTTGTGGGCACATTGTTGATTGTCATGTCGTGTTCGGATGTACTTTGTGGACGCTGTCTGCTTCACACGCGGTAAGTCTTTGCTGTGGTCCGGCATTCTGTCTTTGTTTCCTTTGTAGCCAGTTCAGTTTTAGTTTGGTTCTGCATAACCTTCCCTAAGCTTCAATGCCTTTTCTTAACGGCACTCACCTTATGTTTATTTTTTTTTTGTTTTAAGCATTGCACACCTTTTTACCTGCACCCTGCCTTCCGCTGTTCCCGACATCTACAAAGCAATTACATACCTGCTGCCACCTACAGATGTGGAAGAGTATTACATGATTACTCTGCCGAGCTCTAGACAGCACCGACATTCAACAAAACATTTGCAGACATTATTACTGGTTTGCAAAAAATATTTTTAACCCAAATAGGTGAAATTATTATTATGATTAAATTATTATCTCCCTTAGAGATCGGGTGATAAGCTCAAAGTAAAGCCGGCACTCCTCCAAATGGAGAGGAGCCAGATGAGGTGGTTCGGGCATCTGCTCAGGTTGCCACCAGAACGCCTCCCTAGGGAGGTGTCTAGGGCAGGTCTGATCGGTAGGAGGCCACGGGGAAGACCCAGGACACGTTGGGAAGACTATGTCTCCCGGCTGTCCTGGGAGCGCCTCTGGATCCCCCGGGAGGAGCTGGACCAAGTGGCTGGGGAGAGGGAAGTCTGGGCTTCCCTGCTTAGGCTGCTGCCCCCACGACCACACCTCGTATAAGCGGAAGAAGATGGATGGATGATGAATGAGATAATCTCCCACGGCACAGTGGTTGAAAAACACTGATCTAGTGAACACATTTAAAACAGACGCTTTTTTTTATTCAAATATTTCAGATTAATTTTCAAACTTGGCAAACGCACGCCGGGTAAAACCTGCTCGTGGGCCTGATCCCACCCCTGCTGAACACATCTTTATTTCTATCTCTAATACATACATTATTTTCATGGGACTTGAACTTAATTAGTGTACTATTCCTACATAATAATACTATAAAACCTTCCGACTTTTTCTTCAAAGGAAACAGGGTAGTACTAATAGTGCAAACTAATGTGATCCCAAGCAGGATTTGAAGACAAAAGAAGGTAGAAATGAACTTACTGTCCGGGTCCTGGATGGACTGCATGTACATGTCCTTGTACTTCTCGAAGGTGGGGACGTGGGCACCCTTCTGCAGCTCCGCCGCCCCGTAAAAGACATCGTCCTTGGGCACCTTGTCGGGAATCATGTCGGGAGGGAGGACGAGGAGGACCAGAGGAGGACGAGGAAGACGAGCTGAGGACGAGGAAGACCAGAGGAGGATGAGGAGGACCAGAGGAGGACGAGGAAGACGAGCTGAGGACGAGGAAGACCAGAGGAGGACGAGGAAGACGAGCTGAGGACGAGGAAGACCAGAGGAGGACGAGGAGGACCAGAAGAGGACGAGGAAGACGAGCTGAGGACGAGGAAGACCAGAGGAGGACGAGGAGGACCAGAAGAGGACGAGGAAGACGAGCTGAGGACGAGGAAGACCAGAGGAGGACCAGAGGAGGACGAGGAAGACGAGCTGAGGACGAGGAAGACCAGAGGAGGACCAGAGGAGGACGAGGAAGACCACAGGAGGACGAGGAGGACCAGAGGTGGACCAGGAGGACCAGAGGAGGACTATAGCAGGATTAGAGGAGGACCTGGAGGACCTAAGGAGGACCAGGAGGACGAGAGCAGGATTAGAGGAGGACTAGAGGAGGACCAGAGGAGGACTATAGCAGGATTAGAGGAGGACCAGGAGGACCAGAGGAGGACTAGAGGATGACGAGGAGGACCAGAGGAGGACTAGAGGACTAGAGCAGGATTAGAGGAGGGCCTGGAGGACCAAAGGAGGACCAGAGGACTAGAGCAGGATTAGAGTAGGACCAAAAGAGGACCAGAGGAGAACTAGAGGAGGACCAGAGGACTAGAGGAGGACTATAGGAGGACCAGAAGAGGACTATAGGAGGACCAGAGGAGGACTATGGGAGGACCAGAGGAGGACTATAGGAGGACCAGAAGAGGACTATAGGAGGACCAGAGGAGGACTATAGGAGGACCAGAGGACCAGTGGAGGACTGTAGGAGGACCAGAAGAGGACCAGAGGAGGACCAAAGGAGGACTATAGGAGGACCAGGGGAGGACTATAGGAGGACTATAGGAGGACCAGAGGAGGACTATAGGAGGACCAGAGGACTATAGGAGGACCAGAGGAGGACTATAGGAGGACCAGAGGAGGACCAAAGGAGGACAAGAGGAGGACCAGAGGACTATAGGAGGACCAGAAGAGGACTATAGGAGGACGAGAGGAGGACTATAGGAGGACCAGAGGAGGACTATAGGAGGACCAGAGGAGGACAAGAGGAGGACCAGAGGACTATAGGAGGACCAGAAGAGGACTATAGGAGGACCAGAGGAGGACGAGAGGACAAGAGGAGGACGAGAGGAGGACGAGAGGAGGACTATAGGAGGACCAGAGGAGGACTATAGGAGGACCAGAGGAGGACAATAGGAGGACCAGAGGAGGACTATAGGAGGACTATAGGAGGACCAGAGGAGGACTATAGGAGGACCAAAGGATGACTATAGGAGGACCAGAGGAGGACTATAGGAGGACCAGAGGAGGACAATAGGAGGACCAGAGGAGGACTATAGGAGGACCAGAGGAGGACTATAGGAGGACCAAAGGATGACTATAGGAGGACCAGAGGAGGACTATAGGAGGACCAGAGGAGGACTATAGGAGGACCAAAGGATGACTATAGGAGGACCAGAGGAGGACTATAGGAGGACCAGAGGAGGACAATAGGAGGACCAGAGGAGGACTATAGGAGGACTATAGGAGGACCAGAGGAGGACTATAGGAGGACCAAAGGAGGACTATAGGAGGACCAGAGGAGGACTATAGGAGGACCAAAGGAGGACTATAGGAGGACCAAAGGAGGACTATAGGAGGACCAGAGGAGGACAATAGGAGGACCAGAGGAGGACAATAGGAGGACCAGAGGAGGACTATAGGAGGACAATAGGAGGACCAGAGGAGGACTATAGGAGGACCAAAGGAGGACTATAGGAGGACCAGAGGAGGACTATAGGAGGACCAAAGGAGGACTATAGGAGGACCAGAGGAGGACAATAGGAGGACCAGAGGAGGACTATAGGAGGACTATAGGAGGACCAGAGGAGGACTATAGGAGGACCAAAGGATGACTATAGGAGGACCAGAGGAGGACAATAGGAGGACCAGAGGAGGACTATAGGAGGACAATAGGAGGACCAGAGGAGGACTATAGGAGGACCAAAGGAGGACTATAGGAGGACCAGAGGAGGACTATAGGAGGACCAAAGGAGGACTATAGGAGGACCAGAGGAGGACTATAGGAGGACCAGAGGAGGACTATAGGAGGACCAGAGGAGGACTATAGGAGGACCAGAGGAGGACTATAGGAGGACCAGAGGAGGACTATAGGAGGACCAGAGGAGGACTATAGGAGGACCAAAGGAGGACTATAGGAGGACCAGAGGAGGACTATAGGAGGACCAGAGGAGGACTATAGGAGGACCAAAGGAGGACTATAGGAGGACTATAGGAGGACCAGAGGAGGACTATAGGAGGACCAAAGGAGGACTATAGGAGGACCAGAGGAGGACTATAGGAGGACCAGAGGAGGACTATAGGAGGACCAGAGGAGGACCAAAGGAGGACTATAGGAGGACTATAGGAGGACCAGAGGAGGACTATAGGAGGACCAAAGGAGGACTATAGGAGGACCAGAGGAGGACTATAGGAGGACCAGAGGAGGACTATAGGAGGACCAGAGGAGGACTATAGGAGGACTATAGGAGGACCAGAGGAGGACTATAGGAGGACCAAAGGAGGACTATAGGAGGACCAGAGGAGGACTATAGGAGGACCAGAGGAGGACTATAGGAGGACCAAAGGAGGACTAGAGGAGGACCAGAAGAGGACCAGAGGAGGACGAGAGGAGCAGGCTTGGAGCCGCTTGCAATCACGGCAAGTGGGCGCTAGCTTGGCGCGCTTACACCACCTTCCTTTGGTGACTTGTTGACTTTTTCTGGGCTGATTCGGCGAGCCGTGCCTCCTGTCCGAATGCCTCCGGGTCGTGGAGCTCCGGGGCGGCCAAGGTGAAGAAGAATGTCGCTTTGTGGAGGACAACCAAGCTAAACTAAGCTAAGCTAACTACAACAAGATGCATTCACGCGCCGATACGAGGTCCCGTCATTCAGACACTACGGGTGCAAAAACACACTTTCGGATGACTAGCTCATCCCTGGGTGCAGGTGCCGAGTGGAGAGGTGTTGGCGGAGTGCTCCGGGAGAGTCGTGGCGGTGACAAAGTCTACTTTTGTCCCCGTTTTGGCACGCAGAAGTCACAATAATGTGAGCCAGTGAACTCGCCTTGGCCTCGGCAGCAGCCAATCACGGCGACGGTGCGTTCAATGACGCTGGTAAATGCTCGGATTTTTTAAAAACCCTTCACACGTAAACTTTCAACATTCTCTCCACGGTTTATTCAATGACGCTGGTAAAAGCTCGGATTTTTTAAAACTCTTCACACGTAAACTTAAATCCCTCTCCCTCATATATTCATATATAGATAGATAGATAGTACTTTATTGATTCCTTCAGGAGAGTTCCCTTAGTAACATTTAAATTCCAGGTGTGTGTGTGTATGTATACATATACATATACATATATATATATATATATATATATGCCCTAAGATGGGTAGGTTGCGAGTTCAAACCCCGCCCGAGTCATACCAAAGACTATAAAAACGGGAACTATTACCACCCTGCGTCCACAAGGTTGCGGAGTGTGCTTATAGGAATTTGCCACCATTCTTCCAAAAGTGCATTGGTGAGGTCACACACTGAGGGCCTGGCTCTCAGTCTCCGTTCTAATTCATACTAAAGGTGTTCTATCGGGTTCAGGTCAGGACTCTGTGCAGGCCAGTCAAGTTCATCCACACCAGACTCTGTCATTTACATTTTTATGGGTGCACAGTCATGTTGGAAGAGGAAGGGGCCCGCTCCAAACTGTCTCCAACAGGTTGGGAGCATGGAATTGTCCAAAATGTTTTGGTATCCTGGAGCATTCAAAGTTCCTTTCACTGTGAAGTGAATTACATTTATATAGCGCGTTTCTCTAGTGACTCAAAGCGCTTTGCATAGTGAAACCCAATATCTAAGTTACATTTTAAACCAGTGTGGGTGGCATTGGGAGCAGGTGTCTTGCCCATGGACACAACGGCAGTGACTAGGATGGCAGAAGCGGGAATCGAACCTGCAACCCACTCTACCAACCGAGCTATGCCGTCCCTGGAACTAAGGGGCCAACTCGACGTGCTTTACACCACTGCATCCCACAGTTTGCATTGGACTTCATGATGTGTGGCTTAGATTCAGCTGCTCGGCCATGGAAAGCCATTCCATGAAGCTCTCTGCGTACTGTGTGTGGGCTAATTGGAAGGTGACATGAAGTTTGGAGCTGTGTAGGAAGTGACTGTGCAGAAAGTCTTTGCACTATGCCGACCTCTCTGTCAGTTTACCTAGCCTACCACTTGGTGGCTGAGTTGCTGTTGTTCCCAAACGCTGCACTTTTCTTATAATAAAGTTGACTTTGAAAGATTTAAGAGCGAGGACATTTCAGGACTGGATTTGTTGCACAGGTGGCATCCGATGACAGTTGCACGCTGGAAATCACTGAGAGCGGCCCATTCTTTCACTAATGTTGGTAGAAACCGTCTCCATGCCTAAGTGCTGGATTTGATACAACGGGCCTAGTGATTAGGACACCTGGTTCTCATCAGTTGGACGGGTGGCCAATACTTTTAGCGATATAGCGTATGTCTTCACAATAAGCTGCAGGGCCATCAACTTGATAAAGAAGATGAGAAACACACCATAATATAAGCAATAATTCGTAGCAGATTTCAAAAGGTGGTATCCCCGCGGCTCTCCTCTCGGGATGGGACTCTTTCACCGTCCCCTAACCTCATCACCACATTTGCCAACCAGGGCCACGCCTACAGTACCTACACAGATATCCTACGGCGCAGAACTGGGCCGAAACAAACACGGAAATTGACTAAAAAAAAAAACGCCCCGACGTAGGCTTCCCTTTCCCCAACAATGCGCTAGCTTGATGCTAACACACATTGGCTTTGCTATTGACATGCTACTGATTAGCATTAGCGATTTGACATGGCCATTTTAACGCCTCCAAATTTGTTAATGAAAACTACAACTAAGATGCAGGCTACAATCGGACAGTATTAACACTTTTTAGGGAGCAACAAAAACACCTGTAAATAAGACTCAGAAATGTGATGGTAAAAGAAGATGTAATAACTGGACAGCAGTTATCAAAATCACCTCATTTTTAAATGTTGCAATATTAATAAGATGCCCAAAAACAATTATTAATTAAAGCCGCAAGCAGCGTTGGTCGGGTCCGCCTTTGGCTGCTGTCCCCGAGACCCACGGCCGGATAAGCGTTAGAAGACGCCTCGGAGCCACTATTTTGAGAATCTAATGCATTGTGAAAGTAATGCAGTTGTTGTATTGAAGTGAAAATATCAAACTTCCTGTTGATTTTTGCCAAAGTATGTTAATTATTAAAATGTAGGTCTAAGTGAGACCTACATAGTGTTGTTTCATGTCTCTTTGACATTCCTACCGGAAGTTACAAGCAGTTTTGTCTGTGTTTTCTTCCCAGGAGCTGTTTGTCCGTGTTGTATTCCTAGGGGGGCGGTAGAGCGCAATTTTGAGTTTTGAGGTTTTTTCATCAGATCGCAATTTTTGCCAGACCTGATGTGTGTGTCAAGTTTGGTGAGTTTAGAAGCATTTTAAGGGGGTCAAATAACAGCTCAAAGAGGCAAAAAAGACATTTTTCAGGAGACATTGCACAGGGGTTCTTTGAAGGCGCGTAAAATCAAAACCTGAGAACTTATCAAAACTCTGTTCTATACTTTTAATCAGAAGGGTTCAATCCCTCTCCTGTGCGAGTTTGAAGCCAAAACAACAAACGCACTCAGAGGAGATAATGTTTGAAGAAAGGTGACCGGTTTTTACAAAACTTTTGTTTTGAAGGGGGGATTGCAAACTTCCTGTTGATTTGTGTTGGGGGTTGTCAATCTATGAAATGTAGGTCTAAGCGAGACCTACATAGAGGTTTTTGTTTCATGTCCCTCCGACATTCTTACCGGAAGTTACAAGCAGCTTTGTCTGTGTTTTCTTCCTTGGAGCAGTTTTTTCAGTGTTTTATTCCAAAATAGCGCTAGAGCGCAATTTTGAGTTTTGGGGTTTGGTTTTTTCATTAGATCGCAATACTTGCCAGTCCTGATGTGGGCGCCAAGTTTGGTGACTTTTGAAGCATTTTAAAGGGGTCAAATTACAGCGCAAAGAGGCAAAAATTGCATTTTTTAGGAGACTTTGCACAGGGGTTCTTTGAAGGCGCGTAAAATCAAAACCTGAGAACATATCAAAACTCTGTTCTATACTTTTAATCAGAAGGGTTCAATCCCTCTCCTGTGCGAGTTTGAAGCCAAAACAACAAACGCACTCAGAGGAGATAATGTTTGAAGAAAGGTGACCGGTTTTTACAAAACTTTTGTTTTGAAGGGGGGATTGCAAACTTCCTGTCGATTTTTGTTGGGGGTTGTCAATCTATGAAATGTAGGTCTAAGCGAGACCTACATAGAGGTTTTTGTTTCATGTCCCTCCGACATTCTTACCGGAAGTTACAAGCAGCTTTGTCTGTGTTTTCTTCCTTGGAGCAGTTTTTTCAGTGTTTTATTCCAAAATAGCGCTAGAGCGCAATTTTGAGTTTTGTTTTTTTCATTAGATCGCAATATTCGCCAGTCTTTATGTGGGCGCCAAGTTTGGTGACTTTTGAAGCATTTTAAAGGGGTCAAATTACAGCGCAAAGAGGCAAAAATGGCATTTTTTGCGAAAATTTTATTTTGAAGGGGTTTTTGCCAACTTCCTGTAGATTTTTGCTGAAAAAAGTGAGTGTATGAAAATTGGGTCTAAGTCAGACCTACATAGGAGTTTTTGTTCCATGTCGCTATGACATTCCTAACAGAAGTTGCATGCAGTTTTGTCTGTAATTTTTTTCCTAGGGGGCACTAGAGCGCAATTTTCATTTTGGGGGATTGGTTGCTTAATATGTTGGGAAGGTTTGCTATACCGACGTGTGTGTCAAATTTGGTGAGTTTTGAAGCATGTTAAGGGGGTCAAATTACAGCGCAAAGAGGCAAAAATTGCATTTTTTGCGAAAATTTTTATTTCGAAGGGGTTTTTGCCAACTTCCTGTAGATTTTTGCTGAAAGAAGTGAGTGTATGAAAATTGGGTCTAAGTCAGACCTACATAGGAGTTTTTGTTTCATGTCGCTATGACATTCCTAACAGAAGTTACATGCAGTTTTGTCTGTAATTTTTTTCCTAGGGGGCGCTAGAGTGCAATTTTCATTTTGGGGGATTGGTTGCTTAAGTGTGTGTCAAATTTGGTCAGTTTTGAAGCATGTTAAGGGGGTCAAATTACAGCGCGTAGGTGCGGAATAATAATAAAACACAGCAGTTTCAATAGGGTCCTAGGGACCCTAATTAAACACACAAAAAAGTAGTGAAAATGGGTCCTGGGAATTGGTTGAAATGTCCCTAAGCAAGATACAGTTTCCATTGTATGTTAAAATGTTAAATTGGTACGAATGCAGCCCAGATAGGCTCCAGCACCCCAAAAGGGACAAACAGTAGAAAATGGATGGATGTATGGATTGTTATTTTGCACAAAAACACTACTGAACTATGTTTTTTATTAATTGTTTTGGTAAAAAAAACAAAAAAAAAAACATGCATTAGGTTAAATTCAAGTTTGATTGAAGAAATTATTTCTCATGAATAAAAATGTGTGAAAAGAGTTGAAGGCTGCAGGCGAATCTTTTCTATTCTTCCACTTTTTGCCAGCTGGAATGTGGCGCGTTCATTTCTGACGTGGAAAAGCTGCAGGGGCGGGACTTGTCAGACAAGTTGGGTGACATGTCTCAACATCTACTGAGTCCTCCCAGCTTCTTCACTTCCCGGGTTGTCTAAAATGAGGAGAGCTGAAATACTTCTACAAAATAAAAGCTTGGAGAGACTTCCCAGGCTTCTCCCCTGGGAATGAATTCCAACTAAAGCCTTGTGACATCTTTAATAATGACATCCACCAAGTATTCACGTTCTCATGTTGTGCACAGCTTTAGTCCACATTTTTGTCCTCAAAATTCTACTGACAATACCCCATAATGACAATGTAAACATTTTTTTTTTTATAAATGTTTACAAATTACAAATACAAACCCTAAGAAATCACATGTACATAAGTACCCGCAGCCTTAATTTGCCGTGTACTTTGTTGACAAGATTTTAGTTTTATTTAATTAAAAAACAAAAACTGAAATAAACGTTTTCACAGTCTTTATGAGTATTGTGTGTGGAATTTTGAGGACAAAAATAAGCTTATGTTAAGGCTGTAACATTAAAAAAAATGAAGTGCTGTGAATGCACAGTAAATAACAAATTCATTGTGTTTGTCTTTTAACAGGGGGGTGTCCTAACTTTTTCCACTGAAAAATGAAAGCATGCAAGGGGTAATTTGGATATTTTTCATTTTTCAAACAAACACAATGTACATCAATTTAGGTGGAGGGGGAAAAAACTTCCTGTTAATAAAATCTAAATATGTATCACATTTTTGTTTCTTTAATATCTAATGATAAACTTCAGATCCATCTGTTGCCAGAGTGTTTGTTTTATGCCCCCCCACCCTTTTTTTTATTACCAAAAACACAATACATGCAATATTTCCCCCCCCCAAAAATTTTCTAAATGGAATATTTGATGTCATTCAATTGGAACCTTAAACAGGCTTAAATAGTTCCTCATAACATTGCTTTTAATTATTATTGTGTGAACTATGATAGTATAAAACACAATCAGCCTCAAGGTCTTGAGGATCCAAAAATAAATCGTATATAAAAATATATGATTTTACTTTCAAGGCTTAAATCTCTGGATCAGCTTAACCTTCCTCTTGTGTTAGCTTTCTGTTAGCATCTCTTATGTTAACGGGTCGGTTTTGACCCATGTCTTAAATCAGCTGTAAAATACACTAAAAACAATTATCTATCATCCAATTTGTTTCTCATCTCTTGGTTACCTTGTTAGGCTTCCTTATCCTTGAAAATATTGGTTTGAATATTTTTGGTTTGGTCCATTAGGCCTTTTTTTTGTCAGTATACCCCTCGATTTCAATTTTTAAAAATGGTAAAACGAACCTCAAGGGAATCATATAAATAAATAAAAGGTTGTTTTGTTACCTGACTATTACTGAGGGGGATTAGAACACATCTCTTAAATAAATTTATATAATTTATTTTTTCATTTAAAAAATTTTAACTTTAGTAACATCTATGGTGTTACGGGTCAATTTCGACCCATATATATTTACTTCAAGAAAAAGGCTAAAAAGTATTTTTTATCAGCAACAGAAATCCAACATCAAACAAACAACAACCAATCAAGCAAATGAAACCAAGAGAAATAGATGACTAGTTCCAAAACTAATAAAAAACAAAAAATCAGAGTGGCAAAAAGTGACACTTTTAAGTGTGTTCTTTGTAGAGATAATTCTTGCAGTGGAAGCAGAATACGTTTGTCTTTCAATCAATGTCAATCAATGTTTATTTATATAGCCCCAAATCACAAATGTCTCAAAGGACTGCACAAATCATTACGACTACAACATCCTCGGAAGAACCCACAAAAGGGCAAGGAAAACTCACACCCAGTGGGCAGGGAGAATTCACATCCAGTGGGACGCCAGTGACAATGCTGACTATGAGAAACCTTGGAGAGGACCTCAGATGTGGGCAACCCCCCCCCCCCCTAGGGGACCGAAAGCAATGGATGTCGAGCGGGTCTAACATGATACTGTGAAAGTTCAATCCATAATGGCTCCAAGACAGCAGTGAGAGTCCCGTCCACAGGAAACCATCTCAAGCGGATCAGCAGCGTAGAGATGTCCCCAACCGATACAGGCGAGCGGTCCATCCTGGGTCCCGACGAGCGGTCCATCCTGGGTCTCGACTCTGGACAGTCAGTACTTCATCCATGGTCATCGGACCTGACCCCCTCCACAAGGGAGGGGGGGACTTACTGCTTGGGCAGACCTGACACCTCTTTCTTTGAGAATCAGGTGGCCTGAGAGGAGTTGTGGCGCTGGCTGTTTTGGTTGGTGTCGAGGCACAGCTGGTTGAGGAGGATGCTGGCGCGGATGCTCTTTGTGTTGATGATGAAGTGGACAGAGTGCTAAGCAAGCTCTGCAGCTGTCTGACCAAGGCCGTAGCGTCGGAGTCTCGGGGCACCCGAACCTTTTGCTCAATGTGTGGCTTGACAAGGGAATTTCCCGCTTCTCAAGAAACATTCGCTCACTTGTTTTTCTTTTTTGGTTGAGTTCCACCCTTGGTAGATGTGGGTCCACAACACAAATGCATGACATGCAGACACATCAAGGATGTTGTAAAACACAACCATTGGCCATCCATCCATCATCTTCCGCTTATCCGAGGTCGGGTCGCGGGGGCAGCAGCCTAAGCAGGGAAGCCCAGACTTCCCTATCTCCAGCCACTTCGTCTAGCTCTTCCCGGGGGATCCCGAGGCGTTCCCAGGCCAGCCGGGAGACATAGTCTTCCCAACGTGTCCTGGGTCTTCCCCGTGGCCTCCTACCGGTTGGACGTGCCCTAAACACCTCCCTAGGGAGGCGTTCGGGTGGCATCCTGACCAGATGCCCGAACCACCTCATCTGGCTCCTCTCGATGTGGAGGAGCAGCGGCTTTACGTTGAGCTCCTCCCGGATGGCAGAGCTTCTCACCCTATCTCTAAGGGAGAGACCCAAACTCATTTGGGCCGCTTGTACCCGTGATCTTATCCTTTCGGTCATGACCCAAAGCTCATGACCATAGGTGAGGATGGGAACGTAGATCGACCGGTAAATTGAGAGCTTTGCCTTCCGGCTCAGCTCCTTCTTCACCACAACGGATCGATACAACGTCCGCATTACTGAAGACGCCGCACCGATCCGCCTGTCGATCTCACGATCCACTCTTCCCCCACTCGTGAACAAGACTCCTAGGTACTTGAACTCCTCCACTTGGGGCAGGGTCTCCTCCCCAACCCGGAGATGGCACTCCACCCTTTTCCGGGCGAGAACCATGGACTCGGACTTGGAGGTGCTGATTCTCATTCTGGTCGCTTCACACTCGGCTGCGAACCGATCCAGTGAGAGCTGAAGATCCCGGCCAGATGAAGCCATCAGGACTACATCATCTGCAAAAAGCAGAGACCTAATCCCGTGGCCACCAAACCGGAACCCCTCAACGCCTTGGCTGCGCCTAGAAATTCTGTCCATAAAAGTTATGAACAGAATCGGTGACAAAGGGCAGCCTTGGCGGAGTCCAACCCTCACTGGAAACGTGTCCGACTTACTGCCAGCAATGCGGACCAAGCTCTGACACTGATCATACAGGGAGCGGACCGCCACAATAAGACAGTCCGATAACCATTGGCCATCTCCTGGTCATTCGCTGGCAAGTGTAAGTGGCAGTCAGCTTGTCCACTGATCCTTTGTTTTTGTTATAGTTGAGGATAATTGTGGGCTTTTTGTCACTTCCTGGTGCATCTTTGTGAAGAATAGACATAAGCATCACGTTCCATCCATCCATCCATCCATTTTCTACCGCTTATTCCCTTCCGGGGTCGCGGGGGGCGCTGGCGCCTATCTCAGCTACAATCGTTCCTTTTTTTTTTTTTTTTTGGGACAATATGAGACAACAGTGGTGGTGTCTGTAAAAGCAAACTTTGAGGAGAAGCCCTGTCCTTCGCATGCAGCACATTTTTATTTTTCTTCACTGTGCCCACCATGGTAACTATCCTGCTGAAAAGTTCTTGTCCTTCTTCTCACCGCCGCTGGCCTCCTCATCAGACGTGTCTGTGTCTTCTGGATGACACTCTACATTGTCTTCCTCCTCAGAAACCTGTTCTTCAGTACTACTATGCTGCTCTGTGTCCTCTACCTCGTTTTCACCAAAAATATTACCTAGAACTTCTCTTACTATAAATAATTTTTTTCATTTTTGCATGCTGCAAATTGGAGATGTGTACTCTGCAAGTCACCAACTTTACACTGAATTGACCTCACATGTATGGACATGCCTGTCTTTTGTTTGTTTTTGTACAGGATAACAAGGTAAAATGAGAATCCACTAAAGCTCACATGATTGGGAGAGGAGCTGGTTGTCAGTGTGTTCAGTTTTGGCTCTTATCATTGCTTTATAATCTTATTTTTATAACTGGGTCGAAACCGACCCTAACAACACCAAGGGCATAATTTCATCCATCCATCCATCCATCCATCATCTTCCGCTTATCCGAGGTCGGGTCGCGGGGGCAACAGCCTAAGCAGGGAAACCCAGACTTCCCTCTCCCCAGCCACTTCGTCTAGCTCTTCCCGGGGGATCCCGAGGCGTTCCCAGGCCAGCCGGGAGACATAGTCTTCCCAACGTGTCCTGGGTCGTTGGGTAAATGAGAATCAGCACCTCCAAGTCCGAGTCCATGGTTCTCGCCCGGAAAAGGGTGGAGTGCCATCTCCGGGTTGGGGAGGAGACCCTGCCCCAAGTGGAGGAGTTCAAGTACCTAGGAGTCTTGTTCACGAGTGAGGGAAGAGTGGATGGTGAGATCGACAGGCGGATCGGTGCGGCGTCTTCAGTAATGCGGACGTTGTACCGAACCGTTGTGGTGAAGAAGGAGCTGAGCCGGAAGGCAAAGCTCTCAATTTACCGGTCGATCTACGTTCCCATCCTCACCTATGGTCATGAGCTTTGGGTCATGACCGAAAGGATAAGATCACGGGTACAAGCGGCCCAAATGAGTTTGGGTCTCTCCCTTAGAGATAGGGTGAGAAGCTCTGCCATCCGGGAGGAACTCAAAGTAAAGCCGCTGCTCCTCCACATGGAGAGGAGCCAGATGAGGTGGTTCGGGCATCTGGTCAGGATGCCACCCGAACGCCTCCCTAGGGAGGTGTTTAGGGCACGTCCAACCGGTAGGAGGCATAATTTCAACCAGAGCATTTTATAATTTAGTGAAAGAAAAAAAAAATGTTTTATTTTGTTGACAAAGAGGTTCCTGACAAAGTTAAAAAGCCTTGATGCAAAAAAATAAATGTGGTTTTTTTTATGCATTTAAAAACTAAAACGGGTCAGTGCCGACCCTAACACAAGACGAAGGTTTAGATCGATTAGTTGAGTTGAAGTTTTATTTTTTTAATGAGCATTTTAAAGTAGAAAACTGCCTGCATTTTACAAGCCAAAAGCAGTGAAGTTGTCACCTTGTATAAATGGTAAATAAAAACAAATCCTTTCCAACTTATATTCAATTGAATAGACTGCAAAGACAAGATATTTCATGCTCACACGGACAAATTCATCATGAGAATTATAATTTAATGGCAGCAACACATGTCAAAAAAGGCATTTTTACCAGTGTGTTACATGGCCTTTCCTTTGAACAACACTCAGTAAAGATTTGGGAACTGAGGAGACACATTTTTGACGTGCAATTCTGTTTCCGTTCTTGCTTAAGTTGTTCAACAGTCTCCTGCCTCATATTTTAGCCTGCACACATTTTCAATGTCTGGACTACAGGCAGGCCAGTCTAGTACCCACACTCTTTTACTATGAAGCCACGCTGTTGTAACACCTGGCTTGGCATTGTCTTGCTGAAATAAGCAGGGGCGTCCATGATAACAACATATGTTGCTCCAAAAGCTGTATGTACCTTTCAGCATTAATGGTGCCTTCACAGATGTGTAAGTTAGCCATGCCTTGGCCACTAATACACCCCCATACCATCACACATGCTGCCTAGAACACTTTCACCCTACAACAATCATTAATACACCCCCATACCATCAGACATGCTGCCTACAACACTTTCACCCTAGAACAATCACTAATACACCCCCATACCATCACACATGCTGCCTAGAACACTTTCACCCTAGAACAATCACTAATACACCCCCATACCATCAGACATGCTGCCTACAACACTTTCACCCTAGCCAAATCACTAATACACCCCCATACCATCACACATGCTGCCTAGAACACTTTCACCCTAGGACAATCACTAATACACCCCCATACCATCACACATGCTGCCTAGAACACTTTCACCCTAGAACAATCACTAATACACCCCCATACCATCAGACATGCTGCCTACAACACTTTCACCCTAGAACAATCACTAATACACCCCCATACCATCAGACATGCTGCCTAGAACACTTTCACCCTACAACAATCACTAATACACACCCATACCATCAGACATGCTGCCTACAACACTTTCACCCTAGAACAATCACTAATAAACCCCCATACCATCACACATGCTGCCTAGAACATTTTCACCCTAGAACAATCACTAATACACCCCATACCATCAGACATGCTGCCTACAACACTTTCACCCTAGCCAAATCACTAATACACCCCCATACCATCACACATGCTGCCTAGAACACTTTCACCCTAGGACAATCACTAATACACCCCCATACCATCACACATGCTGCCTAGGACACTTTCACCCTAGAACAATCATTAATACACCCCCATACCATCACACATGCTGCCTAGAACACTTTCACCCTAGAACAATCACTAATACACCCCCATACCATCACACATGCTGCCTAGGACACTTTCACCCTAGAACAATCACTAATACACCCCCATACCATCACACATGCTGCCTACAACACTTTCACCCTAGGACAATCACTAATACACCCCCATACCATCACACATGCTGCCTACAACACTTTCACCCTAGAACAATCACTAATACACCCCCATACCATCACACATGCTGCCTACAACACTTTCACCCTAGAATCAATCACTAATACACCCCCATACCATCACACATGCTGCCTACAACACTTTCACCCTAGAACAATCACTAATACACCCCCATACCATCACACATGCTGCCTAGGACACTTTCACCCTAGGACAATCCCTAATACACCCCCATACCATCACACATGCTGCCTAGAACACTTTCACCCTACAACAATCATTAATACACCCCCATACCATCACACATGCTGCCTACAACCCTTTCACCCTAGAACAATCACTAATACACCCCCATACCATCACACATGCTGCCTACAACACTTTCACCCTAGAACAATCACTAATACACCCCCATACCATCACACATGCTGCCTAGAACACTTTCACCCTACAACAATCATTAATACACCCCCATACCATCACACATGCTGCCTACAACCCTTTCACCCTAGAACAATCACTAATACACCCCCATACCATCAGACATGCTGCCTACAACACTTTTACCCTAGAACAATCACTAATACACCCCCATACCATCACACATGCTGCCTAGAACACTTTCACCCTACAACAATCACTAATACACCCCCATACCATCACACATGCTGCCTACAACACTTTCACCCTAGAACAATCACTAATACACCCCCATACCATCACACATGCTGCCTACAACACTTTCACCCTAGAACAATCACTAATACACCCCCATACCATCACAAATGCTGCCTACAACACTTTCACCCTAGAACAATCACTAATACACCCCCATACCATCACACATGCTGCCTAGTAAACTTTCACCCTAGAACAGTCCCCATGGTTCTTTTACCCTTTGGTCCACAGTTTCCAAAAACAATTTGAAACGTGAACTCGTCAGGCCACAGAACACTTTTCCACTTTGCATCAGTCCATCTTAGGCGAGCTCGGGCCCAGCCAAGCGTTTCTGGGTGTTGTTGATAAATGGCTGTGGCTTTGCATAGTAGAGTTTTAACTTGCACTTATGGATGAAGCGACCAATTGTAGTTACTGACACTGGTTTTCTGAAGTGTTCCTTAGCCCATGTGGTGATATCCTTTACACACTGATGTGGCTTTTTGATTAAGTAGTGCCTGAGGGATGGAAGGTGTGTAATATCATGGCTTACATGCAGTGATTTCTACACATTCTCTCAACCTTTTGATGATATTACGGAGCGTAGATGGTGAAATCCCTAAATTCCTTGTCGGGAAATGTTGTTCTTAAACAATTTGCTCAGGCATTTGTTGACAAAGTGGTGACCCTCGCCCCGTCCTTGTTTTTGAATGAGTGAGTGAGCATTTCATGGAAGCTGCTTTTATAGCCAATCATGGCACCCACCTGTTCCCAATTAGCCTGTTCACCTGTGGCATGTTCCAAATAAGTATTTGATGAGCATTCCTCAACCCTCTCACTCTTTTTTGCCACCTGTGCCAGCTTTTTTGGAAACATGTTGCAGGCATCAAATTCCAAATGAGCTAATATTTGCAAAAAATAACAAGGTTTGTCAGTTCGAACAATAATATCTTATCTTTTGCAGTCTATTCAATTGAATATCCATCCATCCATCCATTTTCTACCGCTTATTCCCTTTCGGGGTCGCGGGGGGTGCTGGCGCCTATCTCAGCTACAATCGGGCGGAAGGTGGGGTACACCCTGGACAAGTCGCCACCTCATCGCAGGGCCAACACAGATAGACAACATTCACACACTAGGGCCAATTTTAGTGTTGCCAATCAACCTATCCCCAGGTGCATGTCTTTGGAAGTGGGAGGGGCCTATCCCCAGGTGCATGTCTTTGGAAGTGGGAGGGGCCTATCCCCAGGTGCATGTCTTTGGAGGTGGGAGGAAGCCGGAGTACCCGGAGGGAACCCACGCATTCACGGGGAGAACATGCAAACTCCACACAGAAAGATCCCGAGCCTGGATTTGAACCCAGGTCTGCAGGAGCTTTGTATTGTGAGGCAGACGCACTAACCCCTCTGCCACCGTGAAGCCCCTATTTATAAGTTGAAAAGGATTTGTTGTATTCTCTTTTTATTTAGCATTTACACAACCTGACAACTTCACTGCTTTTGAGTTTGCTCTTTTATTTCATTTAGGAGTCTTTTTAAAATGTTAAAGAAAGGAACAGAGGGTTACACTTTGGGCAGAATGAAGGCCAATTCTAAGGTTTCTTAATGAAGCGGAAATATTGGCTGAACACAAAAAGAAGAGTGAAGATTTGGAAACAGTCTGTTTTTAATGAGAAGGCAAAAGAACACGTAGGCACCGTCTGATTGTGTGCAACATTCACTGGGTTTTTTATTTTTATTTTTTTATTTTAAAAAGGGCGTCAGAGGCGCGAGGCTGCTGCTCGTCTTTTGGTTTTTTTCCGGCAGAGCTCTCCGCTTGGGAGGCGAACCTTTGCTGCCTTTTGAGCACCCAACGACTAAAAGAAAGCCTCAGCAACCAGAGACGCGCTCGATGGAGGACAAGTCACGGCGGACATGCCTGAGCTCCAGTCCTAAATACCCTGACATTAATACAAAACACCTAAACACTGGTAGAACATTACACTGGAGGGGAGGAGGGGCGGGGTCTGCTTGATTAAGGCCATTTGACTGAGTTTGTTGCAAAGAAACCAGGAGGAGGATCTCAAACGCCAAAGTGTTTTGTTTTTACACACACACACACTCGACAGGATTACGCACACAACATTCAGCGTTTGCACCGATGCAGGTCTGACTCCATTGGTGGGGACTGCGGTGACACAACCCCTGCCAACATCTTAGGTGAGGACTGACAGCAAGGCACCGCTTCATGACTAGCAGCCATCCAATTGGGAAGAGACAATCAAATTGAGTGGATTAAGCGTGAAATAGGTGGCCTCTTTTAGAATAAGGGGATTGGTTGGGAATGTAAAAAGGAAAACGCCAGAAAAAGTGAGGCACTGATTGGCGGCAGACCACGGAAAAAAAAAATATTAGTTTGGGACACGTTGAAGTCTTAGATTGCTAAAAAAAAAAAAAAAAAGTACAGTACATGCATGCACACACACACACTCCTGTCTCATACCGACACATACTTCCTGGGGGCGGGGCTGACAGGAAGAAGAGGCCGGCGGCCGAGACCTTGCCCACAGAAGAGTTTGAGCCCGGCGGGTGGACTCGGTGGTGGTTGGGGGGACGGGGACGGGGGGGGACTGCTTCAATGCTAAAACTCCTCCTGCTCTTCAGAATCCGGGATCTCAAAACCCTCCTGACAGTGGAGACAGGGGGAGAGAGAGAGAGAGAGAGAGAGAGAGAGCACAGAGAAGATGATTTTCTTTTGGAAGCTCCATTCTCAGTCACATGTCATCTTGTGAGTCTTTGCTTGTGCACACACAATCAAAGTTTGTATTTATTTATAACTGAAACTTTTTCACTTCCGATATCATGCATACTTTTCTTACTAGTAGGAGTTATGTTAGAAAACAGGACAAACACAAACCCATAGGTGAACTTTTTTGTCCTTTTGCTTCATTATACATGTGCGGCTGAGCCCAGATGTATGAGATTGCTGTCGTTTTGTTACATTTACTGACCAAATGAACCAAAATGATCCGTCTTGATATAGTTGTAAACATACTCCAGCTCATAAACTTACAATAAAACATGCTTTAATTTTGTGGCTGTATACGACCGCAGCAGTACTCGGTTGTAGTACACCTTTTCACCACTTGTGGAAGTAATGACAATATCACACAAACTGCAGAACTCTGAAGCTCAGGTCCATCCATCCATCCATTTTCTACCGCTTATTCCCTTTCGGGGTCGCGGGGGGCGCTGGCGCCTATCTCAGCTACAATCGGGCGGAAGGCGGGTTAAACCCTGGACAAGTCGCCACCTCATCGCAGGGCCAACACAGATAGACAGACAACATTCACACTCACATTCACACACTAGGGACCATTTAGTGTTGCCAATCAACCTATCCCCAGGTGCATGTCTTTGGAAGTGGGAGGGGCCTATCCCCAGGTGCATGTCTTTGGAGGTGGGAGGAAGCCGGAGTACCCGGAGGGAACCCACGCATTCACGGGGAGAACATGCAAACTCCACACAGAAAGATCCCAAGCCTGGATTTGAACCCAGGACTGCAGGACCTTCGTATTGTGAGGCAGACGCACTAACCCCTCTGCCACCGTGAAGTTTAAAAGTTTAAGTATGACTGTCAAAAATAACCAGTTAACTCATGTGAGTAATCACAAAAAAAAATATGACAGTAACTATGTTTAGTTTCAGATTAATCACGAAATGTATTTATTTATTTTGACCTTACAACAGGGGTTGGTTGATAAACCATCAGTTATCAGGTCAATGCAAAGATGAGTTCATCAGGGGACTGTGACTGTTTAAATTTTACTTTAAAAACAATCCTGACAGGACTTTAGATACAACTTTGAGAAAATAAATGACCTAAACCAAAGTAACACTTGTAGAAAATGTATGTGTATGACATTCTGACGAATCATTTGTGTGAAAACATTAGGTCTTTTTTAAACGAAATTATGCATGAAAGTAATTTACTGTGATTAATCAAGAATTGTCCAAATTTAAAAGTGGGATTAATCTCATTAAAACATCATAATTTGAAAGAATTAATCCATCCATCCATTTTCTGCCGCTTATTCCCGTTCGCTCAGGTCAGAAAAGTTTTTTTTTTTAAGCACAAAAATTATGACTAAAGTGGGGAAGCTGTATTTTTATTGACAGTTTATTTAATGAAAATAGAAAATGGATGGATGGATGTTATGATTATTTATCATTACTTTAGTTACAATGTATTTATGTTAGCACTGTGTAATTGTACGTACATTTCTTTTCTTTTTATATATTTGTTAATTACAGCTGAAACGGACCAAAAGAAATCGCCAGACACTCATGAAATTATTTATGAGAGGACGACTTTTGGACAAAATTTATGAACACTTGAGTGCACTTTATTTACCATATTGTTTTGCATATTATTGCTTTGTATTTCATTAACTTACTTTTTAGTAAAACAACTCTGAGCTAATATTTATTGACATGGTATCAGTGTATAAATATAGTAAACCACTCCTCCATGCATCAGCAGCCCGATTTGTATAAAGTACCCGGACTGAAATGTGGTGGAAACACAAACAGGAACCTATAGATCCAGGAACCAAACATTCCTGAACCTTCGGTGGAAAATGGCCTTATGACATTACAGTACAACTGTTATAGTATTAGGTCTACTTTATTTCATCAAGCGTGTAGAAGTGAGTGTGTGGGGGTGCTGAAAAGTAGGTATAAAAGGTCATAAATACATTTTTAATGATCTAAGAAAATATTTTTTTCATGATTAGAATTGTCATTTGGCAAATGTGTATTTATTTCTACTTCCTGGAAATGCATTTACCCCAGATGACTGTATAATTATTTGATACTTTTTATTAACAAAAGGTGGTTGTTTTTGGACTGCAGTCAAGTTTAACTGTTACGCTTGTGTGCTGTTGTGTTAATTTTGACAGCAAAATTTGATTTAGTTTTAGTCGTAGTCTTAATTAAAATGTAATTTAGTTTTAGTTGACGAAATATCATAAGATTATAGTCGATGAAAACTTCAGTAGATTTAGTCGACTATAGGGTAATATGTAAACCAGGGGTGCCCACACTTTTTCTGCAGGCGAGCTACTTTTCAATGGACCAACTCGAGGGGATCTACCTCATTTATATATATCATTTATATTTATTTATTTATGAAAGATACATTTTTGTAAACAAGTTAAATGTGTTTAATGATAATACAAGCATATAGATGTCTTTCTTTCACAAAGACAAGAATATAAGTTGGTGTATTACCTGATTCTGATGACTTGCATTGATTGGAATCAGACAGTAATGATGATAACGCCCACATTTTCAAATGGAGGAGAAAAAAAGTTGTCCTTTCTGTACGATACCACATGAAAGTGGTTGGTTTTTGGCATCTAATTCATCCAGCTTCCATACACTTTACAAGAAAAACATTGGCGGCAAATTCCGTAGCTTGCTTGATTGACATTCACGGCACCCGAGGGTCTTGTGAGATGACGCTGGCTGCTGCCAGTTCATTATTATGAAAAAATGACAGAGAGGAAGGCGAGAAACACTTTTTATTTCAACAGACTTTCGCGCCGTCCCTTCCGTCAAAACTCTAAAGGCCGACTGCACATTTCCTATCTTCACAATAAAAGCCCTGCTTCATGCTGCCTGCGCTAACAAAATAAGAGTCTCGGATGTGCACGCCAGCTTTCTGAGGGATCGCTTGTGCACGCCAGTTTTCCGAGACTCTGTATTTACTTAGCGCAGGCAGCATGAAGCAGGGCTTTTATTGTGAAGATAGGAAATGTGCAGTCGGCCTTTAGAGTTTTGACGGAAGGTACGGCGCGAGAGTCTGTTGAAATAAAAAGTCTTTCTCGCCTTCCTCTCGGTCATTTTCATAATAATGATCTTGCAGCAGCCAGCGTCATCTCACAAGACCCTCCGGTACCGTGAATGTCATTTAAGTGACGTCTTGAAGATTGATGATCAATAATTTTTAGGTCTATTTTTTTTAAAAGCCTGGCTGGAGATCGACTGACACACCCCCCGCGGTCGACTGGTAGCTCGCGATCGACGTAATGGGCACCCCTGATGTAAACTTTCCCTTCAATTTCTAAAAGTCAAAGCAAAACAGTGGAAAAATCACCGATACAAGTCGTATTTTGATGAAAATCATGTCTCAAATTTAGTATTTCACGAGTAAGCCGTGTAATAAACGGGATAACGTCGAGTAAGTTGTATGTTGTGGAAAATGCTTACCTGTGTGTGGATTTCGGGGTGATTGGACTGTAAATGTCGCTTCAAGTTTGTTGTGTTTTTCCCCGTAATCCTCGCGCTGCATTTCTTACACTGCGTCTTATCTTTGACGTCAAATATAAAATTTCCTCTCTCCTCTTCCTCCCCGGCGTTGACAGGTTGTCTTCAGTCTCAAACGCAAACTACGTTTACGTAACTTCCTTACCACGTCGCTCTGATTGGTTCTCTTCCCAACCCCTCCCGCCTCTTCCTAACGAAATGAGTTCCGATTGGATCTCGTCTCTGGCAGACATTTTCGTCTCGTTTTTATTCGTTGACGAATATGTCAATACACCTCGTCATCGTCCTAGTCCACGTAAACTGTTTTTTATTTCGGTATTGTCTCGTTTTAGTCAGGAAAAAAAAAGGTCGCTGACGATAACTATGACGAAAATTTTTCGTCAACAAAATTAACACTGGTGTGCTATTGTGTGCTTAGCTGCTGCGTAGCTCCTAGCGCCTAGTAGCCTACACCCTAACATGTTGACCTTTAGGAAATGACTTGGCTAAAGTAGAAGAAAAGAGGACATTTGGATGTTGACTGCAGGACTGCTTGTATCGCAGATTTGACATGCAAGACATACTTGTTGCTGATATCAACACTGGATTAGGACACCCAAAGTAATAATAACGCTGCTTCACTTTGTTGTACACGGGATAAAAAGTGCACATAAGAATGTGCTTCCCTCTACACAAACTAAATACAGCTCGACTGTGGTACGGATCATTTCCTTCTGCAGGTTTCTGGAAGAAAAGACTTGCACCTGGGGATAGGTTGATTGGCAACACTAAATGGTCCCTAGTGTGTGAATGTTGTCTGTGTTGGTCCTGTGATGAGGTGGTGACTTGTCCAGCTGAGATAGGCTCTAGCACCCCCCCCCCCGCGACCCCAAAAGGGACAATGGATGGGTTTCTGGAACAGGGACACACTCACGTCTGTGGCGTAGAGGATTTCCACGATCTTCTGCAGCGTGGGGTCGCCTTGGCTTTCGTTCTCCTGGCAAATCAACTCGATGTTCCTCAGCTTACCAAAATAAAAGTCTCTCTCCTTCTCCATGTCCTGGATGGTGCACTTCAAGCCATCCACCTGAAGAGCAGCACACACATGTCAAAGGGCTCCATCAATCAGAACTCGGTTATTGCTTTTTTTAAACCTCATTCATGAGCTCCGCCCTCTCGTCATCAACTCCTGCACCTCCAGTCTTCCTGGCGCTGACGGTGGACACTTTGGGCGCTACCTTGGCGACGGGCGGCCTCTGAGGAGCTGAAGAGAGCAAAGAGAGGACGGCGGTCAGCAATGAAGACTAAAACTTTTTTCCCGTTGGTCCAAGCGGCGCTCTGACCCTGACTGATGGCCTTCTTCGGGGCTTTGTTGAACGCAGACATAGGGGCGTTGGAAGCGGGCGCGGCGTCCTGGCCCTGCCTGGCCTCCACCGGGTCGTAATCCCGCTCGTCGTAGTTGGCGTCAAAGAACTTCTTGAACCACTGCACGAACTCAAAGTTGTCTTGGAACTTGCCCTTCACCAGTTTGTCCACGGGGATGATCTGAAAGACGAGGAGGTCAGAATGTGACTGCACTCTACTTTCATTCCCTTTCTTATAGCGCTTCTCTTATAGAGTGAGGGGTGAGCTGGAGCCTATCCCAGCCTTATTTAGAGCACAGGTGTCATGTTTAATGGCAATTTGTTCTTTCTATTTTGACAGAAAAAAATACATGTTCTGCATGAAATTGTTTTTATTTAAAACTTTGATAATATCTAAATATTGCAACAAATATATTATACTTTCCAAACATTTTTTTTGTTAAAATTAGGGCCGCACATTGAATCAACATTGAGGTTTTGATTTCCCCCCTCCTGGCATTTGAGTAACAGACATGCCTACGTTTATTCAATAGTAGAATTAACTGAACGCAGTGAGCCCTCTTTTTAGTCATCCACAATCTTTGCCCCAGTGGTTTACCCGCAGGAAGCACAGACAGCCTCGCTACTCGCCAGTGACAAGTTCCGCAAAGTAAAAATTTTTTTTCAACCATGACTATCAATAGTATTTGCCTATGAAATTATTGTAAGTATACCTCTGCATACCATTGTAAGTTTATTACCATTAAAAGGAGACAACACACCGGTGAAGCCAAGTGCTACATACCCTTCATCATTTACTACTGTGTTCCCCGAGGTTGCACCCACCCCCCCCTGGCACCGCACCGCGCCCGCTAAAGGGGCCCGGCCCATTATTTGAGAAGGTCACTTGCCTAACATGCATGTTTGTGGGACTGTATATATTTGTATTATCTTGAAAAGGTCATTGGCTCTCTCCTGAAAGTGAATTTCGCCCCCTGCTGGCTGCCACCCAGTAGTGCAGCAGTCTGCACACTTTTTACACCAAACTTCTAAAGAGCCATCTTTTGAATTACTACAAAAACCAAAAAGCAGTGAAGTTGTCACCTTGTGTAAAAAGTAAATAAAAAGAGAATACAAGAAATAATTTTCAACTTATTTTCAATTGAATAGACTGCAAGGACAAGATATTTCATGTTCACAGTGAGAAACTTGAAAAAAGTAGTCAGAGGGCCATTTTTGCCAGTGTGTTACATGGCCTTTCCTTTCAACAACACTCAGTAAAGGTTTGGGAAGTGAGGAGACTCATTTTTGAAGTGGAATCCTTTCCCATTCTTGCTTGATCTACAGCTTAAGTTGTTCAACAGTCTCCTGCCTCATATGGGATGGTCCAAATAAGTCTTTGATGAGCATTCCTCAACTTTCTTACTCTTTTTTGCCACTTGTGCCAACCTTTTTGAAACATTTTGCAGGCATCAAATTCCGAATGAGCTAATGTTTGCTAATAACAAAGTTTTCCGGTGTGAACATGAAATATCTTGTCTTTGCAGTCTATTCAATTGAATATAAGTTGAAAACGATTTGCAAATCATTGTATTCTCTTTTTATTTACCATTTACACAACATGACAACTTCACTGCTTTTGTATTCTTTCATAAAGTTCCACGTTAACTAGGGATGTTATGATTAGGGTTTTATGATACCAATCATCCCGTAGCGAGATCGGTTGATACCGATCACTTGTATAAATGTCAATGATTTCACATTGGTATGTAGCGTGCTACCGACAGTTAATATAAACACAATATTTGACTGTAGGCCTGGTGATAGAAACATATCAATATATATTGTGATAGACACGTAAAGACTGTACAACTCCTCTCTGTGGGGGGTGGGGGGGATACAAAACAATAACAGTGCAATACTTTTTCATAACATGCTCACTACTGCCTAGTTTCTCTTGTTATATTCTTATTTTACTGTTATATTTTTATTATCATTGCTGCTTTTTATTTGTATTCTTATTGTAATATTGTTCTACTTTGTTTCCATTTATACCCCCATTATTTACTTTTTAAATTGATCTCAACTCTGTACACTGCTGCTGGAATTTAAATTTTCCTGAAGGAATCAATAAAGTACTATCTATCTATCTAAATCAGGGGTGCCCATTACGTCGATCGCGAGCTACCAGTCGACCGCGGGGGGTGTGTCAGTCGATCTCCAGCCAGGCTTTTAAAAAAAATAGACCTAAAAATTAGTAATCATCAATCTTCACCAAGACGTCACTTACATTACATTCACGGTACCGGAGGGTCTTGTGAGATGACGCTGGCTGCTGCAAGATCATTATTATGAAAATATGACCGAGAGGAAGGCGAGAAACACTTTTTATTTCAACAGACTCTCGCGCCGTACCTTCCGTCAAAACTCTAAAGGCCGACTGCACATTTCCTATCTTCACAATAAAAGCCCTGCTTCATGCTGCCTGCGCTAACTAAATACGGAGTCTCGGAAAACTGGCGTGCACAAGCGATCCCTCAGAAAGCCAGCTTTCCGAGACTCTTATTTTGTTAGCGCAGGCAGCATGAAGCAGGGCTTTTATTGTGAAGATAGGAAATGTGCAGTCGGCCTTTAGAGTTTTGACGGAAGGGACGGCGCGAAAGTCTGTTGAAATAAAAAGTGTTTCTCGCCTTCCTCTCTGTCATTTTTTCATAATAATGAACTGGCAGCAGCCAGCGTCATCTCACAAGACCCTCGGGTGCCGTGAATGTCAATCAAGCAAGCTACGGAATTTGCCGCCAATGTTTTTCTTGTAAAGTGTATGGAAGCTGGATGAATTAGATGCCAAAAACCAACCACTTTCATGTAGTATTGTACAGAAAGGACAACTTTTTTTCTCCTCCATTTGAAAATGTGGGCGTTATCATCATTACTGTCTGATTCCAATCAATGCAAGTCATCAGAATCAGGTAATACACCAACTTATATTCTTGTCTTTGTGAAAGAAAGACATCTATATGTGTTACACATGCTTGTATTATCATTAAACACATTTAACTTGTTTACAAAAATGTCTCTTTCATGAATAAATAAATATAAATGATATATATAAATGAGGTAGATCCCCTCGAGTTGGTCAATTGAAAAGTAGCTCGCCTGCAGAAAAAGTGTGGGCACCCCTGATCTAAATGATATCAATAAAAAAAATGTTGTATAAATCCGTCACTGCAGTGTGTTGACTCCTGTATATAGCGCCATCATGGACACCGCTGCATAAGTGTGGATTTAAACAATGTGATGTTCTCTCCGGCCTCCGCCTTGCTAAACATAAAGTCAATGGCAAGTAGAAATAACAAAAGCAGAAAGACGCCTCATAGTGATGGCCACGTCTCGGTACTCACTTTGTCCACGCCCATCTTCTTGAAGGCAATCTGCAGGAGCTTGTAGTTGTGAATGTACTCGTGCTCCAGCTTGGCGCCAAACTTGACTCTCTTCAGAGGCAGCGAGCCCGGGAACAGCAAGTCCATGAACTGGCAGTAGGCTGCACCTGCGCACAAACAATGTCTTACTTTAAAAGCCTCATTTTTACTAACTTTCTCTTCACACTCCATGCAAAGAAACAATGGGCAGAAAACAAGATGGTGCAGCCAAACTTGACAGTGGGTACTGTTAAATGATTGGCTGTTAGCGTGATCAATGATCAGCCGACCTTGCTTGATTCCCGGAATGTTGCGACCCTACTAAAAGACTCCGGCTTATTAGTGATTCCTAGAGCCCAAAAAAAGTCTGCGGGCTATAGAGCGTTTTCCGTTCGGGCTCCAGTACTCTGGAATGCCCTCCCGGTAACAGTTCGAGATGCTACCTCAGTAGAAGCATTTAAGTCTCACCTTAAAACTCATCTGTATACTCTAGCCTTTAAATAGACCTCCTTTTTAGACCAGTTGATCTGCCGCTTCTTTTCTTTCTCCTATGTCCCCCCCTCCCTTAAAAAAATACTAAATAAATAAACAAATAATATATATATTTTTTTTTTAAAATTAAATCAACATAAAAAACACAATATACACTTAAAAATAGTGCACCAACCACAAAAAACTCCCTTTGTCATGACAAAAATGTCCATTTTGCATGACAAAGAAGAAAAAAACAAAAAAGAAAAAAAAAGGACCCCCCCCACCTTAAAACTCATCTGTATACTCTAGCCTTTAAATAGACCTCCTTTTTAGACCAGTTGATCTGCCGCTTCTTTTCTTTCTCCTATGTCCCCCCCTCCCTTGTGGAGGGGGTCCGGTCCGATGACCATGGATGAAGTACTGGCTGTCCAGAGTCGAGACCCAGGATGGACCGCTCGTCGGGACCCAGGATGGACCGCTCGCCTGTATCGGTTGGGGACATCTCTACGCTGCTGATCCGCCTCCGCTTGAGATGGTTTCCTGTGGACGGGACTCTCGCTGCTGTCTTGGATCCGCTTGAACTGAACTCTCGCGGCTGTGTTGGAGCCACTATGGATTGAACTTTCACAGTATCATGTTAGACCCGCTCGACATCCATTGCTTTCGGTCCCCTAGAGGGGGGGGGTTGCCCACATCTGAGGTCCTCTCCAAGGTTTCTCATAGTCAGCATTGTCACTGGCGTCCTACTGGATGTGAATTCTCCCTGCCCACTGGGTGTGAGTTTTCCCTGCCCTTTTGTGGGTTCTTCCGAGGATGTTGTAGTCGTAATGATTTGTGCAGTCCTTTGAGACATTTGTGATTTGGGGCTATATAAATAAACATTGATTGATTGATGATACTCACGGAGCGGTGCCACAGCTCATTTATTGGACAAGGAAGCTAATGACTGGCTAGTTAGCTTAACTGCTAAAATGAAAACAAGAGACATTACTGTATTTCAGAGCCCAATCGGACAGAATACAATTATTAATATCACATTACTGTCCCAGCAATTAAGGTCTTCACCTGAGCACAACATCTCGATCTTGTTGAGGTTCATCTGCAGGGAATCGTTGATCCAGACGAGCATGTCATGGCGACTCAAGTTGTCGCTGGTCACTGAGGTGGAGTAGACGTTCACAGCCATTGTCGGTCAGCAGGTGTCTGCGGGAGGAGGAGGACACACCCAAAGGCTTTCCTGATAAATATATATTTTTTTAAAACATTTACAACAATAAAATAGGAACAGTAGAAGACAGTAGAAATTGTCACCGTCGCCAACAAGGAAGTGACCAATATCTAGCCCCGCCCCTTCTACACGAGGGCATATCAGTGCCTCACGCTCTCTGTAGGGGAGTAAACAAACCCAACCTTTGGAGGACAACAGGGCAGGTATCGCCGATACCAATACTTTTTACTTGGACGTTTTACTGAGTGACTTTGTGGCGTTTGCCTTTTATTTTGTTAAAAAAAATATATTTTATTTCCATCCCTCCATCTTCTTCCGCTTATCCCAGGTAGGGTCGCGGGGGCAGCAGCCTAAGCAGGGAAGCCCAGACTTTCCTCTCCCCAGCCACTTGGTCCAGCTCCTCCCGGGGGATCCCCAGGCGTTCCCAGGACAGCCGGGAGATATAGTCTTCCCAACGTGTCCTGGATCCACTATGGATTGGACTTTCACAAAATCATGTTAGACCCGCTCGATATCCATTGTGAATTGTGAATTATATTTATATAGCGCTTTTTCTAGTGACTCAAAGCGCTTTACATAGTGAAACCCAATATTTAAGTTACATTTAAACCAGTGTGGGTGGCACTGGGAGCATGTGGGTAAAGTGTCTTGCCCAAGGACACAACGGCAGTGAATAGGATGGCGGAAGCGGGAATTGAACCTGCAACCCTCAAATTGCTGGCACGGCCGCTCTACCGACCGAGCTATGCCGCCCCATTCCTTTCTGTCCCCCGGTATGCCCACATATGCGGTCCTCTCCAAGGTTTTTCCTCATTGTCATCATTGTCACTGTCACCGACGTCCCACTGGGTGTGAGTTTTTCCTTGCCCTTATGTGGGCTCTACAGAGGACGTGGTTGTGGCTTGTGCAGCCCTTTGAGACACTTGTGATTTAGGGCTATATAAATAAACATTGATTGATGATGATTGATTGATTGACTATATGTACACGTTCATAAATATTAACAAAAAATAATACATTGAAGAGAACTAAAAACCACATAACTCCCCTCGCTGGTATCGACCTAATGTGAACAAAATGGGTTTAGAATTGATCCAACCTCAATGGCATCTGTCAAGTCATGTTCTCCACATATTAAAATGCGGCCTTATTCCTCTCAATCTTCTTCCGCTTATCCGAGGTTGGGTCGCGGGGGCAATAGCCTAAGCAGGGAAACCCAGACTTCCCTCTCCCCAGCCACTTCGTCTAGCTCTTCCCGGGGGATCCCGAGGCGTTCCCAGGCCAGCCGGGAGACATAGTCTTCCCAACGTGTCCTGGGTCTTCCCCGTGGCCTCCTACCGGTTGGACGTGCCCTAAACACCTCCCTCGGGAGGCATTCGGGTGGCATCCTGACCAGATGCCCGAACCACCTCATCTGGCTCCTCTCCATGTGAAGGAGCAGCTGCTTTACTTTGAGTTCCTCCCGGATGGCAGAGCTTCTCACCCTATCTCTAAGGGAGAGACCCAAACTCATTTCAGCCGCTTGTACCCGTGATCTTATCCTTTCGGTCATGACCCAAAGCTCATGACCATAGATGAGGGTGGGAACGTAGATCGACCGGTAAATCGTGAGATCGACAGGCGGATCGGTGCGGCGTTTTCAGTAATGCGGACGTTGTACCGATCCGTTGTGGTGAAGAAGGAGCTGAGCCGGAAGGCAAAGCTCTCAATTTACCGGTCGATCTACGTTCCTCTCAATCAACCCTGTCATATTTCCATCCTTGGGGTCGCGATTCGTTTATATATGGATTTTTTTTCGATTCAACGCGATTCTCGATTCAAAAATTATATTTTCCCGATTCAAAAGGATTCTGTATTCATTCAATACATAGATTCCAGCAGGATCTACCCCAGTCTGCTGACATGCTAGCAGAGTAGTAGATTTTTTTTTTTTTTAAAAAGCTTTTATAAAATTGTAAAGGACAATGTTTTATCAACTGATTGCAATAATGTAAATTTGTTTTTAATATTAAACAAACCAAAAATATGACTTATTTTATCTTTGTGAAAACATTGGACACAGTGTGTTGTCAAGCTTATGAGATGCCATGCAAGTGTAAGCCACTGTGACACTATTGTTCTTGAAATTATCACAAATATTGATACAGTTTGTTGATGATATTCATTTTTGTTTCACTACTTTTGGTTTGTTCTGTGTGGTGTTTGTGTCTCCTCTCAATTGCTCTGTTAACGTATTATTTTCGGGTCTCCCCATGTCTAGCATTAAAAGATTACAGTTGGTACAAAATGCGGCTGCTAGACTTTTGACAAGAACAAGAAAGTTTGATAACATTACGCCTGTACTGTATATACCTTTATATACATATATACATACATATATACCTATACTGTATATACCTTTATATACATATATACATACATATATACTTATACTGTATATACCTTTATATACATATATACATACATATATACCTATACTGTATATACCTTTATATACATATATACATACATATATACCTATACTGTATATACCTTTATATACATATATACATACATATATACCTATACTGTATATACCTTTATATACATATATACATACATATATACCTATACTGGCTCACCTGCACTGGCTTCCTGTGCACTTAAGATGTGACTTTAAGGTTTTACTACTTACGTATAAAATACTACACGGTCTAGCTCCATCCTATCTTGCCGATTGTATTGTACCATATGTCCCGGCAAGAAATCTGCGTTCAAAGGACTCCGGCTTATTAGTGATTCCCAAAGCCCAAAAAAAGTCTGCGGGCTATAGAGCGTTTTCCGTTCGGGCTCCAGTACTCTGGAATGCCCTCCCGGTAACAGTTCGAGATGCCACCTCAGTAGAAGCATTTAAGTCTCACCTTAAAACTAATTTGTATACTCTAGCCTTTAAATAGACTCCCTTTTTAGACCAGTTGATCTGCCGTTTCTTTTCTTTTTCTCCTATGTCCCACTCTCCCTTGTGGAGGGGGTCCGGTCCGATCCGGTGGCCATGTACTGCTTGCCTGTGTATCGGCTGGGGACATCTCTGTGCTGCTGATCCGCCTCCGCTTGGGATGGTTTCCTGCTGGCTCTGCTGTGAACGGGACTCTCGCTGCTGTGTTGGATCGGCAGTGGACTGGACTCTCGCGACTGCGTTGGATCCATTGTGGATTGAACTTTCACAGTATCATGTTAGACCCGCTCGACATCCATTGCTTTCCTCCTCTCCAAGGTTCTCATAGTCATCATTGTCACCGACGTCCCACTGGGTGTGAGTTTTCCTTGCCCTTATGTGGGCCTACCGAGGATGTCATAGTGGTTTGTGCAGCCCTTTGAGACACTAGTGATTTAGGGCTATATAAGTAAACATTGATTGATTGATTGATTGATTGATTATTGCAGTTCTGAGTGTTGCTGGCTCAGGTTTGCTTCTGGAATTGGATTGCATTGTTATGGTATTGCTGAGTAGTGCTTTGTTGGATTAATTGACTAAAAAAAAATAAAAAAGAATGTGAGAATCGCGATTCATATTCGAATCGACTTTTTCCCCACACCCCTAATTGTCACTGTCACCGACGTCCCACTGGGGTGAGTTTTTCCTTGCCCTTATGTGGGCTCTACCAAGGATGTGGTTGTGGCTTGTGCAGCCCTTTGAGACACTGATGATTTAGGGCTATATAAATAAACGTTGTTTGATGAACAAAATGGGTTTAGAATCGATCCAACCTGCCCCAAGTGGAGGAGTTCAAGTACCCAGGAGTCTTGTTCACGAGTGAGGGAAGAGTGGATCGTGAGATCGACAGGCGGGGATCGGTGCGGCGTCTTCAGTAATGCGGACGTTGTACCGATCCGTTGTGGTGAAGAAGGAGCTGAGCCGGAAGGCAAAGCTCTCAATTTACCGGTCGATCTACGTTCCCATCCTCACCTATGGTCATGAGCTTTGGGTCATGACCGAAAGGATAAGATCACGGGTACAAGCGGCCGAAATGAGTTTGGGGCTCTCCCTTAGAGATAGGGTGAGAAGCTCTGCCATCCGGGAGGAACTCAAAGTAAAGCCGCTGCTCCTTCACATCGAGAGGAGCCAGATGAGGTGGTTCGGGCATCTGGTCAGGATGCCACCCGAACGCCTCCCTAGGGAGGTGTTTAGGGCACGTCCAACCGGTAGGAGGCCACGGGGAAGACCCAGGACACGTTGGGAAGACTATGTCTCCCGGCTGGCCTGGGAACGCCTCGGGATCCCCCGGGAAGAGCTAGACGAAGTGGCTGGGGAAAGGGAAGTCTGGGTTTCCCTGCTTAGGCTGTTGCCCCCGCGGCCCGACCTCGGATAAGCGGAAGAAGATGGATGGATGGATGGATCCAACCTCAATGGCATCTGTCAAGTCATGTTCTCCACATATTAAAAAGCGGCCTTATTCCCTTCTATCAACCCTGTCATATTTCCATTCCAGCTATAAAAAAAGTAGTTTGAATTGTGTTAGTGTTGTTAGTTGTGATTAAAGACCAAGTCTGGCGGAGGAAGAAGAAAAAAAAACAAGCTAACAAGGCTAGCTTAGCTTAGCATCTGGATATTTCAACTAGATATTTCCGTGAGAGCGGGGGGCAAAATATTATCATTTAAAGCACATTTATTGTTCATATTGTTAACTGTTGCTGATTAATGCCGCAGATGATGAACTATGTTGATGTAAATAAAGAACTATGTTGACGTAATTGACGGGAAGAAGACGCCGCTAACTAACACGAGACGCACTTTTCCCGCCCTGAAATATGACTTTTATTCTGCTTCTTCGGCGTGTTTGATGTCAGGTTTGATGTTTAATGCAGGTCTTAGTGCGCCATGAGGGTTATTAAGAGGCAGAAGATGTGCTATTAATCAGAAAGTGAGGCGGAGATGTGCGGCCTCTTCGGGCCTGCGGGCAGCGGACACTCAGGTGGACCCACCTTCACGTCCAAAGTCGGGCTGGCTGGCTTCTCAAAGGTTGGCTCACAGTCCAAAAGCAGCGCAAGAGAAGATGGAAGTCTTGTCTTCTTCTTTCTTGTCTTCTTGTTTTTTTTTTTACTTACTTCTTCTTCCTCTTTTTTTGACTTATTCTTCGTGGTGTTCGAGGGTGACGTCATCCCATTTACTCTTTACCGCCGCCTAGTGCTGCGGAGTGGACACACACACACACACACACGCACTTACAAGCACGCACAAAATACACACAAAAACACACACACCCACAAACACACACATGCACAAACACACTCACACGCACAAACAAACATACACACACGCACAAACACACACACACCACACGCACAAACAAACATACACACACACGCACAAACACACACAGACACAAACACACACCACACACACTTGCACAAACACACACACACACAAATACACACCACAAACACACACACATGCGCAAACACACACCACGCACACACGCACAAACACACACCACACACACGCACAAACATACAGACACACGCACAAACACACACCACAAACACACGCACAAACACACACAGACACAAACACACACACATGGACAAACACTTGCACAAACACACACACCACACACACACGCACAAACACACACACATGCACAAACACACACCACACACACACACACACAAACACACACCACACACACGCACAAACACACACACAGACACACCACACACACACACAGACACAGACACACACACGTACACACACCACACACACACAAACACACACCAGACACACACGCACAAACAAACATACACACACACGCACAAACACACACAAACACACACCACAAACACACGCACAAACATACATACACACACACACACCACACCACACACACGCACAAACATACACACACACGCACAAACAAACACCACAAACACACATTACAAACACACGCACAAACAACCACAGACACAAACACACACATGTACACACACCACACACGCACAAATACACCACACACACGCACAAACACACACCACACACACACACACACAAACACACACCACACACACGCACAAACAAACATACACACACACACACCACACCACACACAAACATACACACACACACGCACAAACACACACCACAAACACACATTACAAACACACGCACAAACAACCACAGACACAAACACACACATCACACACGCACAAATACACCACACACACGCACAAACACACACCACACACACACACACACACAAACACACACCACACACACGCGCACAAACAAACATACACACACACACACCACACCACACACAAACATACACACACACGCGCACAAACACACACCACAAACACACACCACAAACACACGCACAAACAACCACAGACACAAACACACACATGTACACACACGCACAAACACACCACACACACGCACCAACACACACACGCACAAACAAACATACACACACACACCACACCACACACACGCACAAACATACACACACACGCACAAACACACACCACAAACACACGCACAAACAACCACAGACACAAACACACACATGTACACACACCACACACGCACAAATACACCACACACACGCACAAACACACACCACACACACACACCACACACACACCACAAACACACACACCACACACACACGCACAAACAAACATACACACACACACACCACACCACACACACGCACAAACACACACCACACACACGCACAAACACACACCACAAACACACGCACAAACAACCACAGACACAAACACACACATGTACACACACCACACACGCACAAATACACCACACACACGCACAAACACACACCACACACACACACCACACACACACACACAAACACACACCACAAACACACACACCACACACACACGCACAAACAAACATACACACACACACACACCACACCACACACACGCACAAACACACACCACACACACGCACAAACACACGCACAAACAACCACAGACACAAACACACACATGTACAGACACCACACACGCACAAACACACCACACACACGCACAAACATACACCACACACACACGCACAAACAAACATACACACATGCACACACACACACACACAACACAAGGCAACTAGACAGTACTGTTAGACAAATGTCTTTATTTGTTTATATTGTTTGTATTTTATTTTCTCTAATTAATTGCTAGCCTCAGTTGATGCTGAATTTCCTTTTCATCAAATTGCTCCGCCCATTTCCTGTTGAGAACCAGGAAGTGTTGACAGGTGTGGTCACCATGGTAGCCAACTTAAATGGGGTCCAGGTGTGAGCACGAGGGGGGTGATCGGAGGACAAAGAGTTTCGGAGCGTGACATGACTTGTGGCGACAACAATGTCAACATACTTTGTTATTTAGCCTACATTCTCATTCCATTTTGACAACATACAATAAAAGTATTGTCACATCCAACAAGAAAGTACAGTAGTGGACATTCTATCATGTACATGCGTCAAACTGATCAACACAGTCGCCCTCAGTATCAGCCCAGAGGTAAAGGCTGTAAAAGTACAATACATACGTCCATTTTATACCGCTTGTCCCAAACATCATGTCATGGCTGTCTTGACTTTCCAATCATTTATTTTCTTAAGATGTAGTGATTGTTGCTCACAAAAAACATTCCTGAAGTTTGCTTCTTTTATGAATTTATTATGGCTCTACTGAAAATGTCAAAAGTATACGTACAGCAATGTTCATATCTGCTTACATGTCCCTTGGCAAGTTTACCTGCAATAAGACACTTTTGGTAGCCATCCACAAGCTTCTGCTTACATTTTTCACCACAAAATTGCTGCAGTTTAGCTAAATGTGTTGCTTTTCTGACATGGACTTGTTTCTTCAGCATTGTCCACACCTTCAAGTCCGGACTTTGGGAAGGCCATTCTAAAACCTTCATTCTAGCCATTCCTTTACCACTTTTGAGGTGTGTTTATGGTCATTGTCCTGTTGGAACAGCCAACTACACCCAAGACCCAACCTCCCCCCTGATGATTTTAACTTGTCCTGAACAATTTGGAGCTAATCCTCCTTTTTCATTGTCTCATTTAAAGCAGCAGTTCCATTGGCAGCAAAACAGGCCCAGAACATAATACTACCACCACCATGCTTGACGGTAGGTTGGGTGTTCCTTGAGTTAAATTCCTCACCATTTCTCCTCCAAACATATTGCTGGGTATTGTGGCCAAAAAGCTCACTTTTTGTTTCATCTGACATCACATGGACAAAGATAGAACCTCCTGGAGGAAAGTTCTGTGGTCAAGCTACGTAACAAAGTACGAAGTCACGTAACTGAACTTTAAAACACAGGATCAATCAATCAATCAATGTTTATTTATATAGCCCCAAATCACAAATGTCTCAAAGGACTGCACAAATCATTACGACTACAACATCCTCGGAAGAACCCACAAAAGGGCAAGGAAAACTCACACCCAGTGGGCAGGGAGAATTCACATTCAGTGGGACGCCAGTGACAATGCTGACTATGAGAAACCTTGGAGAGGACCTTAGATGTGGGCAACCCCCCCCCCCCTCTAGGGGACCGAAAGCAATGGATGTCGAGCGGGTCTAACATGATACTGTGAAAGTTCAATCCATAGTGGCTCCAACACAGCCGCGAGAGTTCAGTTCAAAGCGGATCCAAGACAGCAGAGAGAGTCCCGTCCACAGGAAACCATCTCAAGCGGATCAGCAGCGTAGAGATGTCCCCAACCGATACACAGGCGAGCGGTCCATCCTGGGTCTCGACTCTGGACAGCCAGTACTTCATCCATGGTCATCGGACCGGACCCCCTCCACAAGGGAGGGGGGGACATAGGAGAAAGAAAAGAAGCGGCAGATCAACTGGTCTAAAAAGGAGGTCTATTTAAAGGCTAGAGTATACAGATGAGTTTTAAGATGAGACTTAAATGCTTCTACTGAGGTAGCATCTCGAACTGTTACCGGGAGGGCATTCCAGAGTACTGGAGCCCGAACGGAAAACGCTCTATAGCCCGCAGACTTTTTTTGGGCTCTAGGAATCACTAATAAGCCGGAGTCTTTTGAACGCAGATTTCTTGCCGGGACATATGGTACAATACAATCGGCAAGATAGGCTGGAGCTAGACCGTGTAGTATTTTATACGTAAGTAGTAAAACCTTAAAGTCACATCTTAAGTGCACAGGAAGCCAGTGCAGGTGAGCCAGTATAGGTATATATGTATGTATATATGTATATAAAGGTATATACAGTATAGGTATATATGTATGTATATATGTATATAAAGGTATATACAGTATAGGTATATATGTATGTATATATGTATATAAAGGTATATACAGTACAGGCGTAATATGATCAAATTTTCTTGTTCTTGTCAAAAGTCTAGCAGCCGCATTTTGTACCAACTGTAATCTTTTAATGCTAGACATGGGGAGACCCGAAAATAATACGTTACAGTAGTCGAGACGAGACGTAACAAACGCATGGATAATGATCTCGGCGTCTTTAGTGGACAAAATGGAGCGAATTTTAGCGATATTACGGAGATTAAAGAAGGCCGTTTTAGTAACGCTTTTAATGTGTGACTCAAAGGAGAGAGTTGGGTCGAAGATAATACCCAGATTTTTTACAGAGTCACCTTGTTTTATTATTTGGTTGTCAAATGTTAGAGTTGTATTATTAAATAGAGGTCGGTGTCTAGCAGGACCGATAATCAGCATTTCCGTTTTTTTGGCATTAAGGATGATCACAAACTGATTCGTCGAACACACAAATTGTATTTATTGATTGACATTTGACATAATTTGATGTAAAAAAAAAAAAAGAATCCAGTTCATAAAATGGAAAAGGAAAAAATTCAGTCCAAAAAAAGCTTTTGTTAATAAAGACACAAATTAACTTCCATATAATTGAGTATTTATGTGACAGCTAGAGGAACACATTTTTTGTGTGTATATATATATATATTTTTTTTTTATACTGCCAGAAGAACACGTATAAATGCATATATATATACATACTGTATATATATATATATATATATATATATGAATGTGCAATATATGTGTATGTATATATATATATATATATATATACTGCTAAAGGAACACGTATATATATATATACATACTGTGTGTATATATATATATATATATATATATATGAATGTGCAATACATGTGTATATATCCACATATACACATATGAATGTATATATATATATATATATATATATATATATACATACACATACATAAGTATATGTGTATATGTATATGTATATATATATATAAATATATATATATGTGTGTGTGTATATATATATATATATATATATATATATATATATATATATATATACACACACATAAGTATTTGTGTATATATATATATATATATATATATATGTCTTGATTGGATTATCCAGAGAATAGTGCTCGATACCGTGGTAGAGCGCAATATGTAGGTGTGGGAAAAAAATCACAAGACTACTTCGTCTCTACAGAACTGTTTCATGAGGGGTTCCCTCAATCATCAGGAGATTTCATCATCAATCTCCTGATGATTGAGGGAACCCCTCATGAAACAGTTCTGTAGAGACGAAGTAGTCTTGTGATTTTTTTCCCACACCTACATATATTTTATATATATATATATATATATATATCTATATATATATATATATACGTATATATATATATATATATATGTGTGTACATACGCATACATACAGAAGAAAGTATTTTCCGCCTCATTCCTCCAATAATAGCTATTTCTGTGTGTCTTGTTGCAGAAATGCATTGACAATACAAATACAACCAATGTGTTAAAGTGGGGGGGAAGGTTAAAAACACGGAACACTGACGTCCAATCAAATATTTTATTGTGTAAAAAGTGTGACTTTGCGTCAACAATAACCAAAAGTTGAAGTAGCAGCGGTTCTTGTGTACAGTACGTGTGTCGCCACACTTGTAATACCATTTGGTTCCTCAGGAGGCAGCAGCAAGTCAAAGTTGTGCAAAATTTGGACCAAAAAAATGACCATAAAACATGATTTGTTTTTCCCTGAGTGTGAAAACATCAAAGTGTGAGAAACACCTGATGAGACTACAACAATAAAACTGATGTCCATTACTCTTAATGCTTCGTGACCTTTTTCCTCAACTAAAAATCCAAAGCTGCAGACAATACACATGTGCACACAATATATAAAAAGAGTTGATAATCAATCCGTCACTTAAGTGGATGTATGTGATGACCTGTAAACACTTGGAGTGGGAATATTCTCTTTCAAGCTGATACAGGTGTAGATACCTGCTTCTTCAGATACCACGACCGATAACTTATTGGTATCTATTCTTTTCTAAATGTACTTTGTGTCCACCTTTCTTGGCTTGGAGGCAGGTGTCTTTAGCAGCAGGTGTCTTTAGCAGCAGGCCTGCTGATAAAGTTTGATGTTGTTGGTTTTTTTTATATAGGCAGAACATTTGGCTTGAATAGCACAAAAAATGTTTTCCTGTGAAAGAGTGAAGAAGTCCCCCACATGTTTGCTGGTGGTGTGAAAGAGTGAAGAAGTCCCACACATGTTTGCTGGTGATGTGAAAGAGTGAAGAAGTCCCACACATGTTTGCTGGTGGTGTGAAAGAGTGAATACATCCTACACATGTTTGCTGGTGGTGTGAAAGAGTGAATACATCCTACACATGTTTGCTGGTGGTGTAAAAGAGTGAATAAGTCCCCCACATGTTTGCTGGTGGTGTGAAAGAGTGAAGAAGTCCCACCCATGTGTTTGCTGGTGGTGTGAAAGAGTGAAGAAGTCCCACACATGTTTGCTGGTAGTGTGAAAGAGTGAATACATCCTACACATGTTTGCTGGTGATGTGAAAGAGTGAATAAGTCCCACACATGTTTGCTGGTGGTGTGAAAGAGTGAAGAAGTCCCACACATGTTTGCTGGTGGTGTGAAAGAGTGAATAAGTCCCACATACGTTTGCTGGTGGTGTGAAAGAGTGAAGAAGTCCCACACATGTTTTCTGGTGGTGTGAAAGAGTGAAGAAGTCCCACACATGTTTGCTGGTGGTGTGAAAGAGTGAATAAGTCCCCCACATGTTTGCTGGTGGTGTGAAAAAGTGAAGAAGTCCCCCACACGTTTGCTGGTGGTGTGAAAGAGTGAAGAAGTCCCACATATGTTTGCTGGTGGTGTGAAAGAGTGAAGAAGTCCCACACATGTTTACTGGTGGTGTGAAAGAGTGAAGAAGTCCCCCACATGTGTTTGCTGGTGGTGTGAAAGAGTGAAGAAGTCCCACACATGTTTGCTGGTGGTGTGAAAGAGTGAATAAGTCCCACACATGTTTGCTGGTGGTGTGAAAGAGTGAAGAAGTCCCCCACATGTTTGCTGGTGGTGTGAAAGAGTGAATAAGTCCCACACATGTTTGCAGGTGGTGTGAAAGAGTGAATAAGTCCCACACATGTTTGCTGGTGGTGTGAAAGAGTGAATAAGTCCCCCACATGTTTGCTGGTGGTGTGAAAGAGTGAAGAAGTCCCCCACATGTTTGCTGGTGGTGTGAAAGAGTGAAGAAGTCCCACACATGTTTGCTGGTGATGTGAAAGAGTGAATAAGTCCCACACATGTTTGCTGGTGGTGTGAAAGAGTGAATAAGTCCCACACATGTTTGCTGGTGGTGTGAAAGAGTGAAGAAGTCCCACACATGTTTGCTGGTGATGTGAAAGAGTGAATAAGTCCCACACATGTTTGCTGGTGGTGTGAAAGAGTGAATAAGTCCCCCACATGTTTGCTGGTGGTGTGAAAGAGTGAATAAGTCCCACACATGTTTGCTGGTGGTGTGAAAGAGTGAATAAGTCCCACACATGTTTGCTGGTGGTGTGAAAGAGTGAATAAGTCCCACACATGTTTGCCGGTAGTGTGAAAGAGTGAAGAAGTCCCATACATGTTTGCTGGTGGTGTGAAAGAGTGAATAAGTCCCACACATGTTTGCTGGTGGTGTGAAAGAGTGAAGAAGTCCCCCACATGTTTGCTGGTGGTGTGAAAGAGTGAATACGTCCCCCCACATGTTTGCTGGTGGTGTGAAAGAGTGAATAAGTCCTACACATGTTTGCTGGTGGTGTGAAAGAGTGAATAAGTCCTACACATGTTTGCTGGTGGTGTGAAATAGTGAATAAGTCCCACACATGTTTGCTGGTGGTGTGAAAGAGTGAAGAAGTCCCACACATGTTTGCTGGTGGTGTGAAAGAGTGAATAAGTCCCACACATGTTTGCTGGTGGTGTGAAAGAGTGAAGAAGTCCCACACATGTTTGCTGGTGGTGTGAAAGAGTGAATAAGTCCCACACATGTTTGCTGGTGGTGTGAAAGAGTGAATAAGTCCCCCACATGTTTGCTGGTGGTGTGAAAGAGTGAAGAAGTCCCACACATGTTTGCTGGTGGTGTGAAAGAGTGAATAAGTCCCACACATGTTTGCTGGTGGTGTGAAAGAGTGAATAAGTCCCACACATGTTTTCTGGTGGTGTGAAAGAGTGAAGAAGTCCCACACATGTGTTTGCTGGTGGTGTGAAAGAGTGAATAAGTCCCACACATGTTTGCTGGTGGTGTGAAAGAGTGAATAAGTCCCACACATGTTTGCTGGTGGTGTGAAAGAGTGAAGAAGTCCCACACATGTTTGCTGGTGGTGTGAAAGAGTGAATAAGTCCCACACATGTTTGCTGGTGGTGTGAAAGAGTGAAGAAGTCCCCCACATGTTTGCTGGTGGTGTGAAAGAGTGAATAAGTCCCACACATGTTTGCTGGTGGTGTGAAAGAGTGAATAAGTCCCACACATGTTTGCTGGTGGTGTGAAAGAGTGAATAAGTCCCACACATGTTTGCTGGTGGTGTGAAAGAGTGAAGAAGTCCCACACATGTTTGCTGGTGGTGTGAAAGAGTGAATACATCCTACACATGTTTGCTGGTGGTGTAAAAGAGTGAATAAGTCCCCCACATGTTTGCTGGTGGTGTGAAAGAGTGAAGAAGTCCCACACGTGTTTGCTGGTGATGTGAAAGAGTGAATAAGTCCCCCACATGTTTGCTGGTGGTGTGAAAGAGTGAATAAGTCCCACACATGTTTGCTGGTGGTGTGAAAGAGTGAAGAAGTCCCACACATGTTTGCTGGTGGTGTGAAAGAGTGAATACATCCTACACATGTTTGCTGGTGGTGTGAAAGAGTGAATAAGTCCCCCACATGTTTGCTGGTGGTGTGAAAGAGTGAATAAGTCCCACAAATGTTTGCTGGTGGTGTGAAAGAGTGAATAAGTCCCACACATGTTTGCCGGTAGTGTGAAAGAGTGAATAAGTCCCACACATGTTTGCTGGTGGTGTGAAAGAGTGAATAAGTCCCACACATGTTTGCTGGTGGTGTGAAAGAGTGAAGAAGTCCCACACATGTTTGCTGGTGGTGTGAAAGAGTGAATAAGTTCCCCACATGTTTGCTGGTGGTGTGAAAGAGTGAATAAGTCCCACACATGTTTGCTGGTGGTGTGAAAGAGTGAAGAAGTCCCACACATGTTTGCCGGTAGTGTGAAAGAGTGAAGAAGTCCCATACATGTTTGCTGGTGGTGTGAAAGAGTGAATAAGTCCCACACATGTTTGCTGGTGGTGTGAAAGAGTGAAGAAGTCCCCCACATGTTTGCTGGTGGTGTGAAAGAGTGAATACGTCCCCCCACATGTTTGCTGGTGGTGTGAAAGAGTGAATAAGTCCTACACATGTTTGCTGGTGGTGTGAAAGAGTGAATAAGTCCTACACATGTTTGCTGGTGGTGTGAAATAGTGAATAAGTCCCACACATGTTTGCTGGTGGTGTGAAAGAGTGAAGAAGTCCCACACATGTTTGCTGGTGGTGTGAAAGAGTGAATAAGTCCCACACATGTTTGCTGGTGGTGTGAAAGAGTGAAGAAGTCCCACACATGTTTGCTGGTGGTGTGAAAGAGTGAATAAGTCCCACACATGTTTGCTGGTGGTGTGAAAGAGTGAATAAGTCCCCCACATGTTTGCTGGTGGTGTGAAAGAGTGAAGAAGTCCCACACATGTTTGCTGGTGGTGTGAAAGAGTGAATAAGTCCCACACATGTTTGCTGGTGGTGTGAAAGAGTGAATAAGTCCCACACATGTTTTCTGGTGGTGTGAAAGAGTGAAGAAGTCCCACACATGTGTTTGCTGGTGGTGTGAAAGAGTGAATACGTCCCACACATGTTTGCTGGTGGTGTGAAAGAGTGAATAAGTCCCACACATGTTTGCTGGTGGTGTGAAAGAGTGAAGAAGTCCCACACATGTTTGCTGGTGGGGTGAAAGAGTGAAGAAGTCCCACACATGTTTGCTGGTGGTGTGAAAGAGTGAAGAAGTCCCCCACATGTTTGCTGGTGGTGTGAAAGAGTGAAGAAGTCCCACACATGTTTGCTGGTGGTGTGAAAGAGTGAAGAAGTCCCACACATGTTTGCTGGTGGTGTGAAAGAGTGAAGAAGTCCCACACATGTTTGCTGGTGGTGTGAAAGAGTGAAGAAGTCCCACACATGTTTGCTGGTGGTGTGAAAGAGTGAATAAGTCCCACACATGTTTGCTGGTGATGTGAAAGAGTGAATAAGTCCCCCACATGTTTGCTGGTGGTGTGAAAGAGTGAATAAGTCCCACACATGTTTGCTGGTGGTGTGAAAGAGTGAAGAAGTCCCACACATGTTTGCTGGTGGTGTGAAAGAGTGAATACGTCCCACACATGTTTGCTGGTGGTGTGAAAGAGTGAATAAGTCCCACACATGTTTGCCGGTAGTGTGAAAGAGTGAAGAAGTCCCACACATGTTTGCTGGTGATGTGAATGAGTGAATAAGTCCCACACATGTTTGCTGGTGGTGTGAAAGAGTGAATAAGTCCCACACATGTTTGCTGGTGGTGTGAAAGAGTGAAGAAGTCCCACACATGTTTGCTGGTGGTGTGAAAGAGTGAAGAAGTCCCACACATGTTTGCTGGTGGTGTGAAAGAGTGAATAAGTCCCCCACATGTTTGCTGGTGGTGTGAAAGAGTGAATAAGTCCCACACATGTTTGCTGGTGGTGTGAAAGAGTGAAGAAGTCCCACACATGTTTGCTGGTGGTGTGAAAGAGTGAAGAAGTCCCCCACACGTTTGCTGGTGGTGTGAAAGAGTGAATAAGTGCCACACATGTTTTCTGGTGGTGTGAAAGAGTGAATACGTCCTACACATGTTTGCTGGTGGTGTGAAAGAGTGAAGAAGTCCCACACATGTTTGCTGGTGGTGTGAAAGAGTGAATAAGTCCCACACATGTTTGCTGGTGGTGTGAAAGAGTGAATACGTCCCCCACATGTTTGCTGGTGGTGTGAAACAGTGAAGAAGTCCTCCACATGTTTGCTGGTGGTGTGAAAGAGTGAAGAAGTCCCCCACATGTTTGCTGGTGGTGTGAAAGAGTGAATAAGTCCCCCACATGTTTGCTGGTGGTGTGAAAGAGTGAAGAAGTCCCACACATGTTTGCTGGTGGTGTGAAAGAGTGAATAAGTCCCACACATGTTTGCTGGTGGTGTGAAAGAGTGAATACGTCCCCCACATGTTTGCTGGTGGTGTGAAACAGTGAAGAAGTCCTCCACATGTTTGCTGGTGGTGTGAAAGAGTGAAGAAGTCCCCCACATGTTTGCTGGTGGTGTGAAAGAGTGAATAAGTCCCCCACATGTTTGCTGGTGGTGTGAAAGAGTGAAGAAGTCCCACACATGTTTGCTGGTGGTGTGAAAGAGTGAAGAAGTCCCACACATGTTTGCTGGTGGTGTGAAAGAGTGAAGAAGTCCCCCACATGTTTGCTGGTGGTGTGAAAGAGTGAATAAGTCCCACACATGTTTGCTGGTGGTGTGAAAGAGTGAAGAAATCCCCCACATGTTTGCTGGTGGTGTGAAAGAGTGAAGAAGTCCCACACATGTTTGCTGGTGGTGTGAAAGAGTGAAGAAGTCCCACACATGTTTGCTGGTGGTGTGAAAGAGTGAATAAGTCCCCCACATGTTTGCTGGTGGTGTGAAAGAGTGAGTAAGTCCCACACATGTTTGCTGGTGGTGTGAAAGAGTGAAGAAGTCCCCCACATGTTTGCTGGTGGTGTGAAAGAGTGAGTAAGTCCCACACATGTTTGCTGGTGGTGTGAAAGAGTGAAGAAGTCCCACACACGTTTGCTGGTGGTGTGAAAGACTGAAGAAGTCCCCCACATGTTTGCTGGTGGTGTGAAAGAGTGAAGAAGTCCCAAACATATTTGCTGGTGGTGTGAAAGAGTGAAGAAGTCCCACACATGTTTGCTGGTGGTGTGAAAGAGTGAATAAGTCCCACACATGTTTGCTGGTGGTGTGAAAGAGTGAAGAAGTCCCACACATGTTTGCTGGTGGTGTGAAAGAGTGAAGAAGTCCCACACATGTTTGCTGGTGGTGTGAAAGAGTGAAGAAGTCCCACACATGTTTGCTGGTGGTGTGAAAGAGTGAAGAAGTCCCACACATGTTTGCTGGTGGTGTGAAAGAGTGAATAAGTCCCACACATGTTTGCTGGTGGTGTGAAAGAGTGAATAAGTCCCCCACATGTTTGCTGGTGGTGTGAAAGAGTGAAGAAGTCCCCCACATGTTTGCTGGTGGTGTGAAAGAGTGAAGAAGTCCCACACATGTTTGCTGGTGGTGTGAAAGAGTGAAGAAGTCCCCCACATGTTTGCTGGTGGTGTGAAAGAGTGAATAAGTCCCACACATGTTTGCTGGTGGTGTGAAAGAGTGAATACGTCCTACACATGTTTGCTGGTGGTGTGAAAGAGTGAATAAGTCCCACACATGTTTGCTGGTGGTGTGAAAGAGTGAATAAGTCCCCCACACGTTTGCTGGTGGTGTGAAAGAGTGAAGAAGTCCCCCACGTGTTTGCTGGTGGTGTGAAAGAGTGAAGAAGTCCCCCACATGTTTGCTGGTGGTGTGAAAGAGTGAAGAAGTCCCACACATGTGTTTGCTGGTGGTGTGAAAGAGTGAATAAGTCCCCCACATGTTTGCTGGTGGTGTGAAAGAGTGAATAAGTCCTACACATGTTTGCTGGTGGTGTGAAAGAGTGAAGAAGTCCCACACATGTTTGCTGGTGGTGTGAAAGAGTGAATAAGTCCCACACATGTTTGCTGGTGGTGTGAAAGAGTGAAGAAGTCCCACACATGTTTGCTGGTGGTGTGAAAGAGTGAATAAGTCCCCCACATGTTTGCTGGTGGTGTGAAAGAGTGAATAAGTCCTACACATGTTTGCTGGTGGTGTGAAAGAGTGAAGAAGTCCCACACATGTTTGCTGGTGGTGTGAAAGAGTGAATAAGTCCCACACATGTTTGCTGGTGGTGTGAAAGAGTGAATAAGTCCCCCACAATGGTGTGACGTTTAGGACAGATTACGGGTCATCCTGCCTCATTGGAGCCGGTTCTAAAATGGAGGATAAAGGTGTTTTACCTGAGCTGCGGGGGAGGAGAGTGGCACAGGTGGGTGAGCTCCTCGCAGGCAAAGTAGTCCTTGAGCGGGGCGAAGAGGTGTCGGATGACGGGCACGCACCAGGCCTTGCCCAGCACCTTCTGCCTCTGCTGGCGGTTCATGTTCCTCACGTCCGTGTAATGCTTGGGGAAGCCGAAGATCCTGGTCAGGATAAGACGGAAGAGGAAAAACTGTTCACATGGAATACTGACTAAACGCCTTCATGACAGTTTGACCCTGGAACAGACTATTCCTACCTGCGGGATAAATGAGCCGAGCCCCGCCCACTCACTGACACGTACCTACCTTAGTCGCGGCTACGCTACCTTTGCACCAACTCCTTGTTAGCAAGATTTGGCCTTTTTATGCTTATTTGTCTTCAGTAACATCATAACAACAATTAGCTTTATTGTCTCCCAGGAGAAACTATGCTAACACGTCTATGAGTGTCTGTGTTAGCAATATTAACTTACAATCTCATTTTGTTTGCATTGTTCCACTTTCACTAATTGCTCAGTAAATCCGGCAAAACGTCAGCGTGGAGTTACTGAGTCTGTTTAGCTGATTGGAGAGCTAGCTTGTGCAGCTAGTGGGTCCATGTCCATGACTTCTGTTTTGTCTTATCAGGCGACACGGTAAAGAATCTGGGTATTATCTTCGACCCAACTCTCTCCTTTGAGGCACACATTAAACGCGTTACTAAAACGGCCTTCTTTCATCTCCGTAATATCGCTAAAATTCGCTCCATTCTGTCCACTAAAGACGCTGAGATCATTATCCATGCGTTTGTTACGCCTCGTCTCGATTACTGTAACGTATTATTTTCGGGTCTCCCCATGTCTAGCATTAAAAGATTACAGTTGGTACAAAATGCGGCTGCTAGACTTTTGACAAGAAGAAGAAAGTTTGATCACATTACGCCTGTACTGTATATACCTTTATATACATACATATATACCTATACTGTATATACCTTTATATACATATATACATACATATATACCTATACTGTATATACCTTTATATACATATATACATACATATATACCTATACTGTATATACCTTTATATACATATATACATACATATATACCTATACTGTATATACCTTTATATACATATATACCTATACTGTATATACCTTTATATACATATATACATACATATATACCTATACTGTATATACCTTTATATACATATATACATACATATATACCTGTACTGTATATACCTTTATATACATATATACATACATATATACCTATACTGTATATACCTTTATATACATATATACATACATATATACCTATACTGTATATACCTTTATATACATATATACATACATATATACCTATACTGTATATACCTTTATATACATATATACATACATATATACCTGTACTGTATATACCTTTATATACATATATACATACATATATACCTATACTGTATATACCTTTATATACATATATACATACATATATACCTGTACTGTATATACCTTTATATACTTATATACATACATATATACCTATACTGTATATGCCTTTATATACATATATACCTATACTGTATATACCTTTATATACATATATACATACATATATACCTATACTGGCTCACCTGCACTGGCTTCCTGTGCACTTAAGATGTGACTTTAAGGTTTTACTACTTACGTATAAAATACTACACGGTCTAGCTCCATCCTATCTTGCCGATTGTATTGTACCATATGTCCCGGCAAGAAATCTGTCTTCAAAGGACTCCGGCTTATTAGTGATTCCCAAAGCCCAAAAAAAGTCTGCGGGCTATAGAGCTTTTTCATTTCGGGCTCCAGTACTCTGGAATGCCCTCCCGGTAAAAGTTCGAGATGCCACCTCAGTAGAAGCATTTAAGTCTCACCTTAAAACTCATTTGTATACTCTAGCCTTTACATAGACTCCCTTTTTAGACCAGTTGATCTGCCGTTTCTTTTCTTTTTCTTCTATGTCCCACTCTCCTTTGTGGAGGGAGTCCAGTCCGATCCGGTGTCCATGTACTGCTCGCCTGTGTATCGGCTGGGGACATCTCTGCGCTGCTGATCCGCCTCCGCTTGGGATGGTTTCCTGCTGGCTCCGCTGTGAACGGCACTCTCGCTGCTGTGTTGGATCCGCTTTGGACTGGACTCTCGCGACTGTGTTGGATCCATTATGGATTGAACTTTCACAGTATCATGTTAGACCCGCTCGACATCCATTGCTTTCCTCCTCTCCAAGGTTCTCATAGTCATCATTGTCACCGACGTCCCACTGGGTGTGAGTTTTTCCTTGTCCTTATGTGGGCCTACCGAGGATGTCGTAGTGGTTTGTGCAGCCCTTTGAGACACTAGTGATTTAGGGCTATATAAGTAAACATTGATTGATTGATTGATGGTTTTACTGCCCTGTTACAGACACGGTTTGGAAACAACTAAGGTATGTAAATAAACGTTTAAAAAAATATTTCTGTGTAAAAAAAGTCATTCACAAGGTATATATCTGCGACTAATATATGAACAATATTTTTTTCTTCTAAAATTTTGTGGGTGTGGCTCATATCCTGGTGCGCTCTATAGTCGGGGAAAATCCGGTAGTTGACATACGGTTGCACTTAGTAGTTCCTGCCTAGTCTACACAAATATAAGTGTAGACTAGACACTTGAGGTGCGTGTCTGAGGGCCTTTTAGAGACTAATTAGGTTGGCTAACAAGTGCGGGGAAGTTATGGACGTTGGACAAACTTGTGAGGCTGTGGATAATTCACTGAAATTGGTTGAATTTGTTGTGAATCGCACATTCCTGAAGGCATTAATTTACAGCTGTGAGACAGTTGGGAAGGTTAAATGTGACTCGAAACATTGCCTGGGTACTTAATAAAGCGGGGACGGCGTGGCGAAGTTGGGAGAGTGGCCGTGCCAGCAACCTGAGGGTTCCTGGTTCAATCCCCCACCTTCTACCAACCTCGTCACGTCGGTTGTGTCCTTGAGCAAGACACTTCACCCTTGCTCCTGATGGTTCGTGGTTAGGGCCTTGCATGGCAGCTCCCGCCATCAGTGTGTGAATGTGTGTATGAATGGGTGAATGTGGAAATAGTGTCAAAGCGCTTTGAGTATCTTGAAGGTAGAAAAGCGCTATACCATTTTGTACACATGGGATACTTCTAAGTCTTCTTTCTTAATCCATAGTCATGTTTAGTATTTCCCCACGTAGTGTGTCTTCACTTGACCTCCTTGCATTTATCTTATGTCCGTTAGTAAACTCTTTGTTTTGTCTTAAGGGCTCCAGTCGGTCGGCTCACAGAGCTGTTTTAGCCAGTTCCTTATCTGTTTTGAAGTAGCAGCTGCATTTCTTTGTGGGCCAGAGGGGCTGTTTTCGCTCTACATAAGTTGACTCTTTCGGTTTGGATTTAGAGCTGGCTTGCTGATGCTATTGTCGCGTTGTAAGGGCTGGTCTCCTGAAGCTTCAGTAAAACTTGGCAAAGGAACCATTCTGTCTCTGGGGTCCTTCTGACTCAACATATATGTCCTCCAAAAGAACTTGGGATTGACCAGTGTGTTTTATTCCCAAGGGACGACTGACTGAACACACACACACACACACACACACACACACATACACACACGTACACACACACAAGTCTTACTTTTCAAGCTCTGTGATCCACAAGTTGTCCTCTTTGCCGTTACAGAGGACAGGAAGTAGAGAGACGTTTTTGCCCTGCTTCAGAGAGTTTGGGTTTGTTGTGATAGTTCTCACTTTGGTGACCTGGAACCAACAAAAAGCTTACTATTATTATATCATTTACGCCTTCAAGTAGGTGAGTCCAGGCTGAAAATAACAACAAAAATAAAGTTATTCATGACCTATGAACTAGTATTGTATGTCTGGGTGGGCGTTCTGCTTTGGAAATCATTTGTAGCTCTTTTAGAGATCACATTTCGTTCTCCTTCAAACCTTCACATGTTGCACAATGAGATATTAGCATGTGTAAAATATATCATTACAGTTTCTACGAGCAGTTCTGTAATTTACAGTAGTAACAGCACATCATGATTAACAACACACAAACGAACAACACACACGTGATCAGTACTTGTTTCAGCATAGTAGGAGTTAAAAGCCTTTAACACTCTTACACTGTTAGCTATAAGCTAACTAGTGACATTGACAAGCACACATATCTGGCTGTTAGTGACATTGATTGTGACCCACGTTATAACCTGACACTTATAGAGCAGGGGTGCCCATTACGTCGATCGCGAGCTACCAGTCGACCGCGGGGGGTGTGTCAGTCGATCTCCAGCCAAGCTTTTAAAAAAAAAATAGACCTAAAAATTAGTGATCATCAATTTTCACCAAGACGTCACTTAAATGACATTCACGGTACCGGAGGGTCTTGTGAGATGACGCTGGCTGCTGCAAGATCATTATTATGAAAATATGACCGAGAGGAAGGCGAGAAACACTTTTTATTTCAACAGACTCTCGCGCCGTACCTTCCCTCAAAACTCTAAAGGCCGACTGCACATTTCCTATCTTCACAATAAAAGCCCTGCTTCATGCTGCCTGCGCTAACAAAATAAGAGTCTCGGAAAGCTGGCGTGCACAAGTGATGTGCACGCCAGCTTTCTGAGGGATCGCTTGTGCACGCCAGTTTTCCGAGACTCTGTATTTAGTTAGCGCAGGCAGCATGAAGCAGGGCTTTTATTGTGAAGACAGGAAACGTGCAGTCGGCCTTTAGAGTTTTGACGGAAGGTACGGCGCGAGAGTCTGTTGAAATAAAAAGTGTTTCTCGCCTTCCTCTCGGTCATATTTTCATAATAAAGATCTTGCAGCAGCCAGCGTCATCTCACAAGACCCTCCGGTACCGTGAATGTCATTTAAGTGACGTCTTGGTGAAGATTGATGATCACTCATTTTTAGGTCTATTTTTTTTAAAAGCCTGGCTGGAGATCGACTGACACACCCCCCGCGGTCGACTGGTAGCTCGCGATCGACGTAATGGGCACCCCTGCTCTATAAGTGTCAGGTTATAACGTGGGTCACAATCAATGTCACTAACAGCCAGATATGTGTGCTTGTCAATGTCACTAGTTAGCTTATAGCTAACAGTGTAAGAGTGTTAAAGGCTTTTAACTCCTACTATGCTGAAACAAGTACTGATCACGTGTGTGTTGTCCGTTTGTGGGTTGTTAATCATGATGTGCTGTTACTACTGCTAACTAAATACAGAGTCTCGGAAAACTGGCGTGCACAAGCGATCCCTCAGAAAGCTGGCGTGCACATCACTTGTGCACGCCAGCTTTCCGAGACTTTTATTTAGTTAGCGCAGGCAGCATGAAGCAGGGCTTTTATTGTGAAGATAGGAAATGTGCAGTCGGCCTTTAGAGTTTTGACGGAAGGGACGGCGCGAAAGTCTGTTGAAATAAAAAGTGTTTCTCGCCTTCCTCTCTGTCATTTTTTCATAATAATGAACTGGCAGCAGCCAGCGTCATCTCACAAGACCCTCGGGTGCTGTGAATGTCAATCAAGCAAGCTACGGAATTTGCCGCCAATGTTTTTCTTGTAAAGTGTATGGAAGCTGGATGAATTAGATGCCAAAAACCAACCACTTTCATGTGGTATTGTACAGAAAGGACAACTTTTTTTCTCCTCCATTTGAAAATGTGGGCGTTATCATTACTGTCTGATTCCAATCAATGCAAGTCATCAGAATCAGGTAATACACCAACTTATATTCTTGTCTTTGTGAAAGAAAGACATCTATATGTGTTACACATGCTTGTATTATCATTAAACACATTTAACTTGTTTACAAAAATGTCTCTTTCATAAATAAATAAATATAATTAATATATATAAATGAGGTAGATCCCCTCGAGTTGGTCAATTGAAAAGTAGCTCGCCTGCAGAAAGTGTGGGCACCCCTGTTATAGAGCGTATGTGTGGACTCTTTAGTGGCTGAGTCCAGTGAGGACGTCTGTTGAGAGAGCAGCTGTTTGAGATATGACAGATGAAAGAGTAGCTTTTGGCCTGGTTTTTAAGGCAGAAAATGAGCAGTTTAGGTAGGTTTTGCTAAAGTTTTTGGTGTGGTTGGGGATGACAACAAACAGTTTCAGTCAATAAAGTGATGGTTGGACCCCATGTCCTCCTTAAAAGGACTGGAGAGACAGTAAAAGAATTGAACATTGTTTTATCTGTTGTGACCGCTTGTTGTCTCACAATGCAGCATCCTGCAGAATAAATTATGTATCAATTTTGTACAAATAATTTATACAAATTCAAGTTGTCACCTTGTGTAAAGGAATAAAAAGAGAATACAACAACTTCATTCAGTTGAAAAGACTGCAAAGACAAGATACTTCATGTTCACACTGAGAAACTTAAAATGTAATGGCAGCAACACATGTCAAAAAAGGCTTTTTTACCAGTGTGTTACATGGCCTTTCCTTTGAACAACACTCAGTGCAGGTTTGGGAACTGAGGAGGCACATTTTTGAAGTGGAATTCTTTCCCATTCTTGCTTGATGTACAACTTAAGTTGTTCAACAGTCTCCTCCCTCATATTTTAGCCTTCACACATTTTCAATGTCTGGACTACCCGCACTCTTTTACTATGAAGCCACGCTGTTGTAACACCTGGCTTGGCATTGCCTTGCTGAAATAAGCAGGGGCGTCCATGATAACAACATATGTTGTGTAAGATGTGTAAGTTAGCCGTGCCTTGGCCACTAAAACACCCCCATACCACATGCTGCCTACAACACTTTCACCCTAGAACAATCACTAATACACCCCCATACCATCACACATGCTGCCTAGAACACTTTCACCCTAGAACAATCATTAATACACCCCCATACCATCACACATGCTGCCTACAACACTTTCACCCTAGAACAGTCCCCATGGTTCTTTTACTCTTTGATCCACAGTTTCCAAAAACAACTTGAAATGTGGACTCGTCACACCACAGAACACTTTTCTACTTTTCTGGGTGTTGTTGATAAATAGCTGTGGCTTTGCATAGTAGAGTTTTAACTTGCACTTACAGATGTAGCAACCAACTGTAGTTACTGACAGTGGTTTTCTGAAGTGTTCCTGAGCCCATGTGGTGATATCCTTTACACACTGATGTGGCTTTTTAATGCCCGAGGGATAAAAGGCTCCTCTCTGGGGCCGGGGGGGTACTAGGACGACAGGGGATGCAAAACCATAACAGTGCAATACGTTTTCATAACATGGTCACTACTGCCTACTTTGTCTTGTTATAGTCTTATTTTACTGTTATATTTTTATTCCCATTGTTGCTTTTCAGTTTTTATTCTTATTGTAATATTTCTCTATTTTGTTTCCATTTAAACCCCCATTATTTACTTTTTACTTTTATTTAAATTGATCTCAACTCTGTACATTGCTGCTGGAATTTTAATTTTCCTGAAGGAACTCTCCTGAAGGAATCAATAAAGTACTATCTATCTATCTATCTATCTATCTATCTATCTATCTATCTATCTAATATCATGGCTTATGTGCAGTGATTTCTCCAAATTCTCTGAACTTTTTGATGATATTACGGAGCGTAGATGGTGAAATCCCTAAATTCCTTGCAATAGCTGCTTGAGAAATGTTGTTCTTAAACAATTTGCTCAGGCATTTGTTGACAAAGTGGTGACCTTCGTCCTGTCCTTGTTTGTGAATGAGTGAGCATTTCATGGAAGCTGCTTTTATAGCCAATCGTGGCACCCACCTGTTCCCAATTAGCCTGTTCACCTGCGGGATGTTCCAAATTCCTTAACTTTCTCACTCTTTTTTGCCACTTGTGCCAGTTTTTTTCAAACATGTTGCAGCCATCTAATTCCAAATAAGCTAATATTTGCCAAAAATAAGAAAGTTCCTCAGTGTGAACTTGAAATATCAATCAATCAATCAATCAATCAATCAATGTTTACTTATATAGCCCTAAATCACTAGTGTCTCAAAGGGCTGCACAAACCACTACGACATCCTCGGTAGGCCCACATAAGGGCAAGGAAAACTCACCCAGTGGGACGTCGGTGACAATGATGACTATGAGAACCTTGGAGAGGAGGAAAGCAATGGATGTCGAGCGGGTCTAACATGATACTGTGAAAGTTCAATCCATATTGGATCCAACACAGTCGCGAGAGTCCAGTCCTTCGGGGCGCCGCCATCTTGGATCATATCTTGGATCATATCGTGTCTTTGCAGTCTATTCATGGTAAACTACCGACCGGTGTCTCCCCTTCCCTTTATTTCAAAAATCCTCGAAAAAATTGTTGCGGAGCAGTTAAATGAACACTTAGCGTCTAACAATCTATGTGAAACCTTTCAATCCGGTTTCAGGGCAAATCACTCCACGGAGACAGCCCTCGCAAAAATGACTAATGATCTATTGCTAACGATGGATTCTGATGCGTCATCTATGTTGCTGCTCCTCGATCTTAGCGCTGCTTTCGATACCGTCGATCATATTTTATTAGAACGTATCAAAACACGAATTGGTATGTCAGACTTAGCCCTGTCTTGGTTTAACTCTTATCTTACTGATAGGATGCAGTGCGTCTCCCATAACAATGTGACCTCGGACTACGTTAAGGTAACGTGTGGAGTTCCCCAGGGTTCGGTCCTTGGCCCTGCACTCTTCAGCATCTACATGCTGCCGCTAGGTGACATCATACGCAAATACGGTATTAGCTTTCACTGATATGCTGATGACACCCAACTCTACATGCCCCTAAAGCTGACCAACACGCCAGACTGTAGTCAGCTGGAGGCGTGTCTTAATGTATTAAACAATGGATGTCCGCTAACTTTTTGCAACTCAACACCAAAAAAACGGAAATGCTGATTATCGGTCCTGCTAGACACCGACCTCTATTTAATGATACAACTCTAACATTTGACAACCAAACAATTAAACAAGGCGACACGGTAAAGAATCTGGGTATTATCTTCGACCCAACTCTCTCCTTTGAGGCACACATTAAAAGAGTTACTAAAACGGCCTTCTTTCATCTCCGTAATATCGCTAAAATTCGCTCCATTCTGTCCACTAAAGACGCTGAGATCATTATCCATGCGTTTGTTACGCCTCGTCTCGATTACTGTAACGTATTGTTTTCGGGTCTCCCCATGTCTAGCATTAAAAGATTACAGTTGGTACAAAATGCTGCTGCTAGACTTTTGACAAGAACAAGAAAGTTTGATCACATTACGCCTGAACTGTATATACCTTTATATACATATATACATACATATATACCTATACTGTATATACCTTTATATACATATATACATACATATATACCTATACTGTATATACCTTTATATACATATATACATACATATATACCTATACTGTATATACCTTTATATACATATATACATACATATATACCTATACTGTATATACCTTTATATACATATATACATACATACATACCTATACTGGCTCACCTGCACTGGCTTCCTGTGCACTTAAGATGTGACTTTAAGGTTTTACTACTTACGTATAAAATACTACACGGTCCAGCTCCAGCCTATCTTGCCGATTGTATTGTACCATATGTCCCGGCAAGAAATCTGCGTTCAAAGGACTCCGGCTTATTAGTGATTCCCAAAGCCCAAAAAAAGTCTGTGGGCTATAGAGCGTTTTCATGTTGTATTCTCTTTTTATTTAGCATTTACACAAGGTGACAACTTCACTGTTTTTGGGCTTTGTCTTTCGAGGCTCTTTCTCTCGTACCTCTGGTCAGTTTTTAATGATGTGAAATCTAGCGTCAGGTTGTCCATGTGGTCCACGTGGCCCACCTCTTCTATTAAAGGGGATAAGTTCCTGTCTAAAGTATGAAGCAGCACACAGGTGCCAGACTTGCGGGCCCAAGCACGGTGCGAGTACGGCCTGAGACTCAGGAGTAGGAGACCCACTCACCCTGGCTTCTCTGCCGATCTCCAAACAGTCCTGGAGGTTCAACTTGTCACTTTGGGAGGCCGTGATGGGTCTGAAGGAGACCAGGACACTTTAACACAACGGCCTAGAAGAGTCAGCGGGATGGAGAAGCGGACTCACCTGCTCATCCCTGGAATGTTCCCCCAGAAGTAGCGAGCTCGGTGGGCCGGGCTGACTTTGACAGCGTCCACCAGGACTGGGTTGCACTGTCGAAGGAGAACCCGAGCGTGAGGATGAAGGAGAGACCACGTAAACAAACAAACAAACAAAAGGAAAGAGGGCGGCCAGAAGAACCTCCAGGAAGCGGCAGATGTTGACTTTGTCGTGAGTGTTCATGAAGACTACGTTCTCAAACAGCCAGAAGAACGGCCTGGGGTCTTTTTCCTTGGGCTTCAGCATCTGCAGGACGCGGTAGAAGTCAAAGAAGAGCCTTCCGGAACCCTCTGAAAGTGAGAAGGGGTTTTTTTAGCACTTTTATAGCGCTCCAAAATGAATGAAGACCACAGGACTGCAGGTATTAAAGTCACGTTTTGGTACAATTCTTCATTTCTTGGCCACCAACAGAAGCAACAAGTATGTGGCGGCCACCTTCTTTGATATTGTTCATCTTCTGTACTACTTACTTACAAAATGACTGTAGCTTTGTGTGACAGGAGGAGACAAAACAAACCCTGACCACAATGCAATATGAGGTCCTCTCCAAGGTTTCTCAAAGTCAGCATAGTCACTGGCGTCCCACTGGGTGTGAGTTTTCCTTGCCCTTATGTGGGTTCTTCCGAGGATGTCGTAGTCGTAGTGGCTTTGAGACATTTGTGATTTAGGGCTATATAAATAAACATTGATTGATTGATTGATAAAATGCTAACATGGTGAAGTATGGAGATATATTACCCATCATGCATTGTAAAGGATTTAAGATAGGTGTCATTGTAAATGATGTAATGCCTATTTTATCATGTCCACAGAACACTTTTCCACTTTGCATCAGTCCATCTTAGATGATCTCGGGCCCAGAGAAGCCGGCGGAGTTTCTGGATGTTGTTGATAAATGGCTTTCGCTTTGCATAGTAGAACTTTAACTTAAACTTACAGATGTAGCGACAAACTGTATTTCGTGAAAGTAGTTTTCTGAAGTGCTCCTGAGCCCATGTAGTGATATCCTTTAGAGATTGATGTCGGTTTTCGATACAGTGCCGTCTGAGGGATCGAAGGTCACTGTCATTCAATGTTGCATTGTAAAGGATTTAAGATATGTGTCATTGTAAATGATGTATTGCCTATTTTATCATGTCCACAAAGTTGAGTAAATGTGTTACGTACGACCAGGTAAAAGTTATTCTGACTCAGTCTGACGTAAAAGATGAACGTCCTCCTTCTCTCAGTTTCCATCACATTGGAAGTATCAAAACTTTCATCTCAGCCGGGAATCCATTATTTGATTCCCGGCTGAGATGAAAGATTAATCAACCTATTTTTTTATCCTTCCAAACATCCCAGATTACCAGGAATTCTAGGTTTTCCAGGACATTTTTCAAAACTTGTCCAAGTACCACATCAACACATTGCTGGGAATGACCAGTAATTCAGGTGCTATATAATCAATCTTCTACATATCCCACATACCTCAACTGACTTCAGCAGTTCCAAAGTCAACATTTTTCTTTCTCTTTTTAGTGCTGACATTAGCATGCTAACATTCAAGCTTTTTTTTTTTACATTTTTTGAAACTTATTTTGCAGGCATACACCTTAGTGTCATAGTACTTGGTACGTGACAGATGCTAAATGTTAGCATGCTAGCATAATAACTTTAAAATGCTAACGTTTTTTTGCTAAATTTGCAGCCGTTTAGCCCAGAGTCATATACATTGTTGCATGACACATGCTAACTGTTAGCATGCTAAGATTAGCATTTTAGCCATTTTTACACCTTTACAGTCAATACACTTGGCACATGATCTACAAACCCCGTTTCCATATGAGTTGGGAAATTGTGTTGGATGTAAATATAAACGGAATACAATAATTTGCAAATCCTTTTCAAGCCATATTCAGTTGAATATGCTACAAATACAACATATTTGATGTTCGAACTCAAAAACTTTTTTTTTGTTGCAAATAATAATTAACTTAGAATTTCATGGCTGCAACACGTGACAAAGTAGTTGGGAAAGGGCATGTTCACCACTGTGTTACATCACCTTTTCTTTTAACAACACTCAATAAACGTTCGGGAACTGAGGAAACTAATTGTTGAAGCTTTGAAAGTGGAATTCTTTCCCATTCTTGGCCCATGATACATGTTAACTTTTAGCATGCTGGCATAATAACTTTAACATGCTAACATTTTTTTTGCTAAATTTGCAGCCCAGAGTCATATAAATTGTTGCATGACACATGCTAACTGTTAGCATGCTAAGATTAGCATTTTAGCCATTTTTACACCTTTACAGTCAATACACTTGGTACATGATCTACAAACCCCGTTTCCATATGAGTTGGGAAATTGTGTTAGATGTAAATATAAACGGAATACAATAATTTGCAAATCCTTTTCAACCCATATTCAGTTGAATATGCTACAAAGACAACATATTTGATGTTCGAACTCAAAAACTTTTTTTTTGTTGCAAATAATAATTAACTTAGAATTTCATGGCTGCAACACGTGCCAAAGTAGTTGGGAAAGGGCATGTTCACCACTGTGTTACATCACCTTTTCTTTTAACAACACTCAAATGTTTGGGAACTGAGGAAACTAATTGTTGAAGCTTTGAAAGTGGAATTCTTTCCCATTCTTGGCCCATGATACATGTTAACTTTTAGCATGCTGGCATAATAACTTTAACATGCTAATATTTTTTTTGCTAAATTTGCAGCCCAGAGTCATATAAATTGTTGCATGACACATGCTAACTGTTAGCATGCTAAGATTAGCATTTTAGCCATTTTTACACCTTTACAGTCAATACACTTGGTACATGATCTACAAACCCCGTTTCCATATGAGTTGGGAAATTGTGTTAGATGTGAATATAAACGGAATACAATAATTTGCAAATCCTTTTCAACCCATATTCAGTTGAATATGCTACAAAGACAACATATTTGATGTTCAAACTCATAAACTTTTTTTTTGTTGCAAATAATAATTAACTTAGAATTTCATGGCTGCAACACGTGACAAAGTAGTTGGGAAAGGGCATGTTCACCACTGTGTTACATCACCTTTTCTTTTAACAACACTCAAACGTTTGGGAACTGAGGAAACTAATTGTTGAAGCTTTGAAAGTGGAATTCTTTCCCATTCTTGGCCCATGATACATGTTAACTTTTAGCATGCTGGCATAATAACTTTAACATGCTAACATTTTTTTTGCTAAATTTCCAGCCCAGAGTCATATAAATTGTTGCATGACACATGCTAACTGTTAGCATGCTAAGATTAGCATTTTAGCCATTTTTACACCTTTACAGTCAATACACTTGGTACATGATCTACAAACCCCGTTTCCATATGAGTTGGGAAATTGTGTTAGATGTAAATATAAACGGAATACAATAATTTGCAAATCCTTTTCAACCCATATTCAGTTGAATATGCTACAAAGACAACATATTTGATGTTCGAACTCAAAAACTTTTTTTTTGTTGCAAATAATAATTAACTTAGAATTTCATGGCTGCAACACATGCCAAAGTAGTTGGGAAAGGGCATGTTCACCACTGTGTTACATCACCTTTTCTTTTAACAACACTCAAACGTTTGGGAACTGAGGAAACTAATTGTTGAAGCTTTGAAAGTGGAATTTTTTCCCAATCTTGGCCCATGATACATGTTAACTGTTAGCATGCTGGCATAATAACTTTAACATGCTAACATTTTTTTTACTAAATTTCCAGCCCAGAGTCATATAAATTGTTGCATGACACATGCTAACTGTTAGCATGCTAAGATTAGCATTTTTACACCTTTACAGTCAATACACTTGGTACATGATCTACAAACCCCGTTTCCATATGAGTTGGGAAATTGTGTTAGATGTAAATATAAACGGAATACAATTATTTGCAAATCCTTTTCAACACATATTCAGTTGAATATGCTACAAAGACAACATATTTGATGTTCAAACTCATAAACTTTTTTTTTTGTTGCAAATAATAATTAACTTAGAATTTCATGGCTGCAACACGTGACAAAGTAGTTGGGAAAGGGCATGTTCACCACTGTGTTACATCACCTTTTCTTTTAACAACACTCAAACGTTTGGGAACTGAGGAAACTAATTGTTGAAGCTTTGAAAGTGGAATTCTTTCCCATTCTTGGCCCATGATACATGTTAACTTTTAGCATGCTGGCATAATAACTTTAACATGCTAACATTTTTTTTGCTAAATTTCCAGCCCAGAGTCATATAAATTGTTGCACGACACATGCTAACTGTTAGCATGCCAAGATTAGCATTTTAGCCATTTTTACACCTTTACAGTCAATACACTTGGTACATGATCTACAAACCCCGTTTCCATATGAGTTGGGAAATTGTGTTAGATGTAAATATAAACGGAATATAATTACTTGCAAATCCTTTTCAACCCATATTCAGTTGAATATGCTACAAAGACAACATATTTGATGTTCGAACTCAAAAACTTTTTTTTTGTTGCAAATAATAATTAACTTAGAATTTCATGGCTGCAACACGTGCCAAAGTAGTTGGGAAAGGGCATGTTCACCACTGTGTTACATCACCTTTTCTTTTAACAACACTCAAACGTTTGGGAACTGAGGAAACTAATTGTTGAAGCTTTGAAAGTGGAATTCTTTCCCATTCTTGGCCCATGATACATGTTAACTGTTAGCATGCTGGCATAATAACTTTAACATGCTAATATTGGTTTTGCTAAATTTGCAGCCCAGAGTCATATAAATTGTTGCATGACACATGCTAACTGTTAGCATGCCAAGATTAGCATTTTAGCCATTTTTACACCTTTACAGTCAATACACTTGGTACATGATCTACAAACCCCGTTTCCATATGAGTTGAGAAATTGTGTTAGATGTAAATATAAACGGAATACAATTATTTGCAAATCCTTTTCAACACATATTCAGTTGAATATGCTACAAAGACAACATATTTGATGTTCGAACTCAAAAACTTTTTTTTTGTTGCAAATAATAATTAACTTAGAATTTCATGGCTGCAACACGTGCCAAAGTAGTTGGGAAAGGGCATGTTCACCACTGTGTTACATCACCTTTTCTTTTAACAACACTCAAACGTTTGGGAACTGAGGAAACTAATTCTTGAAGCTTTGAAAGTGGAATTCTTTCCCATTCTTGGCCCATGATACATGTTAACTTTTAGCATGCTGGCATAATAACTTTAACATGCTAACATTTTTTTTGCTAAATTTCCAGCCCAGAGTCATATAAATTGTTGCATGACACATGCTAACTGTTAGCATGCTAAGATGAGCATTTTAGCCATTTTTACACCTTTACAGTCAATACACTTGGTACATGATCTACAAACCCTGTTTCCATATGAGTTGGGAAATTGTGTTAGATGTAAATATAAACGGAATACAATTATTTGCAAATCCTTTTCAACACATATTCAGTTGAATATGCTACAAAGACAACATATTTGATGTTCAAACTCATAAACTTTTTTTTTGTTGCAAATAATAATTAACTTAGAATTTCATGGCTGCAACACGTGCCAAAGTAGTTGGGAAAGGGCATGTTCACCACTGTGTTACATCACCTTTTCTTTTAACAACACTCAAACGTTTGGGAACTGAGGAAACTAATTGTTGAAGCTTTGAAAGTGGAATTCTTTCCCATTCTTGGCCCTTTGATACATGTTAACTGTTAGCATGCTGGCATAATAACTTTAACATGCTAACATTTTTTTTGCTAAATTTCCAGCCCAGAGTCATATAAATTGTTGCATGACACATGCTAACTGTTAGCATGCTAAGATTAGCATTTTAGCCATTTTTACACCTTTACAGTCAATACACTTGGTACATGATCTACAAACCCCGTTTCCATATGAGTTGGGAAATTGCGTTAGATGTAAATATAAACGGAATACAATTATTTGCAAATCCTTTTCAACACATATTCAGTTGAATATGCTACAAAGACAACATATTTGATGTTCAAACTCATAAACTTTTTTTTTGTTGCAAATAATAATTAACTTAGAATTTCATGGCTGCAACACGTGCCAAAGTAGTTGGGAAAGGGCATGTTCACCACTGTGTTACATCACCTTTTCTTTTAACAACACTCAATAAACGTTTGGGAACTGAGGAAACTAATTGTTGAAGCTTTGAAAGTGGAATTCTTTCCCATTCTTGGCCCATGATACATGTTAACTGTTAGCATGCTGGCATAATAACTTTAACATGCTAACATTTTTTTTGCTAAATTTGCAGCCCAGAGTCATATAAATTGTTGCATGACACATGCTAACTGTTAGCATGCCAAGATTAGCATTTTAGCCATTTTTACACCTTTACAGTCAATACACTTGGTACATGATCTACAAACCCCGTTTCCATATGAGTTGGGAAATTGTGTTAGATGTAAATATAAACGGAATACAATAATTTGCAAATCCTTTGCAACCCATATTCAGTTGAATATGCTACAAAGACAACATATTTGATGTTCGAACTCATAAACTTTTTTTTTGTTGCAAATAATAATTAACTTAGAATTTCATGGCTGCAACACGTGCCAAAGTAGTTGGGAAAGGGCATGTTCACCACTGTGTTACATCACCTTTTCTTTTAAAGGAAACTAATTGTTGAAGCTTTGAAAGTGGAATTCTTTCCCATTCTTGGCCCATGATACATGTTAACTGTTAGCATGCTGGCATAATAACTTTAACATGCTAACATTTTTTTTGCTAAATTTGCAGCCCAGAGTCATATAAATTGTTGCACGACACATGCTAACTGTTAGCATGCAAAGTCTTTTTGACATTTTCGCTGTCAAACTTGGTACGTGACACATGCTAACTGTTAGCAGGCTAGCTTTCCTAGCTAATTTTGCATGCGTACGCCTCAGTCGTGCCACTCGCTACTTGTGGCATCACAGGTGTCGGCATGGTAATGTTAGCGCAGACAGAGTTTACACGCAACTGCACAGTTTGCAGCACTTTTCAATTGCTCACGCATTTACCATGAATTCATTAACGTGGACCCCGACTTAAACAAGTTGAAAAACTAATTTGGGTGCTACCATTTAGTGGTCAATTGTACGGAATATGTACTAAACTGTGCAATCTACTAATAAAAGTATCAAAAAAACAGGCATATAGGTGAAGCCCACCAATAGCACACGCTATTGTGATGTTAGCCAACTGAAGTGGAGCGCCTGCCTTTGGGACAAGGAGGACATCTTGAAGAAAGAAAAGATACCGCGTGCCAATCAATCACCAACCGTAGATTCCTTTGCGGATGGGGTTGACGATGGAGAGGTCGTTACAGGGGCTTCCACCGATCAGCAGGTCAAAGGGACCCCACTCCTGGATCTGGAAGTGACAGGTGATGAAGTGCGTCCTCCAACAATACTTCATGGCGTGCGTCTCACCAGCTCCTTGGAGATGTTGCGGGTGTCTCCAACTTGGTTGATCCTCCCCTCGTGGTTGACCAGCGTGACGGCCAGGGAGTCCTCGCAAATCTCGGAGGCGACGTAAGTCTGGATTTTAAAGCCCAGGTCCTTCAGCACCAGGTAGCCTGCGGGGTGACCACGGACCACAGACTTGAAGCCACACCCCCGACAATGCACGCCGCCATTTGTGTGCGGGCTGACCTGTGGCGATGCCGTCAAAGAGCGAGAGAACTCGGATGGGTCTGCGTTGGTTGGCGGGGATGGAGGGGTAGACACGGTGGGGCTCCTGGACAAGGTCAGAGGTCAGAGGTGAAGATGGAAAGTGAAGAGATGGTGTCACGGCGTGATGGCTAGAGCGGCCGTGCCAGGAACCTCAGGGTCCTGTGAGGTGACGCTGGCTGCGGCCACATCATTAAGAAAAAACGACCGACAGAAAGACTTTGTATTTCGACAATCTCTCGCACCGTAGCTGATGTTTGCTAAAGACTTGGGGTGATGGGTGCAGCGACACTTTGCATCTCAAACAATGACTTTCTAATGGGCCACACTGACAGGCTTAAGGGCCCACATGTGGCCCCCGGGCATTAATGGCCCGCATGTGGCCCCCGGGCCTGCATTACTTTGTCCAGCTCTGATCTAAAGGGAGGAACGAGGAGTTGCTTTTAGGAGGTTTTCTACAAGGGTTTTCCATCAAGTTGTCTAAATGCATACTCATGTTTTGTGGCTTCAGGTTGATACTTTATTACTATCATATTATATATAGCAGGTACTTTATTACTATTATATTATATATAGAGTACTTAATTACTATCATATTATATATAGAGGGTACTTTATTACTATGATGTTATATATAGAGGGTATTTTATTACTATGATATCATATGTAAAGGGTACTTTATTACTATGATATTATATATAGAGGGTACTTTATTACTATCATATTATATATAGTAGGTACTTTATTACTATTATATTTATATAGAGGGTACTTTATTACTATGGTATCATATGTAAAGGGTACTTTATTACTATGATATTATATGTAGAGGGTACTTTATTGCTATCATATTATATGTAAAGGGTACTTTATCACTATATTATGTATAGAGGGTATTTTATTACTATATCATATATAGCAGGTACTTTATCACTATGATATCATATGTAAAGGGTACTTTATTGCTATCATATTATATATAGTAGGTACTTTATTACTATTACATTTATATAAAGGGTACTTTATTACTATCATATTATATGTAAAGGGTACTTTATCACTATATTATATGTAGAGGGTATTTTATCACTATGATATCATATGTAAAGGGTACTTTATTACTATGATATTATATATAGAGGGTACTTTATTACTATCATATTATATATAGTAGGTACTTTTTTACTATTATATTTATATAGAGGGTACTTTATTACTATGGTATCATATGTAAAGGGTACTTTATTACTATGATATTATATGTAGAGGGTACTTTATTACTATCATATTATATGTAAAGGGTACTTTATCACTATATTATATATAGAGGGTATTTTATTACTATGATATCATATATAGCAGGTACTTTATCACTATGATATCATATGTAAAGGGTACTTTATTACTATGATATTATATATAGAGGGTACTTTATTACTATCATATTATATATAGTAGGTACTTTATTACTATTACATTTATATAAAGGGTACTTTATTACTATCATATTATATGTAAAGGGTACTTTATCACTATATTATATATAGAGGGTATTTTATTACTATGATATCATATATAGCAGGTACTTTATCACTATGATATCATATGTAAAGGATACTTTATTACTATGATATTATATATAGAGGGTACTTTATTACTATCATATTATATATAGTAGGTACTTTATTACTATTACATTTATATAAAGGGTATTTTATTACTATCATATTATATGTAAAGGGTACTTTATCACTATATTATATATAGAGGGTATTTTATTACTATGATATCATATATAGCAGGTACTTTATCACTATGATATCATATGTAAAGGGTACTTTATTACTACGATATTATATATAGAGGGTACTTTATTACTATCATATTATATATAGTAGGTACTTTATTACTATTACATTTATATAAAGGGTACTTTATTACTATGGTATCATATGTGAAGGGTACTTTATTACTATGATATTATATGTAGAGGGTACTTTATTAATATGATGTCTTATATAGCAGGTACTTTTTTACTATGATATTATATATAGAAGGCAGTTTATTACTATTATATTATATATAGTGTACTTTATTTGTATGATATTATATATAGCAGGTACTTTATCAATATCATAATATATATAGTGTACTGTATTACTTTAAAATGTATATATAGAGTGTACTTTATTAGTCGATATTATATATAGAGTGTACTTTATTAGTTTGATAGTATATATAGAGTATACTTTATTACTATGATATTATGTATAGCAGGTACTTTATTACTATGATATTATGTATAGCAGGTACTTTATTACTATGATATTATATAGAGTGTACTTTCTTAATATCATATTATATATAGAGGGTACTTTATTAGTGTGATATTATATATAGAGAGTACTACATTAGTTTGATAGAATATATAGAGTGTACTTTATTGGTTTGATATTATATATAGTGTACTTTATTAATATGGTATTATATATAGAGGGTACTATATTAGTTTGATAGTATATATAGAGTGTACTTTATTGGTTTGATATTATATATAGTGTACTTTATTAGTACGATATTATATATAGAGTGTACTTTATTAGTGTGATTGTATATATAGAGTGTACTTTATTAGTATGATATTATATATAGAGTGTACTTTATTACTATCATATTATATATAGAGGGTACTTTATTAGTGTGATATTATATATATAGAGGGAACTATAGCTATTCTATTGCTATTTTTATTTTTGTCACTGTGCTGATGAACTATGTCTCCTTTAATTGTCATTGCTTATTTATTCCCTAATGATACTGGACTGACACTTTGATTGATTTTGTACAATTCTCCATTTTGTGCACTTTCATTGTTGCAGATTGACTGATTAGGTCACAGCTGTGACTATATAAGGGCATCACTTCCTGCTCACCGACCAAGACATCTTTGTGTTTGCTAGAAGACAACTTCCAGAATGTTCTGTGTTTGCTAGTTTGTATGGAAATGATTAGAAGGACACCAGTGGGGCTTTTTCTTGAAGATTTGAGGAAATGACATAATGATCCGGATCACCGCCTGGATTCAGGATCTTCTCAAAGGATTATTTCCTATTAAGGAATGTTGCTTTTTCTAGTTGTCAGTGTTACCTTTGGTCTTATTCCTGTATTCTGCATTTCCTATTAAAGGAATGTTGTTAATTCTAGTTGTCATTGACACCTTTGGTCTTAATCCTGGACTATGTCTGCCGCTTTGAAAGAAAGTGCTGACTCACAAACTCCATGGCGCTGTTGTTGGCAAAGTACTGCTGGACTTGAATGCTCCAGTCCTCCCTGGGAATGAGGGCCCGGTGGGCCTGGTGGTCCTGGCACAGGTAGCAGATCCAGGGGTCCACGTCCTTGAGCGAGTCGAAGGTGCCGGCCCCGACCAGGATGTTGAGACAGTCTCCACAGTAGGACCTGGGAGACGAGCAGCGGGTGTATGAGCACGGGATCAAGTGGACGGAGGAAGTGGACGCACCTGCAGCAGCCGTCGTTGCCGCACAGGATGACCTCCATGCCGTAGCAGCAGATGGTGCAGTAGGACTGGTAGCCGTCCTCGTCGTAGCGATACAAGGTCTCTGTGAAGTTGTCCTGCACACCACAGTGGACTTGCTACAGCTGCTGACTCACACAATAGCCAGGTGCCGGGCAGGTGCCGGGCAGGTGCCGGGCAGGTGCCGGGCAGGTGCCAGGGTTCTTACCTTGCATGTCAAGCAGAGGCCTCCTTTGAACAGAGGATGGACCATGTCCACCTTCTCCTCGCCACAGCACAGACAGAAACCTGCACACACCAACAACACAACTCTCACATCCAGTCTGAAACCCTGTCTCCACACAGCCTTTAGATGTACTACATACTAGCTTTGTTTTACTACATACTACCTTTGTTTTACTACATACTAGCTTTGTTTTACTACATACTAGCTTTGTTTTACTACATACTAGCTTTGTTTTACTACATACTAGCTTTGTTTTACTGCATACTAGCTTTGTTTTACTGCATACTAGCTTTGTTTTACTGCATACTAGCTTTGTTTTACTGCATACTAGCTTTGTTTTACTACATACTACCTTTGTTTTACTATATACTACCTTTGTTTTACTACATACTAGCTTTGTTTTACTACATACTAGCTTTGTTTTCCTACATACTAGCTTTGTTTTACTACATACTAGCTTTGTTTTACTACATACTAGCTTTGTTTTACTACATACTAGCTTTGTTTTACTACATACTAGCTTTGTTTTACTGCATACTAGCTTTGTTTTACTGCATACTAGCTTTGTTTTACTGCATACTAGCTTTGTTTTACTGCATACTAGCTTTGTTTTACTACATACTACCTTTGTTTTACTATATACTACTTTTGTTTTACTACATACTAGCTTTGTTTTACTACATACTAGCTTTGTTTTCCTACATACTAGCTTTGTTTTACTGCATACTAGCTTTGTTTTACTACATACTAGCTTTGTTTTACTACATACTAGCTTTGTTTTACTGCATGCTAGCTTTGTTTTACTACATACTAGCTTTGTTTTACTACATACTAGCTTTGTTTTACTGCATACTAGCTTTGTTTTACTACATACTAACTTTGTTTTACTACATACTAGCTTTGTTTTACTGCATACTAGCTTTGTTTTACTGCATACTAGCTTTGTTTTACTACATACTAGCTTTGTTTTACTGCATACTAGCTTTGTTTTACTACATACTAGCTTTGTTTTACTGCATACTAGCTTTGTTTTACTACATACTAGCTTTGTTTTACTACATACTAGCTTTGTTTTACTGCATACTAGCTTTGTTTTACTACATACTAACTTTGTTTTACTGCATACTAGCTGTGTTTTACTACATACTAACTTTGTTTTACTGCATACTAGCTTTGTTTTACTGCATACTAGCTTTGTTTTACTGCATACTAGCTTTGTTTTACTGCATACTACCTTTGTTTTACTGCATACTAGCTTTGCTTTACTACATACTACCTTTGTTTTACTACATACTAGCTTTGTTTTACTACACACTACCTTTGTTTTACTACACACTAGCTTTGTTTTACTACATACTAGCTTTGTTTTACTACATACTAGCTTTGTTTTACTACATACTAGCTTTGTTTTACTGCATACTACCTTTGTTTTACTGCATACTAGCTTTGTTTTACTACATACTACCTTTGTTTCTACTACATACTAGCTTTATTTTACTACATACTAGCTTTGTTTTACTACATACTAGCTTTGTTTTACTGCATACTAGCTTTGTTTTACTGCATACTAGCTTTGTTTTACTGCATACTAACTTTGTTTTACTACATACTAGCTGTGTTTTACTACATACTAGCTTTGTTTTCCTACATACTAGCTTTGTTTTCCTACATACTAGCTTTGTTTTACTGCATACTAGCTTTGTTTTACTACATACTAGCTTTGTTTTACTACATACTAGCTTTGTTTTACTACATACTAGCTTGGTTTTACTACATACTACCTTTGTTTTACTACATACTAGCTTTGTTTTACTACATACTAGCTTTGTTTTACTACATACTAGCTTTGTTTTACTACATACTAGCTTTGTTTTACTGCATACTAGCTTTGTTTTACTACATACTAGCTTTGTTTTACTACATACTAGCTTTGTTTTACTACATACTAGCTTTGTTTTACTACATACTAGCTTTGTTTTACTACATACTACCTTTGTTTTACTGCATACTAGCTTTTTTTTACTACATACTAGCTTTGTTTTACTACACACTAGCTTTGTTTTACTGCATACTAGCTTTGTTTTACTGCATACTAGCTTTGTTTTACTGCATACTAGCTTTGATTTACTACATACTAGCTTTGTTTTACTGCATAATAGCTTTGTTTTACTACATACTAGCATTGTTTACTATACACTAGGTTTGTTTTACTATATACTAGGTTTGATTTACTACATAATAGCTTTGTTTACTATATACTACATTGCTTTATTACATACTATGTTTGTTTTAGTACATACTAGGTTTCTTTTACTATATACTAGCTTTGTTTTACTATATACTAGGTTTGTTTTACTATATACTAGCTTTGTTTTATGATATACTAGGTTTGTTTTACTACATACTAGGTTTGTTTTACTGCATACTAACTTAGTTTTACTACATACTAGGTTTGTTTTACTACATACTAGGTTTGTTTTACTGTATATTAGGTTTGTTTTACTATATACTAAGTTTGTTTTACAACATACTAGCTTTGTTTTACTACATACTAGCTTTGTTTTACTATATACTTGCTTTGTTGTACTACATACTAGGTTTGTTGTACTACATACTAGGTTTGTTTTACTTTATACTAGGTTTGTTGTACTACATACTAGGTTTGTTTTACTATATACTAGCTTTGTTGTACTACATACTAGGTTTGTTGTACTACATACTAGGTTTGTTTTACTTTATACTAGGTTTGCTGTACTACATACTGGGTTTGTTTTACTATATACTAGCTTTGTTGTACTACATACTAGGTTTGTTTTACTATATACTAGCTTTGTTGTACTACATACTAGGTTTGTTTTACTATATACTATGTTTGTTGTATTACATACTAGGTTTGTTTTACTATATACTAGGTTTGTTGTACTACATACTAGCTTTGTTGTAATACATACCAAGTAGTTACAGGATCATACATTGGTCATATTCAAAGTCCTCATGTGTCCAGGGATGTATTTTATGACTATATAAACATAATATACATTTAAAAAAAACGAAAATGATTTGGCGATGCTAAAAAATATCGATGTAATCATAGTAGTATAGACTAGATACGCTCTTGTACTTGGTATCATTACAGTGGATGTCAGGTGTAGATCCGGTACTTTCTAGAACCGGTCCTTTTTAGAGTTGGTATAGCACCGAATGAATCATTAGTATGGCGGTACTATACTAGTACCAGTATACCATACAACCCTACAACATACTGACCTTCAATGTCCAGATTTTTGTCCACGATTCTCCTAATGGTTTCCTCTGCACACACACACAAAAACACACAGTCATGAACCACATCAGTGATGTATGCAGATGTGACAGATGTGACTGACTTGTCTCAGTGCATGGTGATTTAAGCAGATGTGACAGATGTGACTGACTTGTGTGAGTGCATAAAGGTGATGTATGCAGATGTGACAGATGTGACTGACTTGTGTCAGTGCATGAAGGTGATTTAAGCAGATGTGACAGATGTGACTGACTTGTGTCAGTGCATGAAGGTGATGTATGCAGATGTGACAGACTTGTGTCAGTGCATGAAGGTGATTTAAGCAGATGTGACTGACTTGTGTGAGTGCATGAAGGTGATGTATGCAGATGTGACTGACTTGTGTCAGTGCATAAAGGTGATGTATGCAGATGTGACAGATGTGACTGACTTGTGTCAGTGCATGAAGGTGATGTATGCAGATGTGACAGATGTGACTGACTTGTGTCAGTGCATGAAGGTGATTTAAGCAGATGTGACAGATGTGACTGACTTGTGTCAGTGCATGAAGGTGATGTATGCAGATGTGACAGATGTGACAGACTTGTGTCAGTGCATGAAGGTGATGTATGCAGATGTGACAGATGTGACTGACTTGTGTCAGTGCATGAAGGTGATGTATGCAGATGTGACAGATGTGACTGACTTGTGTCAGTGCATGAAGGTGATGTATGCAGATGTGACTGACTTGTGTCAGTGCATAAAGGTGATGTATGCAGATGTGACAGATGTGACTGACTTGTGTCAGTGCATGAAGGTGATGTATGCAGATGTGACAGATGTGACTGACTTGTGTCAGTGCATGAAGGTGATGTATGCAGATGTGACTGACTTGTGTCAGTGCATAAAGGTGATGTATGCAGATGTGACAGATGTGACTGACTTGTGTCAGTGCATGAAGGTGATGTATGCAGATGTGACAGATGTGACTGACTTGTGTCAGTGCATGAAGGTGATTTAAGCAGATGTGACAGATGTGACTGACTTGTGTCAGTGCATGAAGGTGATGTATGCAGATGTGACAGATGTGACAGACTTGTGTCAGTGCATGAAGGTGATGTATGCAGATGTGACAGATGTGACTGACTTGTGTCAGTGCATGAAGGTGATGTATGCAGATGTGACAGATGTGACTGACTTGTGTCAGTGCATGAAGGTGATGTATGCAGATGTGACAGATGTGACTGACTTGTGTCAGTGCATGAAGGTGATGTATGCAGATGTGACAGATGTGACTGACTTGTGTCAGTGCATGAAGGTGATGTATGCAGATGTGACAGATGGGCTGCTTATGAATTATTTTGGAGGAGCAGGTTCACCTCTGAGCTTCTGGTCTGGCTGAGTGTAGATGGCGCTGTTGGACTGGTTGACCTTGTTGTAGTGGGTGAAAGACCTCTTACTGGGCCCACAGCCTGGCTTCTCCTCCGACGTGCCCGCCCCAACTCGCTTTTTGGAGCCGGGGCTCTCTTTGGAGAGGAGCTTCTTGCGCTTTGCTGCACTCTTGGGGGTGGACTTGTCCCTGGGGTCGTGTGACAGTTTGGGGGTGGACTTGTCCCTGGAGTCATGTGACAGTTTGGGGGTGGACTTGTCCCCGGGGTCATGTGACAGTTTGGGGGTAGACTTGTCCCTGGAGTCATGTGACAGTTTGGGGTTAGACTTGTCCCTGGAGTCATGTGACAGTTTGGGGGTGGACTTGTCCCCGGGGTCATGTGACAGTTTGGGGGTAGACTTGTCCCTGGAGTCATGTGACAGTTTTGGGGTGGACTTGTCCGCGGGGTCGTGTGACAGTTTGGGGGTGGACTTGTCCCCGGGGTCATGTGACAGTTTGCTGGTGGACTTGTCCCTGGGGTCATGTGACAGTTTGCTGAGGGAGATGCAGGCTTCCTTCATTTCCACCTCCATGTCCATCTTCACGCTGGCTCTTTGCTTTTTTCGTCCTCGTCTTCTGTGCTTCGGGAGGTGTGGTTCTTCCTTCCCGCCTGGACATTTGTATGGTCAGTCACTAAGAGGTCAGTGCAGCGATATTGACAAGGTACCGTTCTCAGAGGACGCAGGTTTGAATCCATCAGGTCCGGAGGGTAGAAAGCCTCCAACAGCCCAGGCCAACATCTTCTTCAACAGCCCATCTTTCTCACACGAGGATGAAGAGAAGGTCTTTTTACAGCGCCGAGCCGCCTCCTGGCGCACAGGAAGAGCAACGGGAGGTGAGAACTTGAAGACATATTTAAAAAAAAACCTACAGGTGGGACTCCAACACACCTGCAGACACGCCTCGATGGCGTTCCTGTAGGAGTTGAGGATGCTGAAGGATCTGGAGCAGAAGTTGTCGGAGAAGTCGGCAAAAGGCTTCAGCGTGTCCTCACTCACCTGGAAGCACACCACAAGGACCGGGACAGTCAAGTCCGGACACGTAAAGCCATCCACAAGTTAACATAGGGCAGGTTCCATAGATCAGTGGGTCTCAAACTTGTTTCCACCTCAGAAAACACGGTTAAAATACAGTAGCGATGTAGGTCTAAAAAATCATTAATAACAAGCATAAGGTTCACTTGACAAGTACATCTAATATTTGTGTCTACTGTAGCATTGCACACAGTTTGAACAGTAACACTGTGTTTGAATTTTTAATAAAGTGATTATTGGGCGTACCACTAGTGGTACACATACCACTGTATGAATATCCCTGACATAGAGCACATGGCGAGCTAGCGGTGGATGGTGGAGGGTGTGTCTGTCAGTGGATGGTGGAGGGTGTGTCAGTGGATGGTGGATGGTGTGTCTGTCAGTGGATGGTGGAGGGTGTGTCAGTGGATGGTGGAGGGTGTGTCAGTGAATGGTGGAGGGTGAGTCAGTGGATGGTGGAGGGTGAGTCAGTGGATGGTGGAGGGTGTGTCAGTGGATGGTGGAGGGTGTGTCAGTGGATGGTGGAGGGTGTGTCAGTGGATGGTGGAGGGTGTGTCAGTGGATGGTGGAGGGTGTGTCAGTGGGTGGTGGAGGGTGTGTCAGTGGATGGTGGAGGGTGTGGCAGTGGATGGTGTGTCAGTGGATGGCGGAGGGCGTGTCAGTGGATGGTGGAGGGTGTGTCAGTGGATGGTGTGTCAGTGGATGGCGCAGGGCGTGTCAGTGGATGGTGGAGGGTGTGTCAGTGGATGGTGTGTCAGTGGATGGCGGAGGGCGTGTCAGTGGACAGCGGAGGGCGTGTCAGTGGATGGTGGAGGGTGTGTCAGTGGATGGTGTGTCAGTGGATGGTGTGTCAGTGGATGGCGGAGGGCGTGTCAGTGGACAGCGGAGGGCGTGTCAGTGGATGGTGGAGGGTGTGGCAGTGAATGGTGGAGGGTGAGTCAGTGGGTGGTGGAGGGTGTGTCAGTGGATGGTGGAGGGTGTGTCAGTGGATGGTGGAGGGTGTGTCAGTGGGTGGTGGAGGGCGTGTCAGTGGATGGTGGAGGGTGTGTCAGTGGATGGTGGAGGGTGTGGCAGTGAATGGTGGAGGGTGAGTCAGTGGGTGGTGGAGGGTGTGTCAGTGGATGGTGGAGGGTGTGTCAGTGGATGGTGGAGGGTGTGTCAGTGGGTGGTGGAGGGCGTGTCAGTGGATGGTGGAGGGTGTGTCAGTGGATGGTGGAGGGCGTGTCAGTGGATGGTGGAGGGCGTGTCAGTGGATGGTGGAGGGTGTGTCAGTGGATGGTGGAGGGCGTGTCAGTGGATGGTGGAGGGTGTGTCAGTGGATGGTGGAGGGTGTGTCAGTGGATGGCGGAGGGCGTGTCAGTGGATGGTGGAGGGCGTGTCAGTGGATGGTGGAGGGTGTGTCAGTGGATGGCGGAGGGCGTGTCAGTGGATGGTGGAGGGTGTGGCAGTGAATGGTGGAGGGTGAGTCAGTGGGTGGTGGAGGGTGTGTCAGTGGATGGTGGAGGGTGTGTCAGTGGATGGTGGAGGGTGTGTCAGTGGATGGTGGAGGGTGAGTCAGTGGATGGTGGAGGGTGTGTCAGTGGATGGCGGAGGGCGTGTCAGTGGATGGTGGAGGGTGTGTCAGTGGATGGTGGAGGGCGTGTCAGTGGATGGTGGAGGGTGTGTCAGTGGATGGTGGAGGGCGTGTCAGTGGATGGTGGAGGGTGTGTCAGTGGATGGTGGAGGGTGTGTCAGTGGATGGCGGAGGGCGTGTCAGTGGATGGTGGAGGGCGTGTCAGTGGATGGTGGAGGGTGTGTCAGTGGATGGCGGAGGGCGTGTCAGTGGATGGTGGAGGGTGTGGCAGTGAATGGTGGAGGGTGAGTCAGTGGGTGGTGGAGGGTGTGTCAGTGGATGGTGGAGGGTGTGTCAGTGGATGGTGGAGGGTGTGTCAGTGGATGGTGGAGGGTGAGTCAGTGGATGGTGGAGGGTGTGTCAGTGGATGGCGGAGGGCGTGTCAGTGGATGGTGGAGGGTGTGTCAGTGGATCGCGGAGGGCGTGTCAGTGGATGGCGGAGGGCGTGTCAGTGGATGGTGGAGGGTGTGTCAGTGGATGGCGGAGGGCGTGTCAGTGGATGGTGGAGGGTGTGTCAGTGGATCGCGCAGGGCGTGTCAGTGGATGGCGGAGGGCGTGTCAGTGGATGGTGGAGGGTGTGTCAGTGGATGGCGGAGGACGTGTCAGTGGATGGTGTGTCAGTCCATCACCAGCCAGGCATTAAAAAAATAGAGCTAAAAATTATGGATAGTCAATCTTCACCGAGACGTGACTTTGGTCACGTGATTGGCATTCACGGCACCCGAGGGTCTTGTCAGATGACGCTGGCTGCTGCCACATCATTATTAACAAAAAACGACCGTCAGGAAGGCGAGAAATACTTTTTATTTCAACAGACTCTCCCGCCGTAGAGGCTGTCAAAACTCTAAAAGCCGACCGCACAGGTCCTGTCTTCACAATAAAACCGCTGCTCCACCATTAAACACCTTTCACTTGTTAACCTCTCTTTCATAAATAAATGAGTATAAATGATACATATGAATGATCTAGTGGTCAAGTGAAAAGTGCTTTATGGCACTTTCACCAAGCCTTTCATTTTGGACAACACCACAATAATATCGTGGCGTGAGATTATGATACAGTTACACCTCTAGTGTCCTCTCTACTTCTCCTTGATCACTTGCTGGGTCATGTGACTCACCTGACAAAACATGCTGGGTCATGTGACATGTGACTCACCTGACAAAACATGCTGGGTCATGTGACATGTGACTCACCTGACAAAACATGCTGGGTCATGTGACTCATGTGACTCACCTGACAAAAAATGCTGGGTCATGTGACTCACCTGACAAAACATGCTGGGTCATGTGACATGTGACTCACCTGACAAAACATGCTGGGTCATGTGACATGTGACTCACCTGACAAAACATGCTGGATCATGTGACATGTGACTCACCTGACAAAACATGCTGGGTCATGTGACTCACCTGACAAAACATGCTGGGTCATGTGACATGTGAGTCACCTGACAAAACATGCTGGGTCATGTGACATGTGACTCACCTGACAAAACATGCAGGGTCATGTGACATGTGACTCACCTGACAAAACATGCTGCATCCGTACCACAGCACCATCTTCTTGTTGGCCAGGTCCTGTTTGGACTGACAGGACAGGACCACTGCAGGCCATGGAGCGTGACTCTCCAGCTCCCCCCAGACCAGCTCACCTGCCTCGATACGCCACTCCTGCACGCACACACACACGCACACACATTAAGTACCCATGCACGTGCTACCATGTGGAGGTGAAAGATCTTACGCTGGCTAGTCTGGTCCAGCTCGTGGACTTGACGTCAGAGATGTCGGGGGTCTTGACATCGTCGTCCTCGCTGTTTATCTCGTATACAAACTCTGCCAAAGCTGCAGCACATGAACATTTAGACAGAAAGCAGAGATGCAGTACCCGACACAACCTTGAGGAGATGCTCCTCTGTCCATTCATCATGTAGCTGTTGTGTTATTTTTTTGTGGTTAGGATTCCCATCGATTCCCGACTTTAACCCACTACTTTTTTCCCTACGCTTTAAAGCCTGCGGCTAATTTATGCGATTTTCTTCGCTGACGGCCAGAATGCAAAGTTTTCATCAAACACATGCAAATTGTTTGTTCTTGGGTGCCACCTTTAGGATGAGTTTGCTCACTGCAGGTGCTGCTGGGTGAAGTGTGTTCTTCTGTTTAAAACTAATTGTCCATAGCGTTTCTACTCGTACGGATCCTTCATTCGTCACCCTAAAGCAACTTTTGTAAGTGTTACAATATAACTAATATAACTTTACTTACTAAACTGTCCACGTGTGACAGTTTTCATGCATATTTGTATGTGCTGTCGTAATGTCACAAAGCTAGCGGCATAAGCTAATATGCTAACAGGTTTACGAGTGTCTGTGTTAGCTTTAATAACTTACAATAATCATGAATGCTGGCGTCATCACACTAATAACACTAATGACACATTTATATTCTTCCACCTGGCATTTCTTGTCCTTGTCATTTTTTATTCCATCCATTTCTACCGCTTATTCCCTGGACAAGTCGCCACCTCATCGCAGCATATTTAATTCCGTTTTTTGAAACATTTCTAACTGCACTACTGAGCTGCAACCACCGAAGGCGCTGTTGAGTCCGTCTCAACTACATTTTGTGGCTTGAAGAAGAACGCCATGAGCTCTACCATTTTATTTGCGTTATATAGATTTGAAAATATCTATATGGAATAACGATTTTTGTTATTATAACAAATAACAATATGGTTGAATAAACCTTTATATTTAACAAATAAATACACTGTTATAATTTGTACTGAATGTTTATTAGGATTGTGTACATCCCTCATAATCCATTTGTACATTATCAGTTTTATTATGATTATAACCCATGTATTTTAATTTGTTTTTATTCTTGTTAAATAATGTGCATTTAAAGGAATAATTAATTATTGTAAATTATATTTAGTCAAATTCCCACTCCCAGATACAATAACAAATATAAGTATGTATAAATATATATGTATGTATATATATATATATATATATATATATATTATCCATCCATCCATTTTCTACCGCTTATTCCCTTTTGGGGTCGCGGGGGGCACTGGCGCCTATCTCAGCTACAATCGGGCGGAAGGTGGGGTACATCCTGGACAAGTCGCCACCTCATCGCAGTGCCAACACAGATAGACATATTTTTTTATATGTATTATATATAAAAAATATATAATATTTTAATACATATATATATATCTATCCATCCATTTTCTACCACTTATTCCCTTTTGGGGTCGCGGGGGGCACTGGCGCCTATCTCAGCTACAATCGGGCGGAAGGCGGGGTACACCCTGGACAAGTCGCCACCTCATCGCAGTGCCAACACAGATAGACATATTTTTTTATATGTATTATATATAAAAAGTATATAATAATTTGATACATATATATATATATATATATATATATATATATATATATATATATATATATATATATATATATATTAAAATTATAAAGGCAATAATATCTGTGATTGTGTGGTTGGTAGAGTGGCCGTGCCAGCAATTTCAGGGTTCCAGGTTCGATCCCCGCTTCTGCCATTCTAGTCACTGCCGTTGTGTCCTTGAGCAAGACACTTTACCCCCCTGCTCCCAGTGCCACCCACACAGGTTTAAATGTAACTTAGATATTGGGTTTCACAATGTAAAAGCGCTTTGAGTCACTCGAGAAAAAGCGCTATATAAATATGATTCACTTTTCCATTTCTAGTAGATTTCCAGAAAGTTTCCCTACTTTTTACAACCCCATTTTACTCCCTATGGACATTTATGGGCACCCTTGGGGAAATATCGCAGGCTTTGCAAACAACATGGACAGAGAACACGTGACTTGTCTTACCTGGGGAAGTTTTTTCTACTTCTTCTGAGCCGTCAAAGACATCTGAGAAAAGACAGGAGGACAAGGCAGCCGTATTAGTTCACCATGAAGTGTGTCATGAATCAAGAGAGGTCTCACCAGATGAATTGTCCGTGTCCGAGCCGTCCGTATCGCTTAAGTTCCACAGACTCTTTCCACGCTTCTTCTGTTTCTCTTGGGATCGAAGCCTGGTCAGGACTCGCGGTCCGCGGCGTGTTTGTGGACTCCTGCCCGGTGGAGGTGAAGTCAACTTAGATGCTTCCTCTGCGCTGCGGCTTTCAGACAGAAACCTGGCACTGGTGAAAACCTTTCAGGGAACAAACATAATGATCCATTGAAGGTGGCCCAGAGGAACATCCTAGCTCTTGTAAGTCCCGTGAGGCTACTGGTTATTTGCCTAATGTAGGCTTATTTCGAAAGGTTTGGAGGCAAACAGAAAAGCAGGTGTGACCGCGGATACACACTTACAATGTCACTCACCTGAACCAAAAGTGGTTTCAAATTCAGAGAGGTGGGCAGGGTCAGCAGGGTCAGCAGGAGGCGACGTAGCAGAGAACCTGGACTCATGGCGGCCAACGTCTACAACAGATCATGTGAGAGTCTTCTTTTTTAATCCATAGTCAGATAGTATTTTCCCATGTAGTGCGTCTTCTCGTGACCTCCTTGCTTCTATCTTATGTCCGCTAGTAAACTCTTTATTTTGTCTTAAGGGCTTCTGTTGGTCGGCTCCCAGAGCTGTTTTAGCCAGTTCCTTTTCTCTTTTGAAGAAGCAGCCGCACTCTTTTCTGGGCGGGAGGGGCTGTTTTTGCTCTACATAAGCTGACTCTTTTTGTTTTGGATTTAGAGTTGGCTTGCTGATGCTATTGGCGCTTTATAAGGGCTGGTCTCCTGAAACTTCAGTAAAAGGTGGTAGTTCTGTCTCTGGGGTCCTTTTTACTCAACATATATGTCATATAAAAGAATTTGGGATTGACCAGTGTGTTTTATTCCCTGAGAGGAAGATTGGTCGCACGTAACAATAACAACTCTGAAACTTTTCATTTCATGAATGCGGCCCTATACTTTTGTCCATATCACAAAAATCAGGGGTGTAAAATGTGGCCCATTTTAAAAAAATACTACAAAAAAAAAGAAATGCAAGTGCAAAGAGGTATACTGTAACAATAGTGACACAAAGTAGGCAGTATTTACTTTAAAACAGTCATTGCTCCAATAAAATAAACACTTATAATTGATGGATGGATCTTAAATTGATCTATACATTTAAACGTTGATAGTAAATAAAGAATATATTTGTATAAGACTCATTTTTTACCAGGAAATATTCAACAAAATTGTTTTGGGGGCCACATTTCCAGAAAACAAAGGACTGGGCGGTTGGAGGCCTGACTTCTCCCTTCACTATTAGTTTTATTATATTCTTGGGAACCAGCATCCTCTACAGTAGACGTTTGGCTTTGGTCCATTTATCTAGAAAGAGTTACAGGAGCGCTCTACGGTTTTTAAGGACCTTCTGCAAAAAAAAAAAACAACCTTGTATTTTTTAAGAATCCGCTTCAACAATGTGGGTCAATGTGGGTCCCAAAAGCCCAAATGATAAAAAAGAGAGGACCTGAAATGGAACCTTGAGGAACACCTCTAGAATAAGTAAAGAAGTGGAACAAATGACTACCGACGGCACCTTAAGTAAAGGAGCAACACCGTAGTTGAATAACTGTAGCTGCCAAAGAGCAGAAGACTTAAATGGGTGCCTTGAGGAACCCCTCGGTTGTGCAAATCCCAAATTTGGACCCCCTTTGTTTGCTGGCAGGATTAAAATGTCACTGCAAGGATCTGCCGATGTTCCTCTTTACTACAAGGGCACTCCGCTGATTTTAGTCATTTTCTGCAAAAACAACTATGTTTTAAAATGAACTCGGAGGCCGGTGTGGTGTCATTCCTGGGCCCTGCCCTCAGACCTTTCGCGGGATTTGATTTAAACGGTCATTGCTCAAGAAATAATAATGAACCAAGAGCAATGTTGTCATGAATGATTTGCCTATCTATTGCTCCAGTTATTTCACATCAAATATTCCACTTTAAAAACATTTTTTGGGGAAAATATTGCAGATTTTGTTTTTTCAATCCCTGTGGGACCAAAAACCTGACATTTACTAACTTGACCCATGAGGGGTCCAAAGCATTGGACTCAATAGAGAATGGTCTTCTATTAGACCCCTTTTGTCACACCTGGTTGAAGTCTGGTCTGGTTTTCATCTGGTGTCATGTTGTTTTTTAATTTCCCGTTTTATTTTGAAATGCTGACTCTCCCTCTTGTTTCAGATCACTTCTGATTGGCTGATTGTGTCCACCTGTGTCGTCCTCATTCTGTCCTGTGCCAGAGTGATTTCCTATCTTTTTGTGCATACCTCCAGCGTTCCATGTCTACAGCCATTGCCACGTTTTTGTACCTTTTTTCACCCACGGGAGATTTGTTTGTAAACCTTTTGTCAGGTAAGATTAGTTCTAAGCGTTGCCTCCGTTGGAGCGCCTTTTGTTATATTTTGCATGTTGTATTCTTATCCCATTTTTTCCCTCCGCAGCCGGAGCGTTTTGAGCTTATTGAGATTTTTTGTTAGTCTAGAGCAGGGGTGCCCATTACGTCGATCGCGAGCTACCAGTCGACCGCGGGGGGTGTGTCGGTCGATATCCAGCCAGGCTTTTAAAAAAAATAGACCTAAAAATTAGTGATCATCAATCTTCACCAAGACGTCACTTAAATTACATTCACGGTACCGGAGGGTCTTGTGAGATGACGCTGGCTGCTGCAAGATCATTATTATTAAAAATGACCGAGAGGAAGGCGAGAAACACTTTTTATTTCAACAGACTCTCGCGCCGTACCTTCCGTCAAAACTCTAAAGGCCGACTGCACATTTCCTACCTTCACAATAAAAGCCCTGCTTCATGCTGCCTGCGCTAACTAAATACAGAGTCTCGGGAAACTGGCGTGCACAAGCGATCCCTCAGAAAGCTGGCCTGCACGCCAGCTTTCCGAGACTCTTATTTTGTTAGCGCAGGCAGCATGAAGCAGGGCTTTTATTGTGAAGATAGGAAATGTGCAGTCGGCCTTTAGAGTTTTGACGGAAGGGACGGCGCGAAAGTCTGTTGAAATAAAAAAGTGTTTCTCGCCTTCCTCTCTGTCATTTTTTCATAATAATGAACTGGCAGCAGCCAGCGTCATCTCACAAGACCCTCGGGTGCCGTGAATGTCAATCAAGCAAGCTACGGAATTTGCCGCCAATGTTTTTCTTGTAAAGTGTATGGAAGCTGGATGAATTAGATGCCAAAAACCAACCACTTTCATGTGGTATTGTACAGAAAGGACAACTTTTTTTCTCCTCCATTTGAAAATGTTGGCGTTATCATCATTACTGTCTGATTCCAATCAATGCAAGTCATCAGAATCAGGTAATACACCAACTTATATTCTTGTCTTTGTGAAAGAAAGACATCTATATGTGTTACACATGCTTGTATTATCATTAAACACATTTAACTTGTTTACAAAAATGTCTCTTTCATAAATAAATAAATATAAATGATATATATAAATGAGGTAGATCCCCTCGAGTTGGTCAATTGAAAAGTAGCTCGCCTGCAGAAAAAGTGTGGGCACCCCTGGTCTAGAGGTCAGGTAAGCTCTGTTTTGATAGCCTGTTTAGTTTCTTCCTTTTTGGACCCTTTCCCTTGTTGGAATAAATATTTGTTTCCAAAACTCCTGCATCTGTGTCCAGAGTCCTATTCGGGTCGTGGCTCCTCTGCATTTTTACAATGGTCCCCTGGTGGTCAATGTTCATGAATTTGGTGTGTGAAGTGTGCATGACAAGTGGTCAAACATAGGTACTGCAGCGTGTGTATTCAATCAATCACTCAATCAAAGTTTACTTATATAGCCCAAAATCACAAGTGTCTCAAAGGGCTGCACAAGCCACGACGATATCCTGGGCTCAGATCCCACATCAGGGCGGGAAAAAACTCCACCCAATGCGATGACAGTGAGAAACCTTGGTGTCGGTCCCCACTAGGTCGTACTTTACGTGTGTGTGTGTGTGTGGTCTTACATTGGTCCAGCAGTGAGCAGCTCCTCTGCCGCCATGCTTCTTCAGCGACTTGATCAAAGCGGGAATGTCTTCCTCCAGCCGCCGCGCATCAGCCGAACCAGCCTCAAACAGACCCAACTCCGCCCCCAGATCTGACATCATGGGACCTGACAACTGCGAGGGAAGGCGGGAGGTGAGTGCCCTGAAAGGTGCCTAATGATAAAATGTGCGAGAAGTCTTACGTGGATGTCTTTGGGACATTGGTGTACTGATTGGATGTTACTCAGCATGGCGCCTCCAAAGCGCTGAGGGAGGTTCTGGGTGAAACTTTCCAGTACGGCCGTGTAGAAGCCCATCACGTTCTTCAGGAAGTTGAGTCGCTCGTCTTTTCCCAGGTTCACAGCCAGCAGGCAGTCGCGAGCGGCGCCGCCGAAGGTGACCTCGGCCGCGGGAAGCCGCTCCGCCTCGTCTAACAGGAGTGTCCGGTCGGGCCTTTTGATGAAGCGCGCGGCGGCGGGCGGACGGAGGAGGGCGACAGAGAAGGAGCGAAGCAGCTCGGAGGTCAGATGCAGCTCCGTGGCCACGTCCGCGCCGCCGCCTTCCTCGGCCAGATCCCGGAGGGGCTCCAGCGCCTCGGACAGGAAGAGGAAATACAGCTTGAATTCAGCGTCCTTCATCTGGGCTTTGACCTGCGTACCCCGAAACTGAAAATCCTGCGCCAGATCCTCCCAGCTGGCCGCAATCCTTTGGATGGAGCGGACGAGGAACAGGAAATGCTCTGAGATGGGAGTGCACGCGTGCACAGGAGGCTGAGCAAAGACCGCCTTGAGCACATCGCTGGCAGAGGAGCAGAGCAAGTAGTGCTCCTGGACGTCTCCCACAAAGTCCACCGCTCTCTTGAAGGAGCCCAGCAGCGCCATCAGGCAGGCTTTCCCCAGCATGTCAGGGAGTCTGCAAATAGAGACCACGGAGGGGACGAGGAACCTGACCGAACACTCCAGCGCCTCACAGTTGCTGTAGACAAAAGTCAGGTTGGACACGGCCGTCCCCAGCGTCTCCTTCAGCATCGCCGCCAAAACTTCCGAGATGAGGTGCGGCAGGACAGGGGCCACCTTCAGAGACCCCAGCACACGGACCACCTGAACCCCCCGGCTCTGGTCCAGGTAGCTTACCAAGACGAGGATGCCTTGTTCCACCTTCAGCTTCTTCAGATCAAAGAGGTAAAGACAGTACGGGGAGTGCAAGCACACCTGAGCCAGGTCTTTGACCCCAGCCGGGCTCCAGATGGCATCCAGGGGAAGGTCTGAGCTGAACCCCTGATCTTCACAGCGTGTCCTCATGAGGCTCAACACCGTCTCCGTGACGTGGAAACGGTCCTTGTCCACTCTGCTTTCCCGTTTGCCCTTACTCTTCACTCCACTCTTCTCCGTCACATCCATGATCTCATCTTCGTCGTCGGATATCATGATGACCACGTCGCCGTGTGGGCTGGTGGGCTTTTTTGTTACGATATGCTCTGACTTCACAGTGACTCCTGTAGTCGGGGGCGGAGCCTTCAGGGAACCCGTGGGAGAACAGGGACTGGCCTGCACAAACATCGCAAAAATCAATACATCCAACAATAAATACAAAAGAACTCGATAACTTCACCGTCATCTATAAATTGCTACGTGTGTTTGTTTTCAGGGTGCAAGAGGGTTCACTCCGCGGACCATTTATTCAACGAACGTAGTGTACGATCTTGTCGGCCGTCCACAATCTTTGTCTCGGCGGGAACATTAGAGTGCACACGCGGAATGCACCGACAAGAAAGCCTCGTTAGTGAAAAGCACCGCGAGGTAACAAAAATTAGGAGGAAAAAATATGATGTGCGGATCGACAACGAAATATCGATACCGAAGATACCAGATCATCAATTCCAAAATCAAAATATTTTGATACTTAAGGTATTTGAGATCATGTATATTTTTAACAGGAACTCATTGAAATGTGTCTAAACTAAAGTTGTAGGGTATACCAGTACTGGTTTAATATTGTGGGACTGAATCAAAAACGGTATTATACTGTTTGAAAAGTACCGGTTCACATTTTTTTAAATTATTTTAACGGGAATGACGGCGTGTCGTCACGTGGTGACATTGCTGGTTTTAGGAGCAGAGGAGCATGTTGGGCAGCGCACACACACAGAGTACTTACAAGCAGACACAGTGTATGGACAGAAAAGGGAGAATGGAAGCATTGTGGTGTAAAAAGTCAAGATAACACTGAAACACCCTCAGGAGGAGCTGCTTTAAGACATGGCTAGCTAGCTAGGGGCTAACATCCATCCACAGTGTTTTAGCTACTTCTAAATCACTAAACCTGGCCCAGCCCTATAGCTTCACAATAGGGCTGGGCGATATATCAATATACACGATATATCGCGGGTTTGTCTCTGTGCGATATAGAAAAAATGACTATATGGCGATATTGGAGTATACATGCTCACGCAGTTGCTTTTAGCTGCAGGCATTACACTACAGGCTTTTCCCACTCCTTCTTGTGTCTACTTCTTACATACGTCACATACGCATACGTCCTGGCGCAGCAGAGAGGTAGCAGCATGGGTAACCTCAGCTGTGATGCTAGCAGAGCCGTGCGAGTGGTAATACGAGAGAAAGAAGGTGCGAATGAAGGAATAAGTAATTCCGAAGAAAAACAACAGGGGCTCCATCGTCTGGCGGTGGTTTGGCTTCAAGTGGGAATACGTCAAACAGACAACCATAATAAGTCAAGCGTCGCTAAAAAAAAGTAGCATTACTGCTAATATGTAGCATCATTTGAAAAGTCACCTGCTATGCAATGAAGAGGGCTTACTCCGCATGTCAACATCTCCAATCAGTGCCACACGCCCACACCATCAAAATGCCAAGGCAAACGTTCCCACATCAACACCGTAAGTAAAAAATAGAATTTAATAACGTCCAGATGTATATCGTGTATCGCGATATGGCCTAAAAATATCACAATATTAAAAAAAGGCCACATCACCCAGCCCTACTTCACTACACACCATAGGAGGATACAATAGCTTACCGTCGTCACAATGTAAACAAACGCCATGGGTGGATCTACACCTGACATCCACTGTAATGATACCAAGTACAAGAGCGTATCTAGTCAATACGACTATCATTACATTGATATCTTTTATCGTCACACAATCTTTTTTGTTATGTTTATAAAGTCAGTAAATACGTCCCTGGACACATGAGGACTTTGAATATGACCAATGTATGATCCTGTAACTACTTGGTATTGGATCAATACCTAAAATGAGTGGTATCATCCAAAACTGATGTCAAGTATCAAAGAAGAGAAGAATAAGTGATTATTACATTCTAACAGAAGTGTAGATAGAACATGTTAAAACAGAAACCAGCTTGACACCTACCCTTTACATCAGTATTTCTTCATCAGTATTGGTTTATGAGGTATTACAGTATATTTTATTGTATGTTCCTGTAACTACTTGGTATCGGATCAATACCTAAATGAGTGGTATCATCCAAAACTGATGTCAAGTATCAAAGAAGAGAAGAATAAGTGATTATTACATTCTAACAGAAGTGTAGATAGAACATTTTAAAACAGAAACCAGCTTGACACCTACCCTTTACATCAGTATTTCTTCATCAGTATTGGTTTATGAGGTATTACAGTATATTTTATTGTATGTTCCTGTAACTACTTGGTATCGGATCAATACCTAAAATGAGTGGTATCATCCAAAACTGATGTCAAGTATCAAAGAACAGAAGAATGGGTGATTATTACATTTTAACAGAAGTGTAGATAGAACATGTTAAAACAGAAAATAAGCAGATATTAACAGTAAATGAACAAGTGGTTGAATAATGCATGCTTACAGTTTGTCCCTCATAATGTGTAGAAAATAATAGGTGTATACATGACACAATATGTTACTGCGGACTAATTAGGAGTCTTTGTTTACTTACTACTAAAAGACAAGTTGTCTCGGACAGTAGTTCTCAACCTTTTATCAGTGATGTACCCCCTGTGAACATTTTTTTTAATTCCAGGACCCCCTAATCAGAGCAAATCATTTTTGGTTGAAAGAAAAGAGATAAAGAAGTAAAATACAGCACTATGTCATCAGTTTCTGATCTATTAAATTGTATAACAGTACAAAATATTGCTCATTTGTAGCGGTCTTTCTTGGACTATTTGGAAATAAAGATATAAAAATAACTAAAAACTTGTTGAAAAATAAACAAGTGATTCAATTATAAATGCAGGTTCCTACACATAGAAGTAATCATCAACTTAAAGTTGCCTCTTTGGGGATTGTAATAGAGATCCATCTGGATTCATCAACTTCATTCTAAACATTTCTTCACAAAAAAATGTATCTTATACATCAATATTTATGGAACATGGCCACAAAAAAATATAGCTGAATATTGCATTGCTTTTCACAGTTTATGAACTTACATTCATATTTTGTTGAATATTCAATAAATATATTTATAAAGGATTTTTGAATTTTTGGAATATTTTCAAAAAATCTCACGTACCCCTTGTCATACCTTCGCGTACCTCCAGGGATACGCGTACCCCCGTTTGAGAACCACTGGTCTAGTATAGGCTTATATGGCTTATATATAGGCTTCATGGTGGCAGAGGGGTTAGTGCGTCTGCCTCACAATACGGAGGTCCTGCAGTCCTGGGTTCAAATCCATGCTCGGGATCTTTCTGTGTGGAGTTTGCATGTTCTCCCCGTGACTGCGTGGGTTCCGGCTTCCTCCCACCTCCAAAGACTTGCACCTGGGGATAGGTTGATTGGCAACACTAAATTGGCCCTAGTGTGTGAATGTTGTCTGTCTATCTGTATTGGCCCTGCGATGAGGTGGCGACTTGTCCAGGGTGTACCCCACCTTCCGCCCGATGGTAGCTGAGATAGGCGCCAGCGCCCCCCGCGACCCCGAAAGGGAATAAGCGGTAGAAAATGGATGCATTGCTTTTCACAGTTTATGAACTTACATTCATATTTTGTTTTAGTAATATTCAATAAATATATTATAAAGGATTTTTGAATTTTTGGAATATTATGTCTGTCTATCTGTGTTGGCCCTGCGATGAGGTTGCGACTTGTCTAGGGTGTACCCCGCCTTCCACCGGATTGTGGCTGAGATAGGCGCCAGCGCCCCCCGCCACCCCGAAAGGGAATAAGCGGTAGAAAATGGATGGAAAACGGATGCATTGCTTTTCACAGTTTATGAACTTACATTCATATTTTGTTGAAGTAATATTCAATAAATATATTATAAAGGATTTTTTGAATTTTTGGAATATGTTGTCTGTCTATCTGTGTTGGCCCTGCGATGAGGTGGTGACTTGTCCAGGGTGTACCCCGCCTTCCGCCCGATTGTGGCTGAGATAGGCGCCAGCCCCCCCCGCGACCCCGAAAGGGAATAAGCGGTAGAAATGGATGGAAAAATGGATGCATTGCTTTTCAGTTTATGAACTTACATTCATATTTTGTTGAAGTAATATTCAATAAATATATTATAAAGGATTTTTGAATTTTTGGAATATGTTGTCTGTCTATCTGTGTTGGCCCTGCGATGAGGTAGCGACTTGTCCAGGGTGTACCCCGCCTTCCGCCCGATGGTAGCTGAGATAGGCGCCAGCGGCCCCCGCAACCCCGAAAGGGAATAAGCGGTAGAAAATGGATGGATGGAATATTTTCAAAAAATCTCACGTACCCCTTGTCATACCTTCGAGTACCTCCAGGGATACGCGTACCCCCATTTGAGAACCACTGGTCTAGTATGTTCAACAGACTTTTTAAAACGACATTAAAAGACATACCTAGGTTGGTTGTCAATAACAGTTTATAACAGAAAAAAACTCATGAAAGTTTATTACAAAAAAAAAGCCACGGCGGACTTCGTCTGCCTCCCACCCGGAAGTTGAAACCAGTGAAGACCGGAAGTAGCTGCCTCTCGCCCAATCACGCCGCAGCTGGAAGAAACTTTTGTCCAATGGAATCAATAAGAGCCAAACTTCTTTACACCGACCTGGGGTCAGATTACGACATGGTGTTACGCGGCGTGGAGAAACACTCGCCGGACCGCCTGACCTCAGGTCAGCCGCGCGCGGACATTGTCCCGTGGCTGAGAAGGCAACATGGCGGGCATGCCGAAAGAGTTTTGCACACAATGGCGCCAAACAAACATTAAACTCCACACTGGCACCAAACAAACATTAAACTCCACATTGGCGTGTTCCAGAGTACCACAGCTGACACAGCACGCACACATACACCCGCAAGGAGGTCTACTTCACCGGGGACTAAACTCCCGCTCGGCGTGGATGTAAACAACAGACATGTGCGCGGCCAATAACACAAAGATAGAAGTTGTTGTACAGCACGTGCACTACAATGCGTCATGTGAGCGTCGTACAACACGGTTATTATTCATGTTACATTATTAATGGTGTCTAATGTAAGTGTGTTTTACATAAGTCCATAGCGCGCGCATGTTGCACGTGGGACGACGTGTTCGTGAACGCAGCATGGCGGCCAACCTCGTCTTTTTACCTACTAAAGTGTAAATAGTGATGCAGAGAAGAGACAGTGTGTGGACTTACCATGGCTCCTGCGCTGCTTGTCGGCATTTAAAGCAGCAACAATGCTGAGGGCCCCCGGGGGCCCCCCGCCCATGGAGAGCCCCACCCCCGCCCCCGGTCAGTATCTCTATCTTGGCGCCATTTCCACCTTTTCTAGTCGCATTTTCACGCTCTTTGTTTGCCACACCGACACAAACTATTTCATGTGCTTACATGCTGCTCACCCAACTGTTTGCTAACCATGTTCACCCAACTGTTTGCTAACCACGTTCACCCAATTGTTTGCTAACCATGTTTGCTAACTTTCTTCACCCAACTGTTAGCTAACAATGTTCACCCAACTGTTTGCTAACCATGTTCACCCAACTGTTTGCTAACCACGTTCACCCAATTGTTTGCTAACCATGTTTGCTAACTTTCTTCACCCAACTGTTAGCTAACCATGTTCACCCAACTGTTCGCTAACCATGTTCATCGAACTGTTTGCTAACCATGTTCACCCAATTGTTTGCTAACCATGGTCACCCAACTGTTTGCTAACCTCCTTCACCCAACTGTTTGCTAACCTTCTTCACCCAACTGTTAGCAAACCTTCTTCACCCAATTGTTTGCTAACCATGGTCACCCAACTGTTTGCTAACCTCCTTCACCCAACTGTTTGCTAACCTTCTTCACCAACTGTTTGCTAACCTTCTTCACCCAATTGTTTGCTAACCTTCACCCAACTGTTAGCAAACCTTCTTCACCCAATTGTTTGCTAACCTTCTTCACCCAACTGTTAGAAAACCTTCTTCACCCAATTGTTTGCTAACCTTCTTCACCCAACTGTTAGAAAACCTTCTTCACCCAATTGTTTGCTAACCATGTTCACCTAACTGTTAACTAACTATGTTCACCCAACTGTTTGCTAACCTTCTTTACCCAATTGTTTGCTAACCTTCTTCACCCAACTGTTAGCAAACCTTCTTCACCCAATTGTTTGCTAACCATGTTCACCTAACTGTTAGCTAACTATGTTCACCCAACTGTTTGCTAACTTTCTTCAACCAACTTAACCTTCTTCACCCAACTGTTTGCTAACCATGTTCACCTAACTGTTAGCTAACTATGTTCACCCAACTGTTTGCTAACCTTTCTCAACCAACTTAACTAATCTTCTTCACCAAACTGTTTGCTATTCACGTTCACCCAACTGTTAGCTAACTATGTTCACTGAACTGTTAGATAACCATGTTCACCGAACTGTTTGCTAACCATGTTTATCGAACTGTTTGCTAACCATGTTCACCCAATTGTTTGCTAACCATGTTCACCCAACTGTTTGCTAACCTTCACCCAATTGTTTGCTAACCCTCTTCACCCAATTGTTTGCTAACCTTCTTCACCCAATTGTTTGCTAACCTTCTTCACCCAACTTTTTGCTAACCTTCTTCACCCAATTGTTTGCTAACCTTCTTCACCCAACTGTTAGCAAACCTTCTTCACCCAACTGTTTGCTAACCTTCCTCACCCTACTGTTTGCTAAACTTCTTCACCCAACTGTTTGCTAACCTTCTTAACCCAACTTTTTGCTAACCTTCTTCACCCAACTGTTTGCTAACCTTCTTTACCCAATTGTTTGCTAACCTTCTTCACCCAACTGTTAGCAAACCTTCTTCACCCAACTGTTTGCTAACCTTCTTTACCCAATTGTTTGCTAACCTTCTTTACCCAATTGTTTGCTAACCTTCTTCACCCAATTGTTTGCTAACCATGTTCACCTAACTGTTAACCAACTATGTTCACCCAACTGTGTTCTAACCTTCTTCACCAAACTGCTTGCTAACCTTCTTTCACCTAACTGTTTGCTAACTTTCTTCACGGAACTGTTAACTAACCTTTTTCACCCAACCTTGTTCACCGAACTGTTGCTAACCATGTTCACCCAACTTTTTGCTAACAATCGTTTCGCTATGACAAGTGATGTTCGCAATATGCTAGCTAACTTTGCGTTTACGCGATATTATTGACAAAAGTTGTGTTCAAACAGCGTTGATAGCCAATGTAATTATTTTATCATGTCGATAGTGATGTGCGATACTGATGAGCGATACTGCTGATTTTCTTTCTGATTCAATCCAGAGCAAAATTCAGGCTGGAATCGGCGATACCGATACTTGGTGCAAACATACCACATATGTCTGCTAAGGTTTAACAATTGATGTATTTCAAATAATAACATGTTTCCCAAATAGTCTAGATGTATGGCAGTATGTATATTATGACACTACACTAAATAGTGTACATGTATTGCAGTATGTATATAATGACATACTGCACACATATGTGGTCCTCTCCAAGGTTTCTCATAGTCATCATGGTCACCGACTTCGCACTGGGTGTGAGTTTTCCTTGCCCTTATGTGGGCTCTACCGAAGGTGTCGTTGTGGTTTGTGCAGCCCTTTGAGACACTAGTGATTTAGGGCTATATAAGTAATCATTGATTGATTGATTAGCAACAGGCCTCATTAGGTCTGCTGTTTTTATTATTATCCATCCAACCATCATCTTCCACTTATCCAAGGTCAGGTCGCGGGGGCAGCAGCCTAAGCAGGGAAGCTCAGACTTCCCTCTCCCCAGCCACTTAGTCTAGCTCTTCCCGGGGGCGTGCCCAGGCCAGCCGGGAGACATAGTCTTCCCAACGTGTCCTGGGTCTTCCCCTTGGCCTCCTACCGGTCGGACGTGCCCTAAACACCTCCCTAGGGAGGCGTTCAGGTGGCATCCTGACCAGATGCCCGAGCCACCTCTTCTGGCTCCTCTCGATGTGGAGGAGCAGCAGCTTTACTTTGAGCTTCCCCCAGATGGCAGAGCTTCTCACCCTATCTCTAAGGGAGAGACCCAACCACCTAACGGAGGAAACTCATTTTGTCCGCTTGTACTAATGATCTTGTCCTTTCGGTCATAACCCAAAGCTCATGACCATAGGTGAGGATGGGAACGTAGATCGACTGGTAAATTGAGAGCTTTGCCTTCCGGCTCAGCTCCTTCTTCACCACAACGGATCGATACAACGTCCGCATTACTGAAGACGCCGCACCGATCCGCCTGTCGATCTCACGATCCACTCTTCCCCCACTCGTGAACAAGACTCCTAGGTACTTGAACTCTTCCACTTGGGGCAGGGTCTCCTCCCCAGCCCAGACATGGCACTCCACCCTTTTCCGGGCGAGAACCATGGACTCGGACTTGGAGGTGCTGATTCTCATTCCGGTCGCTTCACACTCGGCTGCGAACCGATCCAGTGAGAGCTGAAGATCCCGGCCAGATGAAGCCATCAGGACCATATCATCTGCAAAAAGCAGAGACCTAATCCCGTGGCCACCAAACCGGATCCCCTCAACACCTTGTCTGCGCCTAGAAATTCTGTCCATAAAAGTTATGAACAGAATCGGTGACAAAGGACAGCTTTGGCGGAGTCCAACCCTCACTGGAAACGTGTCCGACTTACTGCCAGCAATGCGGACCAAGGTCTGGCACTGATCATACAGGGAGCGGACCGCCACAATAAGACAGTCCGGTACCCCATACTCTCTGAGCACTCCCCACAGGACTTCCCGAGGGACACGGTTGAATGCCTTCTCCAAGTCCACAAAGCACATGTAGACTGGTTGTGCAAACTCCCATGCACCCTCAAGAACCCTGCCGAGAGTATAGAGCTGGTCCACAGTTCCACGACCAGGACGAAAACCACACTCTTCCTCCTGAATCCGAGGTTCGACTATCCGTCGTAGCCTCCTCTCCAGTACACCTGAATAAACCTTACCGGGAAGGCTGAGGAGTGTGATCCCACGATAGTTGGAACACACCTACGCTCCCCCTTCTTAAAGAGAGGGACCACCACCCCGGTCTACCAATCCAGAGGTACCGCCCCCGATGTCGACGCGATGCTGCAGAGTCTTGTCAACCAAGACAGCCCCACAGAATCCAGAGCCTTAAGGATCTCCGGGCGGATCTCATCTACACCCGGGGCCTTGCCGCCGAGGAGCTTTTTAACTACCTCAGCCCCAGAAATAAGAGAGCCCACCATAGATTCCCTAGGGACCGCTTCCTCATAGGAAGACGTGTTGGTGGGATTGAGGAAGTTTTCGAAGTATTCCCTCCACCGATCCACAACATCCGCAGTCGAAGTCAGCAGAACACCATCCGCACCATACACGGTGTTGATAGTGCACTGCTTCCCCTTCCTGAGGCGTATGGTGGTCCAGAATCGCTCCGAAGCTGTCCGGAAGTCGTTTTCCATGGCTTCCCCGAACTCTTCCGCGACCGCTAAAGCTGCAGTCCGCTTGGCCCGTCGGTACCCGTCCACTGCCTCCGGAGTCCTATGAGCCAAAAGAACCCGATAGGTCTCCTTCTTTAGCTTGACAGCATCCCTCACTGCTGGTGTCCACCAACAGGTTCTGGGATTTCCGCCATGACAGGCACCAACAACCTTGCGGCCACAGCTCCTCGGTCCGGAAGTCGTTTTCCATGGCTTCCCCGAACTCTTCCCATGTACAAGTTTTTGCCTCCGCGACCGCTAAAGCTGCACACCGCTTGTCCCGTCGGTACCCGTCCACTGCCTCCGGAGTCCTATGAGCCAAAAGAACCCGATAGGACTCCTTCTTCAGCTTGACGGCATCCCTCACTGCTGGTGTCCACCAACGGGTTCTGGGATTACCGCCATTATTATCCATCCATCCATCCATCATCTTCCGCTTATCCGAGGTCGGGTCGCGGGGGCAACAGCCTAAGCAGGGAAACCCAGACTTCCCTCTCCCCAGCCACTTTGTCTAGCTCTTCCCGGGGGATCCCGAGGCGTTCCCAGGCCAGCCGGGAGACATAGTCTTCCCAACGTGTCCTGGGTCTTCCCCATGGCCTCCTACCGGTTGGACGTACCCTAAACACCTCCCTATTATTATTATTATTATTCTGGGAATTTTTAATTTCCTTAATTTGCATGCAAACTCAGCAAGGTCACAGATAAAAGCAACACTTGTGTATTTTGACTGTACAAAAGTACTACCTCATCTTAGGAGAGCTCTTATGTCAAATGACTGGACATTTATGTCATTTGTGTACATGTATGGTGGCTCTTGGAAAGAAACACAAACGTTTCCATAATAAATATTAAATGAAAAACAATACAAGAAATTTTAGCAGTGTTTTTTTTTAAGTAATGTAATAATAATTCATGTATGGTATTTACCTGGGAGAGTGGACTTCTGTGGTATCTCCTTTCAGCTGCTTCTCTATCAAATACACAATCGGTGGCTTTTCTTTACTTTTATGGATACATGTCCACCGTTCAGTGTAGTTTTTTTTTATGAGGATGTCTTTTTGTCATCCATTGAATATCATCCACTTCTTCTCACTCACTTTCTCCCTTCACAGTTATTTCCTTCTCTAGCCTTTTTACAAAATGAAAGACACATCCAATGAAAGCTTTAAGTCGCGTTCAACAAGTCAATCAATCAATCAATCAATCAATGTTTACTTATATAGCCCTAAATCACTAGTGTCTCAAAGGGCTGCACAAACCACCACGACATCCTCGGTAGGCCCTTGCCAACCTCCTGGGGACGGTGTGGCGTAGTTGGTGTCAGTAACCTGAAGGTTCCTGGTTCGATCCCCAACCTAGTCACGTCCGTTGTGTCCTTGAGCAAGACACTTCACCCTTGCTCCTGATGGGTGGTGGTTAGCGCCTCGCATGGCAGCTCCCGCTGAATGTGTGTGTGAATAGGTGAATGTGGAAATAGTATCTTGACGGTAGAAAAGTGCTATACAAGTACAACCCATTTACCATTTCATGCAAATGCTAGCAAGCTTTGTTTGGGCGTTACTAGTTTTACTCAGAGGTGGGTAGTAACGCGCTACATTTACTCCGTTACATTTACTTGAGTAACTTTTGGGATAAATTGTACTTCTACGAGTAGTTTTTATGCAACATACTTTTACTTTTACTTGAGTATATTTATAGAGAAGAAACGCTACTTTTACTCCACTTAATTTATCTACATTCAGCTCGCTACTCGCTACTTTTTTTTATCGATCTGTTAATGTTTGTTTTGGTTAATGACAGAGCTTCAAAGTAGGAACTACGCATGTCTGCGTTTCACCAATCAAATGCAGTCACTGGTGACGTTGGACCAATCAAACAGAGCCAGGCGGTCACATGACCCGACTTAAACAAGTTAAAAAACGTATTCGGTTGTTACCATTTAGTGGTCAATTGTACGGAATATGTACTGTACTGTGTAATCTAATAAGAAAAGTTTCAATCAATCAATCAAAAGTGTAAAGGAAAAAAGACACTTTTTATTTCAACCGTACTTCCCGTCAAAAGCCTAAAGACTGATCGCACAGTTCCTGTCTTCACAATAAAAGCGCCGCTCCATGGCGCCCGCGCTAACAAAATAAGAGTCTCCAAAAGCCAGCGCAAACAAACTAGCAAGCCACGGAGTTTGCCGCCTATGTATTTCTTGTAAAGTGTATAAAAACGAATATGGGAGCCAAAAACCAACGACTTTCATGTGATATTAAACAGAAAAGAGGAACTTTTTTTCTCCTCCAGTTGAAAACGTGGACGTCTGATTCCAATCAATGCAAGTCATCAGAATCAGGTAATACACCAATTTATATTCTTGTCTTCATGAAAGATAGGAATTTATATGTTAAACATGCATGAATATTCATTAAAACACCTTTGACATGTCAACAAAAACGTCAAAATAAATAAAAATCAATTATATACTGTATATATAAATGTATGTCTATATATATATACAGTATATATATATATATATATATATATGTACATATATATATATATATATACATACATGTGTGTGTATAAATGATTTGTGTGTTTATGTATGATATGTGTGTGCATGTGTATGTATGTATGAGGTAGATCACCTCGACTTGGTCATTTACTAAGTAATTGATAAACGTTGAAAAACTTATTGGGGTGTTACCATTTAGTGGTCAATTGTACGGAATATGTACTGTACTGTGCAATCTACTAATAAAAGTTTCAATCAATCAATCAAAAGTGTAAAGGAAAAAAGACACTTTTTATTTCAACGATACTTCCCGTCAAAACCCTAAAGACTGATCGCACAGTTCCTGTCTTCACAATAAAAGCGCCGCTCCATCGCGCCTGCGCTAACAAAATAAGAGTCTCCGAAAGCCAGCGCAAACAAGCTAGCAAGCTACGGAGTTTGCCGCCAATGTATTTCTTGTAAAGTGTATAAAAACGAATATGGGAGCCAAAAACCAACGACTTTCATGTGGTATTAGACAGAAAAGAGGAACTTTTTTTCTCCTCCATTTGAAAACGTGGACGTCTGTTTCCAATCAATGCAAGTCATCAGAATCAGGTAATACACCAACTTATATTCTTGTCTTCATGAAAGATAGGAATTTATATGTTAAACATGCATGTATATTCATTAAAACACCTTTGACATGTCAACAAAAACGTCAAAATAAATAAAAATCAATTATATACTGCATATATAAATGTATGTCTATATATATATATATATATACATACATGTGTGTGTTTATGTATGATATGTGTGTGTATGTATATGTATATATGAGGTAGATCACCTCGACTTGGTCATTTACTAAGTAATTGATAAACGTTGAAAAACTTATTGGGGTGTTACCATTTAGTGGTCAATTGTACGGAATATGTACTGTACTGTGCAATCTACTAATACAAGTTTTAATCAATCAATCAATCAAATCAACGAATGCCTACTGAGCCTATGGTGCTGTTAAGTTATTGTGGCTCAATGTGCCATTTTTTTATTTTATTTTAATGTACTATTATTTATTATATATTATTGTTTTAGTTGCTTAAGAGATATTCCTGGCTCTGAATTTGCTCATTGCTATTTTTATGTTTTTGTGCATTACTTGTTGCCGTAATCAGGTTACTCATCAGTTACTCAGTACTTGAGTAGTTTTTTCACAACATACTTTTTACTTTTACTGAAGTAAATATTTGGGTGACTACTCCTTACTTTTACTTGAGTAATAAATCTCTAAAGTAACAGTACTCTTACTTGAGTACAATTTCTGGCTACTCTACCCACCTCTGGTTTTACTGTGACGTTTGCCACACCAACTAATGACAGGGATGCGTCGGCCATTTTGATTTTCATTTGGACCGCCAATTTTTTGCCAAAATCTGGTGGTATTTTAATGAACTACTCCTCGGGACTTTGACTAATCAAGGCCAAATTACATTCCCGAATATAAGACATAGGAGTGATGTCAAACTGCGCCACAGGATGTGGGCGGGGCATGGTGATAAACATTAATGGTGAGTCCATAAAGTCAGATTTTGTTCATCCATGAGTGTCGACAGAAAATGACAAATCCCAGGAGGTCGGCGAGGACTTGTCAAACGCTGCCAAAAGCTTTCATTTGATGTGTTTTTCATTTTGTAAAAAGCCCAAAAACATTTTATCACATTTAGAGACAATTTTTGGTGCTGTTATTGTCAGAATCAGTATTTTGTGTTTATAGTGTGCCTCTTTGCTTCATTGTTCCTTTTTTGTTTCATTGCCAGTGCCAAGGTGCATTACAAAGTCACATTTTGTCCTAAGTTATTTACAATTTTCATTAATGATTTTTGTGATGCATCAAGTTTCTTAACATTTTTTTTATGTTTGCTGATGATACAACTATCCTTTGTTCTGGAAAATCTTTTAATGAACTTTTGGTAAAAATAGAACAAGAAATGACAGTGCTTAAAAACTGGTTTGATTTGAATAAATTATCACTTAATATTGCTAAAACTAAATTTATGATATTTGGTACCAAAACTGAGGTATCTAAGGAAGTAAATATTAAAATAAATGGAGATAAAATTGAGCGTGTCTTTGATACTAAGTTTTTGGGAGTTATAATTGATTATAAATTATCATGGAGACAACATGTAAATTATATAAAAACAAAAACATCAAAAACACTTGGCGTTTTGTATAAAACTAAAGAATTACTCAATTATAATTCTTTGTTAACAATTTATTATACTTTGATACTTCCATACATGACATACGGTGTAGAACTCTGGGGAACCACTTTTAAAACCATAACTAATGATATTGTTTTGCTGCAAAAAAAAAGCTGTACGGCTAATAAACAAAGCAGGATATCATGACCATACCCATCCATTATTTGTTACATCAAAACTTATGAAATTTCAAGATATTGTTTATTATAAAATAACACAGATAATGTTCAAAGCAAAAATAAATACTCTTCCAGAAGGAATTCAAAAATACTTCTCTCTACAGACCAGCAAATACAATCTAAGAGATGAATCTAAGCCTATCTTGCCGATTGTATTGTACCATATGTCCCGGCAAGAAATCTGCCTTCAAAAGACTCCGGCTTATTAGTGATTCCTAGAGCCCAAAAAAAGTCTGCGGGCTATAGAGCGTTTTCCGTTCGGGCTCCCGTACTCTGGAATGCCCTCCCGGTAACAGTTCGAGATGCTACCTCAGTAGAAGCATTTAAGTCTCACCTTAAAACTCATCTGTATACTCTAACCTTTAAATAGACCTCCTTTTTAGACCAGTTGATCTGCCGCTTCTTTTCTTTCTCCTATGTCCCCCCCTCCCCTTGTGGAGGGGGTCCGGTCCGATGATCATGGATGAAGTACTGGCTGTCCAGAGTCGAGACCCAGGATGGACCGCTCGTCGGGACCCTGTGTAACGGTTGGGGATATCTCTACGCTGCTGATCCGCCTCCGCTTGAGATGGTTTCCTGTGGACGGGACTCTCGCTGCTGTCTTGGATCCGCTTGAACTGAACTCTCGCGGCTGTGTTGGAGCCACTATGGATTGAAATTTCACAGTATCATGTTAGACCCGCTCGACATCCATTGCTTTCGGTCCCCTAGGGGGGGGGGGGGGGGTTGCCCACATCTGAGGTCCTCTCCAAGGTTTCTCATAGTCAGCATTGTCACTGGCGTCCCACTGGATGTGAATTCTCCCTGCCCACTGGGTGTGAGTTTTCCTTGCCCTTTTGTGGGTTCTTCCGAGGATGTTGTAGTCGTAATGATTTGTGCAGTCCTTTGAGACATTTGTGATTTGGGGCTATATAAATAAACATTGATTGATTGATTGAATACGAAATGTTGCTAACTTAAAGTACCCCCGTAGGCGCGAGTGAAATCTTTCCGACGGTATAAAATATGTGGGTGTTCCTTGGCCTCTCTTTCTCATAATAATCGTAAAAGAAGCGTGCGGAGCTATAATAATAAAAGTTGAAGTGGTAAACAGAAGCAAATTTAGAAAAATAAATCATGCCTCTGTTAGCTAACGTTAGCATGCTATCAGTTAGCTTGTGTCGAAAGTAGACAAGTGTGTGAACAAAATGAGACGTTAAGCACCAAGCTATGTGGAAGAATGGCTGAGCTCCAAGAGGAGCTAATCTTGTCTTTTTGGCGTTCGTTTTAATCCAATCGTCCATTACAAGGGTATGTACCCATTAAATTTGCCCATTTTTTAAATTTATTTCATGAATAGCGTCACCATGGTAACACGAAATGTTGCCAACTTTAAGTACCGCCATAGGCGTTAGTGAAATCTTCCCGAAGGTATAACATATGTGGGGGTTCGTTGGCCGCTCCGTCTCGTATTAGTCATAAGAGAAACGTGCATAGCTACAATAATAAAAGTTGAAGTGGTAAACAGAAGCAAATTTAGATTAAAAAAAATGATCATGCTTATGTTAGAATGCAAGCAAGCTAACGTTAGCATGCTATCAGTTAGCTTGTGTAGAAAGTAGGTATCGGACTGTCTTATTGTGGCGGTCCGCTCCCTGTACGATCAGTGCCAGAGCTTGGTCCGCATTGCCGGCAGTAAGTCGAACACATTTCCAGTGAGGGTTGGACTCCGCCAAGGCTGTCCTTTGTCACCGATTCTGTTCCTAATTTTTATGGACAGAATTTCTAGGCGCAGTCAAGGCGTTGAGGGGTTCCGGTTTGGTGACCGCAGGATTAGGTCTCTGCTTTTTGCAGATGATGTGGTCCTGATGGCTTCATCTGACCGGGATCTTCAACTCTCGCTGGATCGGTTCGCAGCCGAGTGTGAAGCGACCGGAATGAGAATCAGCACCTCCAAATCCGAGTCCATGGTTCTCGCCCGGAAAAGGGTGGAATTCCATCTCCGGGTTGGGGAGGAGACCCTGCCCCAAGTGGAGGAGTTCAAGTACCTAGGAGTCTTGTTCACGAGTGAGGGAAGAGTGGATCGTGAGATCGACAGGCGGATCGGTGCGGCGTCTTCAGTAATGCGGACGTTGTACCGATCCGTTGTGGTGAAGAAGGAGCTGAGCCGGAAGGCAAAGCTCTCAATTTACCGGTCGATCTACGTTCCCATCCTCACCTATGGTCATGAGCTTTGGGTCATGACCGAAAGGATAAGATCACGGGTACAAGCGGCCGAAATGAGTTTCCTCCGGGGCTCTCCCTTAGAGATAGGGTGAGAAGCTCTGCCATCCGGGAGGAACTCAAAGTAAAGCCGCTGCTCCTTCACATCGAGAGGAGCCAGATGAGGTGGTTCGGGCATCTGGTCAGGATGCCACCCGAACGCCTCCCTAGGGAGGTGTTTAGGGTACGTCCAACCGGTAGGAGGCCACGGGGAAGACCCAGGACACGTTGGGAAGACTATGTCTCCCGGCTGGCCTGGGAACGCCTCGGGATCCCCCGGGAAGAGCTAGACGAAGTGGCTGGGGAGAGGGAAGTCTGGGTTTCCCTGCTTAGGCTGTTGCCCCCGCGACCCGACCTCGGATAAGCGGAAGAAGATGGATGGATGGATGGAAAGCAGACAAGTGTGCGTTAAAAAAGTCACATTTGAACAGCTTCCAAGTGAATATGTGTCAGTAATAACACAGGACAGTCAAAACATTTTTGTAGCTCGGCTAAATTGCCCTTTAATGCGTACAAATCCTAGAAAAAGCTATCAAAATACACACAGTGCTTTTACACTTAAAGTTTCAAGGAATGACCCAAAAATGTAAGAAAAAATGTTGGATAAAATTCTACAAATTTAAAAGGAAACATGGAAATAAAATCGTAACGTAAACTGAAAAAAACAGCTAAACCTACAAGACACTGTGGATTACAAGTATCAACTAAAAAAAGGACAACAACATATAGATAGTATCAAAACAAAACAGGTCGAAAAAATAACAAACTTTTTGCATGAATGAAACATGTAAACAGATTTTGGTCCTTTGGAGAAAGTTGTCACCTGGCAGGTGGAAAAGCACCAGAGATGACTTGAACATTGAACAGAGTCAGAACCAACAGGCTGAATTCAAACACAAAGCAGCCGCATCCAGTGTCAGGACAAAGTAGCGCTGCACGCCTGGTCTTGAGGTAATGTTCCGCCTCGTGCACCCACAAAAAAAACAACCTTTCACTCATTCGAATATTGTAAAGAACCGCAAGTATCTGCAAGAATGTTCCAGCAGTTTGACATCAAGGTTTGTCCAAAGAAATCAGTGCTTGTTTACACAAATACAAATGGCCTTTTCTTGCAGGCTTTCCCACCAACACTCAACAAAATAACTTCTTTTCAGCCACGACTGTAAACGGTTTGCTGCGACACTTAATCACAAAACACACCTGCAGAAAAAAAGGCAAGTGCGGACTCTTTTTTTTTTTTTTCTTTGGCTGTAGTTCAAGTATTTGTACGCAATGTAGCTTTTTGACAGAGGATCTAACACATCGCATTTTTCTATATCGCTAATAATAACACAAGCCGACTGAACTCTACGACACTTTTAGCAGTAGCGCTACCCTACCGTTCCTAGTTATGGAAAAAACTTTTGTTTGTACTACTAATATCCCTGATGAGTCACCCGAGGTAAACATCATCCATGCCAGGTCGTCATCATAAACTCTACAACATCTGAGGCAAGTTTGGACTCAGACGTCAAAGTAAACTTTGGTCTTTACCAGCAATGATTTACATTAGGTAGTTCACGATGAAAGAAACAGTGGAACAAAACAAAGAAAATGTGGTGTATACTTCCTGGTAATGACAGTATGTTCTAGTAAGTTGTTGACTAGTCACAGAAGGGGTCTGGTCACTGGTTATTACTCGTGTTGACTTTCTGGTGAGAGGTGGCAAGTATTTTTCTAGGGTTGGGTAGTGTTTGCATTTTTTTGGGTGCTTGATAATGTCTATTTGCTGGTGAATACTGGTAACAATTGGACGCTATGTGTAGGTGTTTATTTACAGCTGATATCACTTATCACAGTCTGTTTACTATGGTTCGTTGGTGTTTGTTTACTGGTGATGGGTGGCATCTAGTTTCTGGTCACAGGTGGTATCACTTAACACGGCATCTATTGTTTCTATCGTTGGGTGGTGTTTTTTTTCTGGTGGCAGATGGCTTCTATTTGCTTTACAATTGATGCTAACCGATAGACGCTATCGGTAGGCGTTTATTTACTGATGAAGGGTGGCGTCTGTTTCCTGGTAGTAGTGTCACTTATCACGGTCAGGTTTCTAGGTTTCCCGGTGATGGATGGCATCTATTTGCTGGTGATTATTGGTGACAATAAGACACTATTTATCGTAAGGAGTCTATTTACTGGGGATGGGTAGCGTCTATTTTCATGGTCTGTTTTTTATCGTTGGGTGGTGGCAGATAGCTTCTATTTGCTGCTGATAAATGGTGACAATAAGACACTATCTATCATAAGGAGTCTATTTACTGGGGATGGGTGGCGTCTATTTCCTGGTAACAGGTGGTGTCTCTTCTCACAGATGGCGTCGGTTTTCTAGGGTTGGGTGGTGCTTCAGGTTGTGCCTATTTACTGGTGAAGAGTTGTGATAATTGGTGGCTATCAAGAGGTTTCTATTTTCTGTCAATTGGAGGTGCATGTCTATGTGCTGGGTGGTGTCTATTCGCAGGCAAAGAAGTCTTTGAGAGGGGCAAAAAGATGCCGGATGACAGGAACGCTCCAGGACCGGCCCAGGAGTTTCTGCCGAGCACCTCGACCCATGTTGGAGACGTCCGTGTAGTGGACCGGGAAGCCGAAGATCCTGCAAGAGTTCATTTGAATTTGAACGTCAGAAATGGAATTGGCAACACGGGCAGTGGCCTCCTGATGGCATTTACCTCTCCAGCTCCGTGCACCACAAGATGTCCTCCCTGCCATTCATCAGAACAGGGAAGTGCTGGTCCTTTCCTTGTTTGATGGAGTTTGAGCGTGTGGTGATGGTGCGCACTTTTCCAAACTAAACAACAAAGACACAACGTTCATTGAGAAAAAAAGTCTCAAAAGATTAGTGGATGACTTTACTGCTGTTGTTGTTTGGACCTTTGCCACTCGCCCGTGTTCCAGACAGTCCTGCAGCACCAGTTTGTCCATCCCGGACGCACACAGAGGTCTGCAATGTACCATTATGAAGCGTATATGAATGTACCACTGATATACCTTTTGAAGCTGGTTGCCCACCTGTTCATGCCAGGCAGGTTCCCCCAAAAGTATCGAGCTCGGTGGGCGGCAGAGACCTCGATAGCGTCAATCATCACAGGGTTACACTAAAACCCACACAAGACTGTCAAGCTCTCACCTTTAGGTGAAACCTGGTTCCAATTCAAGAGTCGGCCCACGGTCTTACCTCCAGGAATCGTGAGATGTCCCTCTTGTCGTTGACACCCATGGCGACCACATTTTCAAACATCCAGAAGAATGGTCGGTTCTCTCCCTCTTTGGGCTTGGCCTCACTCAGCAGACGGTAGAACTCAAAGAACAACCTCCCTGTCCCTTCTAGAAAAACACAGCAGAGCCGGTCACGCTGTAGACCGCACTCACACACCAGATGACGAAAGTCGGACATACCGAAGAGGCCCTTCCTTGCTGGGTTGACAATAGACAAGTCGTTGCACGGACTGCCCCCGATGACGAGGTCAAACGGGCCCCACTCAAGAATCTGACGAGGAACATCGTGTTAAAATTATTAGATACTATGAATCATTCAAGGAATCACACAGATGCTAACACCTGACAATCAAAATCAGGGAGGTTTGGACTTGTTATCATTTTGGAAAACTGCCAGTTGATACAGGACATGTTGAAATTCATCGTTCCCTCAATGAACCACAGCACTCAGACTACCACCGACATGCTTGACTGTAGACACAAGTGTACCTGAATTTGTGGACCCCTTTATTGGCGCACTTTTCAGTCGACAAACTTTTGGGCGAACCATGTTCCTGTGCACGAAGGCTTCATTCATTCATTGTGTGTACCTCTGGCATCCATTCTGAGACAAGGCAGACAGCCTAGCCTCCAGTTCTGATGACAGCCGACTTTTTTTCACAGTAGGAGAAGGAAGGGTCCTTATTTCAGTATATCTGCCCAGCCCTCCTTCCACCTCCATTCTGTCTGGGTCTCCAAGCCAGACCCTCCCCTTAGGAGCCAATTCCTGTTGCTCCACTCAGCACTCGGCGTTTCCAAGGAGTCTGATTCGACTATCAAACTTTCAATCGAATCGTCGTACAATCAACCCCCTTTGTGGGACGAGGCTCAATGAGTACCCGAGCCCCCCCCCCGTGTACAGTTGAGAGGATGTTCCAAGATGGGGGGCGTGAGGCCTGTGTGGATGCGCTACTGCCGGACGAGGATGCCCTGTTCGACACTTAGTACGCCATGACAAAGGCCTGTCATCCGCCCCGGTGAGGTTGGCCGGAAATAGGACCCTGTAGACCAGGGGTGCCCATTACGTCGATCGCGAGCTACCAGTCGACCGCGGGGAGTGTGTCAGTCGATCTCCAGCCAGGCTTTTAAAAAAAATAGACCTAAAAATGAGTGATCATCAATCTTCACCAAGACGTCACTTAAATGACATTCACGGTACCGGAGGGTCTTGTGAGATGACGCTGGCTGCTGCAAGATCATTATTATGAAAATATGACCGAGAGGAAGGCGAGAAACACTTTTTATTTCAACAGACTCTCGCGCCGTACCTTCCGTCAAAACTCTAAAGGCCGACTGCACATTTCCTATCTTCACAATAAAAGCCCTGCTTCATGCTGCCTGCGCTAACTAAATACAGAGTCTCGGAAAACTGGCGTGCACAAGCGATCCCTCGGAAAGCTGGCGTGCACATCGCTTGTGCACGCCAGCTTTCTGAGACTCTTATTTTGTTAGCGCGGGCAGCATGAAGCAGGGCTTTTATTGTGAAGATAGGAAATGTGCAGTCGGCCTTTAGAGTTTTGACGGAAGGGACGGCGCGAAAGTCTGTTGAAATAAAAAAGTGTTTCTCGCCTTCTTCTCTGTCATTTTTTCATAATAATGAACTGGCAGCAGCCAGCGTCATCTCACAAGACCCTCGGGTGCCGTGAATGTCAATCAAGCAAGCTACGGAATTTGCCGCCAATGTTTTTCTTGTAAAGTGTATGGAAGCTGGATGAATTAGATGCCAAAAACCAACCACTTTCATGTGGTATTGTACAGAAAGGACAACTTTTTTTCTCCTCCATTTGGAAATGTGGGCGTTATCATCATTACTGTCTGATTCCAATCAATTCAAGTCATCAGAATCAGGTAATACACCAACTTATATTCTTGTCTTTGTGAAAAAAAAGACATCTATATGTGTTACACATGCTTGTATTATCATTAAACACATTTAACTTGTTTACAAAAATGTCTCTTTCATAAATAAATAAACATAAATGATATATATAAATGAGGTAGATCCCCCTCGAGTTGGTCAATTGAAAAGTAGCTCGCCTGCAGAAAAAGTGTGGGCACCCCTGCTGTAGACGATGAGTTTGCATGTCCAGGAGGCTTCCCTCACTGCACCCCTCTGGCAACAACAATGCTCATTCCAGAGGTTCACCTAAGGAAACCTTGTTACGATGCTTACTTCCTTTACATCAGGGGTTCCCAGGTGCCCGCCAAGTCATTTTGTTTGGCCCACCAAAGAGTGGCTTTCTCACAATACATGTTCATACCGACCTCTTTCAAGCTCACAATCCTTGATGGGTTGTCCGCAAAGCTAACTGGTTACCATCTGTCGACCGTGACGTTAAAAATACCTTATCCCGTAATTTCAAGACTGTAATCCGCCACAAGCTTCACATGCCGCCAATAATTTTAGCATTGTCACACCGGACAAATAAAATTGACGAACTGGCTGCGTCAACAGATTCTGTTCATAACTTTTATGGACAGAATTTCTAGGCGCAGTCAAGGCGTTGAGGGGTTCCGGTTTGGTGACCGCGGGATTAGGTCTCTGCTTTTTGCAGATGATGTGGTCCTGATGGCTTCATCTGACCGGGATCTTCAGCTCTCGCTGGATCGGTTCGCAGCCGAGTGTGAAGCGACCGGAATGAGAATCAGCACCTCCAAGTCCGAGTCCATGGTTCTCGCCCGGAAAAGGGTGGAGTGTCATCTCCGGGTTGGGGAGGAGACCCTGCCCCAAGTGGAGGAGTTCAAGTACCTAGGAGTCTTGTTCACGAGTGAGGGAAGAGTGGATCGTGAGATCGACAGGCGGATCGGTGCGGCGTCTTCAGTAATGCGGACGTTGTACCGATCCGTTGTGGTGAAGAAGGAGCTGAGCCGGAAGGCAAAGCTCTCAATTTACCGGTCGATCTACGTTCCCATCCTCACCTATGGTCATGAGCTTTGGGTCATGACCGAAAGGATAAGATCACGGGTACAAGCGGCTGAAATGAGTTTGGGTCTCTCCCTTAGAGATAGGGTGAGAAGCTCTGCCATCCGGGAGGAACTCAAAGTAAAGCCGCTGCTCCTCCACATCGAGAGGAGCCAGATGAGGTGGTTCGGGCATCCGGTCAGGATGCCACCCGAACGCCTCCCTAGGGATGTGTTTAGGGCACGTCCAACCGGTAAGAGGCCACGGGGAAGACCCAGGACACGTTGGGAAGACTATGTCTACCGGCTGGCCTGGGAACGCCTCGGGATCCCCCGGGAAGAGCTAGACAAAGTGGCTGGGGAGAGGGAAGTCTGGGTTTCCCTGCTTAGGCTGTTGCCCCCGCGACCCGACCTCGGATAAGCGGAAGATGATGGATGGATGGATGGATGGATGGATGGATGGCTGCGTCAAATAAATTGTTCATATAAATCAAACACACTCACACAATCATTTAGCTGGCCATTTAGCATGTTATGGCCTCACCTTTATCATAGAGAAGAAACTAGGAAATGCATACAATGCAGCCCTGGAGCTCGAGACGATTTGCCCGCCTACTGAATAAGTAAACAGCCATCGCCGCTAACGGGCCCTGTAAAGGTTTAACCGCCGTGCGCTGAAGAAGACGACTTTAGGAAGATAAGGAAGAAGACCGATCTAAATGACCTAGGCTACTATGTTACTTCTGTGAGTAAACCCAAGCGCCCGTGTAAATATTGAATTTTTCAATGTGTCCACTGACTGCCAAACATCCATCCATCCATCCATTTTCTACCGCTTATTCCCTTTCGGGGTCGCGGGGGGCGCTGGCGCCTATCTCAGCTACAATCGGGCGGAAGGCAGGGTACACCCTGGACAAGTCGCCATCTCATCGCAGGGCCAACACAGATAGACAGACAACATTCACACTCACATTCACACACTAGGGACCATTTAGTGTTGCCAATCAACCTATCCCCAGGTGCATGTCTTTGGAAGTGGGAGGAAGCCGGAGTACCCGGAGGGAACCCACGCATTCACGGGGAGAACATGCAAACTCCACACAGAAAGATCCCGAGCCTGGATTTGAACCCAGGACGGTGGCAGAGGGGTTAGTGCGTCTGCCTCACAGTACGAAGCTCCTGCCAAACATTCGTACAAAATAAAATGTTGTCCTAGGTGCGCTCTATCGCCTGGAAATTAGGGCATGTGGCGGAATGGGGCTAAACCCCCCCACTTATGCTACGTTTAAAATTGCTGTGTTTGGCCCACGGCCCTTTGGCACGGTTTCACTTTGGCCTTGGGAGACGAGATAATTTGGGCGCTCACATTTAAACCAGATCGTCTTCTTAGCGGCTGCACCAGCGCCAAAACAGACCCCGGCGAGGTGGATCCGAGGACCTCCCATTAAACAATCCAATCTCTGCTGTGTTTACTTGTTCATGTTTTGGCCTTCTTGAGGTGAAATCATTGACAAATTGTATCTGTTTATTTGTGGGGATCCTAATTAGCTTTGCTATTGCACGTAGCATCCGTGCTAGTGTAGCGGCTCTGCGTTGTGTTCCTGATTTTCCCATACTGCCCTCAAACACATGTCGCCCGATCGAGAGGTAGGTGTGCTAGCCATCCATCCATCCATCATCTTCCGCTTATCCGAGGTTGGGTCGCGGGGGCAACAGCCTAAGCAGGGAAACCCAGACTTCCCTCTCCCCAGCCACTTCGTCTAGCTCTTCCCGGGGGATCCCGAGGCGTTCCCAGGCCAGCCGGGAGACATAGTCTTCCCAACGTGTCCTGGGTCTTCCCCGTGGCCTCCTACCGGTTGGACGTGCCCTAAACACCTCCCTAGGGAGGCGTTCGGGTGGCATCCTGACCAGATGCCCGAACCACCTCATCTGGCTCCTCTCGATGTGAAGGAGCAGCGGCTTTACTTTGAGTTCCTCCCGGATGGCAGAGCTTCTCACCCTATCTCTAAGGGAGAGACCCAAACTCATTTGGGCCGCTTGTACCCGTGATCTTATCCTTTCGGTCATGACCCAAAGCTCATGACCATAGGTGAGGATGGGAACGTAGATCGACCGGTAAATTGAGAGCTTTGCCTTCCGGCTCAGCTCCTTCTTCACCACAACGGATCGGTACAACGTCCGCATTACTGAAGACGCCGCACAGATCCGCCTGTCGATCTCACGATCCACTCTTCCCTCACTCATGAACAAGACTCCTAGGTACTTGAACTCCTCCACTTGGGGCAGGGTCTCCTCCCCAACCCGGAGATGGCATTCCACCCTTTTCCGGGCGAGAACTATGGACTCGGACTTGGAGGTGCTGATTCTCATTCCGGTCGCTTCACACTCGGCTGCGAACCGATCCAGCGAGAGCTGAAGATCCCGGTCAGATGAAGCCATGAGGACCACATCATCTGCAAAAAGCAGAGACCTAATCCTGCGGTCACCAAACCGGAACCCCTCAACGCCTTGACTGCGCCTAGAAATTCTGTCCATAAAAGTTATGAACAGAATCGGTGACAAAGGACAGCCTTGGCGGAGTCCAACCCTCACTGGAAATGTGTTCGACTTGCTGCCGGCAATGCGGACCAAGGTCTGGCACTGATCGTACAGGGATCGGACCGCCAAGAGGCTAAAACGGACAGCTGCCACCGCCAATCTGTCTCTGTTCCACTCACCCCTCCAGACCTCACCCACTCTCATCCGGGTCACGGCACCACTCTAGCGACCCTGCATTTTTAATCGAGCTTCCGACGAAACCACTTCGCCCGATTTAGAGGTAAGTGTGCTAGTTACCAGGTCAAAAGCCTGAGCGGCTCTTTTGAGGTGGTCGGGGAGAGAGGCTTACCAACGTAAACCTGGCTGAGCCACCCTGGCTGGCGCCCGTTGTGCTAGCATACAAAAAATATCTGATCATGGCAAAATCTAAAAAATCCGATTGGACTTGGAAAACCCTTTTTGAAGACGGGCCTAACAGGCAAAACACAATACCACTGTCGGCGTCATAGCCTACGTCTTTCTTGGTGATGTTTCGGACATCGTGGACGTAATGGATCTTTCCTTCATGTCGGACAACGCCGACAGAGATGGAGTCCTCGCACACCTCAGACGCCACATACAGGTCCACCTTGAAGCCCAGATCTCGAAGGACCAGGTAGCCTGTCGGCACAAACACACAAGTCCAGTGATGTCCCGCGGACTTCTTTCCTTTGCTTCCTGTAAGGCGCTCGCCGTCACCTGTGGCGATGCCGTCGAACAAGGAGAGGACTCTGACTGGCCGCCTCTGCTCTGCAGGGACTGCTGGGTAAATCTTTGGTGTTTCCTGGAGAGAAAATGGTGTTAATACTACAGAACACTATACTAACAATCTGTATTGGACCTGAGAGGGTCCATGGTCTTCTGATAAAGGTTCATTGACTTTTTATTGACATTGAATTTATGGAATTGAATTATATGTCGACGCTGTATCGATCCGTTGTGGTGAAGAAGGAGCTGAGCCGGAAGGCAAAGCTCTCAATTTACCGGTCGATCTACGTTCCCATCCTCACCTATGGTCATGGGCTTTGGGTTATGACCGAAAGGACAAGATCATTAGTACAAGCGGCCGAAATGAGTTTCCTCCGTTAGGTGGTTAGGTTCTGCCTTAAAGATAGGGTGAGAAGCTCTGCCATCTGGGGGGAGCTCAAAGTAAAGCTGCTCCTTCTCCACATCGAGAGGAGCCAGACGAGGTGGTTCGGGCATCTGGTCAGGATGCCACCCGAAGGCCTCCCTAGGGAGGTGTTTTGGGCACGTCCGACCGGTAGGAGACCACGGGGAAGACCCAGGACACGTTAGGCCAGGGATCGCCTCAGGATCCCTTGGGAGGAACTGGACAAAGTAGCTGGGGAGAGGAAAGTCCGGGCTTTTCTGCTTAGGCTGCTGCCCCCGCCACCCCACCTCAGATAAGCGGAGGGAGATGGATGGATGGATGGAATTTTATGGGTTTGAATTTTGTGAACTGAATTTTTTTTATATCAAATTATGCTGACAATATCATTCGAACGAAATGTGTTGACAAAATGCATGTCTTAAAATTCAGTGTAAACAGAGTCAGTGTAAAAAAAATGTTTAAAAATTCAGTGTAAAGATATTGAGTTAAAAAAATGTGTTTATAAAAATTCAGCAGGGAAAAATCCTGTGTATAAAAAAAAATGTGCTGCTTCAAAAAGCTCGACTCACTTCAATCAATCAATGTTTACTTATATAGCCCTAAATCACTAGTGTCTCAAATGGCTGCACAAACCACCACGACATCCTCGGTAGGCCCACATAAGGGCAAGGAAAACTCACACCCAGTGGGACGTCGGTGACAATGATGACTATGAGAACCTTGGAGAGGAGGAAAGCAATGGATGTCGAGCGGGTCTAACATGATACTGTGAAAGTTCAATCCATAATGGATCCAACACAATCGCGAGAGTCCAGTCCAAAGCGGATCCAACACAGCAGCGAGAGTCCCGTTCATAGCGGAGCCAGCAGGAAACCATCCCAAGCGGAGGCGGGATGTCCCCAGCCGATACACAGGCAAGCAGTACATGGCCACCGGATCGGATCGGATCGGAACCCCTCCACAAGGGAGAGTGGGACATAGAAGAAAGCGAACCTGTCTGAGAAGCAGCCAATGAGCTGTCAAGTTTGAAGTCACATGACACGGGTGTTTGCCAAACAGCAAACAAAAGGAAGTTACCTGTTCTACCTGGGCATGATGCAACATCATCAACACTTTAACGGGGTTTTTTTTCACCATAGAAATGATTCCAATGCTTAAAATCTGCCCTTTTGAGTGACAGGCGAAGCTCTGCTTCATGCAGACGAGGCACAAACAGAGTAGGCGGGGCACAAACAGAGTAGGCGGGGCTTGTTAAGGGAGCGGCGAGTGTCAGACAGGCAGATTTCTACACTGATATTATATCCATTAAGTGGATGTTTTTGTGTTAATTTTTCACTGTTTGTTGCATTTTTGTTGCTCTTGCTCGTTATAAAAGATGTCGATCAAGAAGGTGGTCTGCAACGTTCATATACTTTTAATATTCAAATGTAATATTGTAAATCCCTCGTTCTATATTTGTCATATAATTCAGTAAATCATTCCATTTTTGAGATGGTCTGTTGAATTTTTTACTAAAAGAAGAATGTACACGACAATACAAAAAAGGGGATTTACAATATTAACTATGAACGATAAAACGCTGAATATTGAGAATCTAAGAACGTTGCTCCTCCTTGATCGACATCTTTTATAACCCAGCAAGAGCAACAAAGATGGTGGAAAATAAAAGCAAAAGAATAAAAAAACATCCACTTGTTCGATACAGTTCCGCAGAACATTGGCCAGGTCTCGGACCCGTCGCTGCCCCGCCCACTCCTCATATGGTCACCATAGTAACCCATATGTCACTCACAAGTGCAGATTCTAACCATTGGAGTCATTTGTGTGAATGTTGACATGTTGAAGATGTTGCATCATGCCCAGGTAGAACAGGTGACTTCCTTTGTTTGCTGTTTGGCAAACACCTGTGTCACGTGACTTCAAACTTGACAGCTCATTGGTTGCTTCTCAGACAGGATCCATTGATGGATCTTCATTTTTAACACTAAACTTTTATACTTTAACATTTTTACTCCGAATCTTTTACACATAATTCTTATTAGTAATTCTTATCGGCTTATTAGTTATTCCCAAAGCCCAAAAAAAGTCTGCGGGCTATGGAGCGTTTTCATTTCGGGCTCCAGTACTCTGGAATGCCCTCCCGGTAACAGTTCGAGATGCCACCTCAGTAGAAGCATTTAAGTCTCACCTTAAAACTCATTTGTATACTCTAGCCTTTAAATAGACTCCCTTTTTAGAGCAGTTGATCTGCCGTTTCTTTTCTTTTTCTTCTATGTCCCACTCTCCCTTGTGGAGGGGGTCCGGTCCGATCCGGTGGCCATGTACTGCTCGCCTGTGTATCGGCTGGGGACATCTCTGCGCTGCTGATCCGCCTCCGCTTGGGATGGTTTCCTGCTGGCTCCGCTGTGAACGGGACTCTCGCTGCTGTGTTGGATCCGCTTTGGACTGGACTCTCGCGACTGTGTTGGATCCATTGTGGATTGCACTTTCACAGTATCATGTTAGACCCGCTCGACATCCATTGCTTTCCTCCTCTCCAAGGTTCTCATAGTCATCATTGTCACCGACGTCCCACTGGGTGTGAGTTTTTCCTTGCCCTTATGTGGGCCTACCGAGGATGTCGTGGTGGTCTGTGCAGCCCTTTGAGACACTAATGATTTAGGGCTATGTAAGTAAACATTGATTGATTGATTGATTTTTACACTGGACTTTTATAAACTGGTATTTTTACACTGAATTTTTATATACTGAAATTTTTCACACTGATTTTTTTTTTACACGGAATTTCATTTTCAGTGAACTTTTATACACTGATATTTTTTTACACTGAATTGTTATACCTTGAAATCCTTACATTGAAATTTCATACACTGCAATATTTTACACAGAACTTCTATATAAGCTGATATTTTTTACACTGAATTTTTATACACTGCAATTTTTTACACTATCCATCCATCCATTTCCTACCACTTGTCCCTTTCGCTGAATTCATTACACTGCATTTTTTTTGCACTGAATTTTAAAACCTATGCATTTTGCTCACTCAATGTTTATTTATATAGCCCCCAAATCACAAATGTCTCAAAGGACTGCACAAATCATTACGACTACAACATCCTCGGAAGAACCCACAAAAGGGCAAGGAAAACTCACACCCAGTGGGCAGGGAGAATTCACATCCAGTGGGACGCCAGTGACAATGCTGACTATGAGAAACCTTGGAGAGGACCTCAGATGTGGGCAACCCCCCCCCCTCTAGGGGACCGAAAGCAATGGATGTCGAGCAGGTCTAACATGATACTGTGAAAGTTCAATCCATAGTGGCTCCAACACAGCCGCGAGAGTTCAGTTCAAGCGGATCCAAGACAGCAGCGAGAGTCCCGTCCACAGGAAACCATCTCAAGCGGAGGCGGATCAGCAGCGTAGAGATGTCCCCAACCGATACAGGCGAACGGTCCATCCTGGGTCTCGACTCTGGACAGCCAGTACTTCATCCATGGTCATCGGACCGGACCCCCTCCACAAGGGACGGGGGGACATAGGAGAAAGAAAAGAAGCGGCAGATCAACTGGTCTAAAAAGGAGGTCTGTTTAAAGGCTAGAGTATACAGATGAGTTTTAAGGTGAGACTTAAATGCTTCTACTGAGGTAGCATCTCGAACTGTTACCTGGAGGGCATTCCAGAGTACTGGAGCCCGAACGGAAAACGCTCTATAGCCCGCAGACTTTTTTTGGGCTCTAGGAATCACTAATAAGCCGGAGTCTTTTGAACGCAGATTTCTTGCCGGGACATACGGTACAATACAATCAGCAAGATAGGCTGGAGCTCACAACGGTTTTTCAGCATAATTTGATGTTCAAAAACCCAGTTCCATAAATGGCTGAATGAAGACACAATAAAAGACGCAGAGACTCACAAACTCTTGGCCTTTGTCGTTCCCAAAGAACTCCTGCAGTTTGACGCTCCAGTCGTGCCGCCGCCTGAGGACGCCGTACTGCAGCGGCGGCTGGCACATGTAGCATCGCCACGGGTCCAGGAAGCGGGCGTTGTTGGAAGCTCCCGGGTCCACCAGGAGATCCAGACAGTCCACGCAGAAACACCTGGGGAGGACGCAGTGTGCGTCACACAAAGCCTGGGTCCAGGCGGGCGTGTGTCGCACCTGCAGCAGTTGGCGTTGCCGCACAGCAGAACCTCTCGCCCCCCGCAGCAGACGGTGCAGTAGGACTGGTAGCCGTCGTCATCGTACATGTAGGATGTCTCCAAGTACACGTCCTGCAGGACAGGCATGGATCTCAGGTCAGTGACAACAGAATCCCTCAGTGGGTCATGGCTGGTCTTTCAGCAGGACAATGGGCTCAAAAGGAAAACCATTAAGGTGTTTTTCAGGAAAGATAAAACAAAAGTAGCACCAAGTCTTTAGTTGCAGACTCAGCTGGAGGACAAGAAGGTGCAGATTGTGGACCAGGAGGGGGGTGAGGGTCTTTGGACTCAGCAGCATAAAGCTTCATTATGCTAATTAATGACCACAGTGCACTTCTGGTAGGAATGAACTACCAGAAATATTCATGCAGGGCCAATCAGAATTCTATCTGGAGGGCCCCGCCCCCTTTTGGCATTCATGGGGTCTCTAAAGAAGCTCAGTTACCTTGCATGTTTGACACAGGCCTCCTTCAAAGAGTGGATGGAAGCTTGCTGCCCTCATCTTGCCACAGGACAGGCAGAACTCTGACACACACACACACACACACACACACCAGTGAGCACATAGATAAACAAACTACAAAAGCCAAAAGCAGTGAAGTTGTCAGGTGGTGTAAATTGTAAATAAAAAGAGAATACAACAAATCCTTTCCAACTTATATTCAATTGAATGGACTGCAAAGTTCACACTGACAAACTTTGGTATTTTTTACAAATAACTTAGAATGTAATGGCAGCAATACATTGCAAAAAAAGGCATTTTTACCAGTGTGTTACATGGCCTTTCCTTTGAACAACACTCAATGCAGGTTTGGGAACTGAGGAGACACATTTTTGGAGTAGAATTCTTTCCCATTCTTGCTTAAGTTGTTCAACAGTCTCCCGCCTCATATTTTAGCCTTCACACATATTCAATGTCTGGACTACAGGCAGGCCAGTCTAGTACCCGCACTCTTTTACTATGAAGCCACGCTGTTGTAACACCTGGCTTGGCATTGTCTTGCTGAAATAAGCAGGGGCGTCCATGATAACAACATATGTTGCTCCAAAAGCTGTATGTACCTTTCAGCATGAATGGTGCCTTCACAGATGTGTAAGTTAGCCATGCCTTGGCCACTAATACACCCCCATACCATCACACATGCTGCCTACAACACTTTCACCCTACAACAATCACTAATACACCCCCATACCATCACACATGCTGCCTAGAACCCTTTCACCCTAGAACAATCAATAATACACCCCCATACCATCACACATGCTGCCTACAACACTTTCACCCTAGAACAATCACTAATACACCCCCATACCATCACACATGCTGCCTAGAACACTTTCACCCTACAACAATCACTAATACACCCCCATACCATCACACATGCTACCTAGAACACTTTCACCCTAGAACAATCACTAATACACCCCCATACCATCACACATGCTGCCTAGAACACTTTCACCCTGGAACAGTCCTCATGGGTCTTTTCCTCTTTGTTCCACAGTTTCCAAAAATAATTTGAAATGTGGACTCGTCAGACCACAGAACACTTTTTCACTTAACATCAGTCCATCTTAGATGAGCTCGGGCCCAGCCAAGCGTTTCTGGGTGTTGTTGATAAATGGCTGTGTAGAGTTTTAACTTGCACTTATGGATGTAGCAACCAACTGTAGTTACAGACAGTGGTTTTCTGAATTGTTCCTTAGCCCATGTGGTTATATCCTTTACACACTGATGTCCCTTTTTGATGCAGGGATCCAAGGTGTGTAATATCATGGCTTACATGCAGTGATTTCTCCACATTCTCTGAACCTTTTGATGATATTACGGAGCGTAGATGGTGAAATCCCTAAATTCCTTGTTGAGAAATGTTGTTCTTCAACAATTTGCTCAGGCATTTGTTGACAAAGTGGTGACCCTCGCCCCGTCCTTGTTTGTGAATGAGTGAGCATTTCACGGAAGCTTCTTTTATAGCCAATCATGGCACCCACCTCTTCCCAAATAGCCTGTTCACCTGTGGGATGTTCTAAATATGAGTTTGATGAACTTTTCCAGTATTTTTTGCCACTTGTGCCAGCTTTTTTTGAACATGTCGCGGGCATCCAAATCCAAATGAGCTAATATTTGCAAAAAAAATAACAAAGTTTCTCAGTGTGAACAGTAAATATCTTGTCTTTGCGGTCTATTCAGTCGAATATAAGTGGAAAAGGATTTGTCGTAGTCTCTTTTTATTTAGCATTTACACAACCTGACAACTTCACTGCTTTTGGGTTTTTTTGCATAATCTCCAAATGTTACATTTTACCTTCAATACTTCTGTTGTTTTTCAGCACTTCATTGACCATTTGTTCTAGAAGAAACAAACACACACACACACACACACACACACACACACACACATGCGTTTAGGAGTGGTTGTGCTGTTTGACCTTTAACCTCTACCTCTGCTGTAGGATTCCTCCGGGGCGTCCTTGGTCTTGCACACGCTGATCCTGGGACGCTTGGCACTGGGGAGGTACTCTGGTAAGGACATGTCCAGGACTTGCAGGCCTAAGGGGCTGCTGTCTACACACACACACACACACACACACACACACACACACACACACACACACACACACACACACACGCTGAGTAGCTGCCAGACAAACCAGGTGTCGGTGGCCTGCAGTGTCGCACCTGCACTGTGCGTGGGTTTGAGTCCCTCCTGGCCTTTAGGCAGGAAGCCGCCGTGTGCCCAGTCCAGCATGGGTCGGACCTGGTCGTCGGGATTGTCCGACTCGCAGGGGGGGAAGGTTTTCTCTGCCCTGATGCTGGCCATCTGGGAGTGTTCAAAGAATCCACCAAGTCAATATGACATAAGATGGACACACTTTGACCTCAAACAGACTCGTTGGGAAATGCTTTCTACAAACCCCGTTTCCATATGAGTTGGGAAATTGTGTTCGATGTAAATATAAACAGAATACAATGATTTGCAAATCCTTTTCAAGCCATATTCAGTGGAATATGCTACAAAGACAACATATTTGATGTTCAAACTCATAAACATTTTGGTTTTTTTAATCATTAACTTTAGAATTTGATGCCAGCAACACGTGACAAAGAAGTTGGGAAAGGTGGCAATAAATACTGATAAAGTTGAGGAAATGCTCATCAAACACTTATTTGGAACATCCCACAGGTTTGCAGGCTAATTAGGAACAGGTGGGTGCCATGATTGGGTATAAAAACAGCTTCCCAAGAAAGGATGGGGCGAGGTACACCCCTTTGTCCACAACTGCGTGAGCAAATAGTCAAACAGTTTAAGAACAACGTTTCTCAAAGTGCAATTGCAAGAAATTTAGGGATTTCAACATCTACGCTCCATATTATCATCAAAAGGTTCAGAGAATCTGGAGAAATCACTCCACGTAAGCGGCATGGCCGGAAACCAACATTGAATGACCGTGACCTTCCATCCCTCGGACGGCACTGTATCAAAAACCGACATCAATCTCTAAAGGATATCACCACATGGGCTCAGGAACACTTCAGAAAACCACTGTCACTAAATACAGTTGGTCGCCACATCTGTAAGTGCAAGTTAAAGCTCTACTATGCAAAGCGAAAGCCATTTATCAACAACATCCAGAAACCCCGCCGGCTTCTCTGGGCCCGAGATCATCTAAGATAGACTGATGCAAAGTGGAAAAGTGTTCTGTGGTCTGACGAGTCCACATTTCAAATTTTTTGGGGGAAACTATGGTCATTTGTGTCCTCCGGAACAACGCGGAAAATAACCATCTGGATTGTTATAGGCGCAAAGTTCAAAAGCCAGCATCTGTGATGGTATGGGGGTGAATTAGTGCCCAAGGCATGTGTAACTTACACATTTGTGAAGGCACCATTAATGCTGAAAGGTACAATTTTTGGAGCACTATATACTACCATTCAAGTAACATTATCATGGACACCCCTGCTTATTTTAGCAAGACAATGCCACACCATGTGTTACAACAGCGTGGCTTCATGGTAAAAGAGAAACCACCGTCACTAAATAAAGTTGGTCGCTACATCTGTAAGTGCAAGTTAAAGCTCTACTATGCAAAGCGAAAGCCATTTATCAACAACATCCAGAAACGCCGCCGGCTTCTCTGCGCCCGAGATCATCGAAGATGGACTGATGCAAAGTGGAAAAGTTTTCTGTGGTCTGACGAGTCCACATTTCAAATTTTTGGGGGGAAACTATGGTCATTTGTGTCCTCCGGAACAACGCGGAAAATAACCATCTGGATTGTTATAGGCGCAAAGTTCAAAAGCCAGCATCTGTGATGGTATGGGGGTGAATTAGTGCCCAAGGCATGGGTAACTTACACATCTGTGAAGGCACCATTAATGCTGAAAGGTACAATTTTTGGAGCACTATATACTACCATTCAAGTAACATTATCATGGACACCCCTGCTTATTTTAGCAAGACAATGCCACACCACGTGTTACAACAGCGTGGCTTCATGGTAAAAGAGAAACCACTGTCACTAAATAAAGTTTGTCCCTTCATCTGTAAGTGCAAGTTAAAGCTCTACTATGCAAAGCGAAAGCCATTTATCAACAACATCCAGAAACGCCGACGGCTTCTCTGGGCCCGAGATCATCTAAGATGGACTGGTGCAAAGTGGAAAAGTGTTCTGTGGTTTGACGAGTCCACATTTCAGATTGTTTTTGGAAATATTCGACATGGTGTCATCCGGACCGAAGGGGAAGCGAACCATTCAGACTGTTATCGACGCAAAGTTGAAAATCCAGCATCTGTGATGGTATGGGGGTGCATTAGTGGCCACTTACACATCTGTGAAGGCACCATTAATACAGCTTTTGGAACAACATATGCTGCCATCTAAGTGCCGTCTTTTTCATGGACGCCCCTGCTTATTTCAGCAAGACAATGCTAAGCCACATTCAGCATGTGTTACAACAGCGTGGCTTTGTAAAAAAAAAGTTTGGGTACTTTCCTGGCCCGCTTGAAGTCCAGACCTGTCTCCCATGGAAAATGTGTGGCGCATTATGAAGCGTAAAATGCGACAGCGGAGACCCCGGACTGTTGAAGGACTGAAGCTCTACATAAAACAAGAATGGGAAAGAATTCCACTTTCAAAGCTTCAACTATTAGTTTTCTCAGTTCCCAAACGTTTATTGAGTGTTGTTAAAAGAAAAGGTGATGTAACACAGTGGTGAACATGCCCTTTCCCAACTACTTTGTCACGTACTGCAGCCATGAAATTCTAAGTTAATTACTATTACAAAAAAAAATAAAGTTTATGAGTTTGAACATCAAATATGTTGTCTTTGTAGCATATTCAACTGAATATGGGTTGAAAAGGATTTGCAAATCATTGTATTCTGTTTATATTTACATCTAACACAATTTCCCAACTCATATGGAAATGGGGTTTGTATGTAGATAGATAGTACTTTATTGTATATGTATATATATATATATATATATATATATATATGTATTCATAGATATGTATGTAGATATATATATATATATATACATACACATACAGTATGAGGATATTACAAAAAGCAGGTATGCGGTTAGTATAAAGTATTGATACTGTTGACAGTAACAGTTTTTTTGGAGGCAAAATGCTGAGAAGGCAAGTTCCTTGAGAGCAGTGATGCGTGTGCACCTGTGCAGGTGTGCCAACAATAGGTTCTATAAGGTGTATATAATCACCTGTGCAGGTGTGCCAACAGTAGGTTCTATAAGGTGTATATAATCACCTGTGCAGGTGTGCCAACAATAGGTTATATAACATGTATATAATCACCTGTGCAGGTGTGCCAACAATAGGTTGTATAAGGTGTATATTATCACCTGTGCAGGTGTGCCAACAATAGGTTGTATAAGGTGTATATAATCACCTGTGCAGGTGTGCCAACAATAGCTTTTATAAGGTGTATATAATCACCTGTGCAGGTGTGCCAACAATAGGTTCTATAAGGTGTATATAATCACCTGTGCAGGTGTGCCAACAATAGGTTCTATAAGGTGTATATAATCACCTGTGCAGGTGTGCCAACAATAGCTTTTATAAGGTGTATATAATCACCTGTGCAGGTGTGCCAACAATAGGTTCTATAAGGTGTATATAATCACCTGTGCAGGTGTGCCAACAATAGGTTCTATAAGGTGTATATAATTACCTCCAGAGCCTGGAAGATGGCCCTGCGGTAGGACGCCAGCTTGGTGTAGGACGCCTGGCTGAAGAACTTGGAGAAGGCCGCGATGGAGTCCAGCTTGTCTGCAGAGACCTGGACGCAAACTCAGGTTAGCCGCCTACCTCTCTGACCTCTGACCTCCCCCCCCCCCCCCCCTCTGACGTGCTGGGTCGTCACCTCGGAGAACTTCCCGTCTCCGAACCACTGAAGCCACCGCATGCCGGGGCCGGCCTGGCGCTTGCCGGCGGCGCGCCACGTCACCACCATGCCTGGCCACCAGGAGAAGCCCTTGATCTTCCCCCACACCAGCTGGCCCATCTTGAAGCCCTTCTTATCCTGCACACATGCAACTCTTATGTGTGACTGCCATCATAATACAGTCTACACATGTCTCTTATGTGTGACTGCCATCATATTGCAGTCTACACGCATCTCTTATGTGTGACTGCCATCATATTGCAGTCTACACGTATCTCTTATGTGTGACTGCCATCATATTGCAGTCTACACGCATCTCTTATGTGTGACTGCCATCATATTGCAGTCTACACATATCTCTTATGTGTGACTGCCATCATATTGCAGTCTACACGTATCTCTTATGTGTGACTGCCATCATATTGCAGTCTACACATATCTCTTATGTGTGACTGCCATCGTGTTGCAGTCTACACGTATCTCTTATGTGTGACTGCCATCATATTGCACTCTATACGCTTCTCTTATGTGTGACTGCCATCATATTGCAGTCTACACATATCTCTTATGTGTGACTGCCATCGTATTGCAGTCTACACGCATCTCTTATGTGTGACTGCCATCATATTGCAGTCTACACGCATCTCTTATGTGTGACTGCCATCATATTGCAGTCTACACGTATCTCTTATGTGTGACTGCCATCATATTGCAGTCTACACGCATCTCTTATGTGTGACTGCCATCATATTGCAGTCTACACGCAATACTTATGTGTGACTGCCATCATATTGCAGTCTATACGCTTCTCTTATGTGTGACTGCTATCCTATTGCAGTCTACACACATCTCTTATGTGTGATTGCCATCATATTGCAGTCTACATGCATCTATTATGTGTGACTGCCATCATACTGCAGTCTACATATATCTCTGTGTGACTGCCATCATATTGCAGTCTACACATATCTCTTATGTGTGACTGCCATCATATTGCAGGCTATACGCTTCTCTTATGTGTGACTGCTATCATATTGCAGTCTACACACATCTCTTATGTGTGATTGCCATCATATTGCAGTCTACATGCATCTATTATGTGTGACTGCCATCATAATGCAGTCTACACATATCTCTTATGTGTGACTGCCATCATACTGCAGTCTACATATATCTCTGTGTGACTGCCATCATATGGCAGTCTACACATATCTCTTATGTGTGACTGCCATCGTGTTGCATCTACACGTATCTCTTATGTGTGACTGCCATCATATTGCAGTCTACACGTATCTCTTATGTGTGACTGCCATCATATTGCAGTCTACACGTATCTCTTATGTGTGACTGCCATCTACTGGTCGCACTTAATCTTTACGCCATGTACCAAATAAAATAGCTTCGAGGTGGGTAAGCGCAACCGGAATGATTGTGTACATTAGGCACACCGGGTTATAAGACGCACTGTCCAGTTTTGAGGGGAAAAAAATGATATATGATACACCAGGGGGCGCACTTTCTCTGCTAATAACATGTATTTGATATTTAATACAGAAGATAAGTCATGTGCCTCATAATAATACATCATCTGATCCTGTATGTTGTCAATTCTGCCTAGCAACAACTTGTCTGGCAGGTTATGTCATTCTTTGCATACACAATTCATGCTCACATAGACTACACAGCATATATTTACTATATAACAATATACATATACATTACAGTCAAATGATGCAGTTTTTATATTTAATGATATATTCATGAATGAATAAATCACATGAAAAATATTAATGGCATCATTTGATACATAAATCAAATATTTGAAAATGAATACATGTAATATAAAATAAGAATCTGTATGACTGTAGTGAAATATGGAGTCATGATGTCTTACGTTGTACTCGCTCTGCGGCTCACAACTGGACCCGCTGCAGCCGCTCTGGGCCGAGTCCTTGGAGTCGTGTTCCAGCAGGTCCAGCTGGGCCGGGTCTGGGACCTGGCCGGACCAGACCACTTGGGAAGATCGCCCGCACTGAGGGAGAGAGAGAGAGAGAGATGAGTTTATTGCTGACACAGCAGATTAGCATCGTCTCCAGGTCGTCGACGTAAGCGGCCTGTCGAAATAATCGGCCTCGAGCAGGCACTTGTCGCTTTTAAGAAGAAAACCTCGCTCCCAAATTTGTCATGTTTTGTAGAACTAAACCACTTCATGGGTTGGTTGACAAAACGCTTCATCCACAGATGAGGCGGACTTTTTAGTTGTAAGAAGAAAACTGCGGCTGACACAAAACACCCCAGTTGGCAACATAAACAGGTTGATGAAATAACCGTGTTGTCGACATAAGATTAGTTGACAGCACAACTTGGTTGTGGACATTTGTTGACATAAACGGGTGGCCAACATGAACAAGTTGTGGGTTGACACAAAAAAGTGGTCAACATAAGCATGTTGTCAACATAAACGGGTTGTGGGTTGACACAAAAAGGTGGTCAACATAAGCATGTTGTCAACATAAACGGGTTGTGGGTTGACATAGAAAGGTGGTCAACATAAGCATGTTGTCAACATAAACGGGTTGTGAGTTGACACAAAAAGTGGTCAACATAAGCATGTTGTCTACATAAACGGGTTGTGTGTTGACACAAAAGGTGGTCAACATAAGCATGTTGTCAACATAAATGGGTTGTGAGTTGACACAAAAGGTGGTCAACATAAGCATGTTGTCAACATAAACGGGTTGTGGGTTGACACAAAAGGTGGTCAACATAAGCATGTTGTCAACATAAACAGGTTATCCAGATAAATGAGTTGTCCGCCGTTGTCGACATAAACAATTTGTTAACATAAATGGGTGGTCAACATAAACATGTTGTCCACATAAATGAGTTGTCCACCGTTGTCAACATAAACACATCCACATAAATGATTTGTCCACATAGATGAGTTGTCAACATAAACAGGTTGTCCACATAAATGAGTTGTCCACCGTTGTCAACATAAACACATCCACATAGATGAGTTGTCAACATAAACAGGTTGTCCACATAAATGAGTTGTCCACCGTTGTAGACGACAAACAATTTGTTAACACAAATGGGTGGTTAACATAAACAGGTTGTCCACAGTTGTGACATAAACAGGTTGTCAACATGAAAGAGTTGTACACAGACGGGTTGTCAACATAAACAGGTTGTCGACATAAAATAGTTGTCCACCGTTGTAACATAACTTGTTAATATAAATGGGCGGTCAACATTAACAGGTTGCCTACATAAATGAGGTGTCCACAGTTGTTGACATAAACAGGTTGTCAGCATAACTGGGTGGTCAACATAAACATGTTGTCCACATAAATGAGTTGTCCACAGTTGTCAACATAAACACATCCACATAAATGATTTGTCCACATAGATGACTTGTCAACATAAACAGGTTGTCCACATAAATGAGTTGTCCACCGTTGTAGACGACAAACAATTTGTTAACAGAAATGGGTGGTTAACATAAACAGGTTGTCCACAGTTGTGACATAAACAGGTTGTCAACATGAAAGAGTTGTCCACAGACGGGTTGTCAACACAAACAGGTTGTCGACATAAAAGAGTTGTCCACCGTTGTAACATAACTTGTTAATATAAATGGGTGGTCAACATTAACAGGTTGCCTACATAAATGAGGTGTCCACAGTTGTCGACATAAACAGGTTGTCAGCATAACTGGGTGGTCAACATAAACATGTTGTCCACACAAATGAGTTGTCCACCGTTGTCAACATAAACACATCCACATAAATGATTTGTCCACATAGATTAGTTGTCAACATAAACAGGTTGTCCACATAAATGAGTTGTCCACCGTTGTAGACGACAAACAATTTGTTAACACAAATGGGTGGTTAACATAAACAGGTTGTCCACAGTTGTGACATAAACAGGTTGTCAACATGAAAGAGTTGTCCACAGACGGGTTGTCAACATAAACAGGTTGTCGACATAAAAGAGTTGTCCACCGTTGTAACATAACTTGTTAATATAAATGGGCGGTCAACATTAACAGGTTGCCTACATAAATGAGTTGTCCACAGTTGTTGACATAAACAGGTTGTCAGCAAAAATGGGTTGTCAACATAAACAAGTTGTCCGCATAAATGGGTTGTCCACAGTTGTTGACATAAACAGGTTGTCAACATAAATGAGTTGTCCACAGTTGTTGACATAAACAGGTTGTCAACATAAATGAGTTGTCCACAGTTGTTGACATAAACATGTTGTCAACATAAATGAGTTGTCCACAGTTGTTGACATAAACAGGTTGTCAGCATAAATGGGTTGTCAACATGGACAGGTTGTCCGCATAAATGGTTTGTCAACATAAACAGGTTGTCAGCATAAATGGGTTGTCAACATGAACAGGTTGTCCCCATAAATGTGTTGTCAACATAAACAGGTTGTCAGCATAAATTAGTTGTCAACATGGACAGGTTGTCCGCATAAATGGGTTGTCAACATAAACATGTTGTCTCCATCAATGGGTTGTTATCGATAAAAGCTTGTCGACATAAACGGTTAGTCAACAAAGACTGGTTGTCGACATTAACGAGTTGTTGACGTCGATGAGTTTTTAACATAAACAGGTTGCCATCAATAACAGGTTGTCGACATAAACGGTTAGTCAACAAAGAGGGCTTGTCGACATTGCCCTAAGCGGACTTTTTAGATGTGAGAACACACAAAAAAATGAGTCGTCAACATGAACATGATGATGACATAAACGTGTTGTCGACATAAGATTAGTTGCCAGCATAGCTTGGTTGTGGATATTTGTTGACATAAACAGGTGGTCAACATAAACAGGTTGTCGGTTGACATAAAGGGTTATCAACATGGACATGTTCTCGACATAAATGGGTTGTTATCAATAACAGGTTGTTGACATAAACTGTTAGTCAAAAAAGACTAGTTGTTGACGTTGATGCGTGTTTAACCTAAATAGGCGGTCAACATAAACAGGTTTTCGACATAAACGGTTAGTCAACAAAGAGGGCTTGTCGACATCACCTTAAGCGGACTTTTTAGTTGTAAGAAGAAAACTGCGGCTGACACAAAACACCCCAGTTGGCAACATAAACAGGTTGATGAAATAACCGTGTTGTCGACATAAGATTAGTTGACAGCACAACTTGGTTGTGGACATTTGTTGACATAAACGGGTGGCCAACATGAACAAGTTGTGGGTTGACACAAAAAGGTGGTCAACATAAGCATGTTGTCAACATAAACGGGTTGTGGGTTGACACAAAAGGTGGTCAACATAAGCATGTTGTCAACATAAACGGGTTGTGGGTTGACACAAAAGGTGGTCAACATAAGCATATTGTCTACATAAACGGGTTGTGTGTTGACACAAAAGGTGGTCAACATAAGCATGTTGTCAACATAAATGGGTTGTGAGTTGACACAAAAGGTGGTCAACATAAGCATGTTGTCAACATAAACGGGTTGTGGGTTGACACAAAAGGTGGTCAACATAAGCATGTTGTCAACATAAACGGGTTGTGGGTTGACACAAAAGGTGGTCAACATAAGCATGTCAACATAAACGGGTTGTAGGTTGACAGAAAAGATGATCAACATAAGCATGTTGTCAACATAAACGGGTTGTGAGTAGACACAAAAGGTGGTCAACACAAGCATGCTGTCAACATAAACAGGTTGTGGGTTGACATAAAGGGTGGTCAACACAAACATGTTGTCAACATAAACGGGTTGTGGGTTGACATAAAGGGTGGTCAACATAAGCATGTTGTCAACATAAACGGGTTGTGGGTTGACATAAAGGGGTGGTCAACATAAGCATGTTGTCAACATAAACAGATTGTGAGTAGATATAAAGGGTGGTCAACATAAGCATGTTGTCAACATAACGGGTTGTGGGTTGACATAAAGGGCGGTCAACATAAGCATGTTGTCAACATAAACAGATTGTGAGTAGATATAAAGGGTGGTCAACATAAGCATGTTGTCAACATAAACAGATTGTGAGTACATATAAAGGGTGGTCAACATAAGCATGTTGTCAACATAACGGGTTGTGGGTTGTCATAAAGGGCGGTCAACATAAGCATGTTGTCAACATAAACAGATTGTGAGTAGATATAAAGGGTGGTCAACATAAGCATGTTGTCAACATAAACAGATTGTGAGTACATATAAAGGGTGGTCAACATAAATATGTTGTCAACATAATGGGTTGTGGGTTGTCATAAAGGGCGGTCAACATAAGCATGTTGTCAACATAAACAGATTGTGAGTAGATATAAAGGGTGGTCAACATAAGCATGTTGTCAACATAAACAGATTGTGAGTACATATAAAGGGTGGTCAACATAAATATGTTGTCAACATAATGGGTTGTGGGTTGTCATAAAGGGCGGTCAACATAAGCATGTTGTCAACATAAACAGATTGTGAGTAGATATAAAGGGTGGTCAACATAAGCATGTTGTCAACATAACGGGTTGTGGGTTGACGTAAAGGGTGGTCAACACGAGCATATTGTCAACATAAACGGGTTGCCCAGAGAAGACGGGTTGGTGAGGTAAATGTGTGGTCAACATAAGCGGGTGGTGTTAGCCAACAAAGTGAGAGGAATACTTGGCACCATGTTGGCGGCGACACGCTTGTGTTTACGCGTGATTCTGCGGCGCTTGGCGTGCGGCGTGAGGCCGGCCTGGAAGATGCTTCGGGGGCGTGGCCTCTGTCTCAACGCCAGCTGGGACTTGTCCTGAAAAGACACGTGCACGTTTATGTTGACGCCAGCCCAACGTGGCGTTCACCTTACTTTGCTGCAGGACTCCTCCTCCTTCCTGCTCCTGGCTCCGCCTCCTTCCAAGCACACCTGGCCATCTGATCGGACACAAGGTTGTTACATCACCACACGGCACACCTGGCGAGCGTCCTACCTGGAGGGGAGGGGGCGGGGCTGAAGGGCGACGGCGGCTCGGCGGGAGTCAGCGGGCTGAGGTCGTTGGTGAGCTCCACGCCGCTGTCGTTCTCCGAGAGGCCTCCAGGTGGACTCACCTGCGCCTGGGAGAGAAGGCGGGGCTAATGACATCATGGCCACGCCACGCTGGAGCCAACTACGACACTTTAGGAGCAAGGAGTTAGCATTCTTCTAACATTTTAGCACGTAACACACTGTAGACCACCAGCATGTACCCGGTGTGCAATAATACATGTGGCTGTAGACCACCAGCATGTACCCAGTGTGCAATAAAACATGTGGCTGTAGAGCACCAGCATGTACCCAGTGTGCAATAAAACATTTGGTTGTAGACCACCAGCATGTACCCAGTGTGCAATAATACATGTGGCTGTAGACCACCACCATGTACCCGGTGTGCAATAATACATGTGGCTGTAGACAGCCAGCATGTACCCAGTGCAATAATACATGTGGCTGTAGACCACCAGCATGTACCCAGTGTGCAATAAAACATGTGGCTGTAGACCACCACCATGTACCCAGTGTGCAATAAAACATGTGGCTGTAGACCACCAGCATGTACCCAGTGTGCAATAATACATGTGGCTGTAGACCACCAGCATGTACCCAGTGTGCAATAATACATGTGGCTGTAGACCACCAGCATGTACCCGGTGTGCAATAATACATGTGGCTGTAGACCACCAGCATGTACCCAGTGTGCAATAATACATGTGGCTGTAGACCACCAGCATGTACCCAGTGTGCAATAATACATGTGGCTGTAGACCACCACCATGTACCCAGTGTACAATAATACATGTGGCTGTAGACCACCAGCATGTACCCGGTGTGCAATAATACATGTGGCTGTAGACCAGCATGTACCCAGTGTGCAATCATACATGTGGCTGTAGACCACCAGCATGTACCCAGTGTGCAATAATACATGTGGCTGTAGACCACCAGCATGTACCCAGTGTGCAATAATACATGTGGCTGTAGACCACCAGCATGTACCCAGTGTGCAATAATACATGTGGCTGTAGACCACCAGCATGTACCCAGTGTGCAATAATACATGTGGCTGTAGACCACCACCATGTACCCAGTGTGCAATAATACATGTGGCTGTAGACCACCACCATGTACCCGGTGTGCAATAATACATGTGGCTGTAGACCACCAGCATGTACCCAGTGTGCAATAATACATGTGGCTGTAGACCACCAGCATGTACCCAGTGTGCAATAATACATGTGGCTGTAGACCACCAGCATGTACCCAGTGTGCAATAATACATGTGGCTGTAGACCACCAGCATGTACCCAGTGTGCAATAATACATGTGGCTGTAGACCACCAGCATGTACCCGGTGTGCAATAATACATGTGGCTGTAGACCACCAGCATGTACCCAGTGTGCAATAATACATGGGGCTGTAGACCACCAGCATGTACCCAGTGTGCAATAATACATGTGGCTGTAGGCCACCAGCATGTACCCAGTGTGCAATAATACATGTGGCTGTAGACCACCAGCATGTACCCACTGTGCAATAATACATGTGGCTGTAGACCACCAGCATGTACCCAGTGTGCAATACATGTGGCTGGAGACCACCAGCATGTACCCACTGTGCAATAATACATGTGGCTGTAGACCACCAGCATGTACCCAGTGTGCAATAAAACATGTGGCTGTAGAGCACCAGCATGTACCCAGTGTGCAATAAAACATTTGGTTGTAGACCACCAGCATGTACCCAGTGTGCAATAATACATGTGGCTGTAGACCACCAACATGTACCCAGTGTGCAATAATACATGTGGTTGTAGACCACCAGCATGTACCCATTGTGCAATAATACATGTGGCTGTAGACCACCACCATGTATCCAGTGTGCAATAAAACATGTGGCTGTAGACCACCAGCAAGTACCCAGTGTGCAATAATACATGTGGCTGTAGACCACCAACATGTACCCAGTGTGCAATAATACATGTGGTTGTAGACCACCAGCATGTACCCAGTGTGCAATAATACATGTGGCTGTAGACCACCACCATGTATCCAGTGTGCAATAAAACATGTGGCTGTAGACCACCAGCAAGTACCCAGTGTGCAATAATACATGTGGCTGTAGACCACCAGCATGTACCCACTGTGCAATAATACATGTGGCTGTAGACCACCAGCATGTACCCAGTGTGCAATACATGTGGCTGGAGACCACCAGCATGTACCCACTGTGCAATAATACATGTGGCTGTAGACCACCAGCATGTACCCAGTGTGCAATAAAACATGTGGCTGTAGAGCACCAGCATGTACCCAGTGTGCAATAAAACATTTGGTTGTAGACCACCAGCATGTACCCAGTGTGCAATAATACATGTGGCTGTAGACCACCAACATGTACCCAGTGTGCAATAATACATGTGGTTGTAGACCACCAGCATGTACCCAGTGTGCAATAATACATGTGGCTGTAGACCACCACCATGTATCCAGTGTGCAATAAAACATGTGGCTGTAGACCACCAGCAAGTACCCAGTGTGCAATAATACATGTGGCTGTAGACCACCACCATGTATCCAGTGTGCAATAAAACATGTGGCTGTAGACCACCAGCATGTACCCAGTGTGCAATAATACATGTGGCTGTAGACCACCACCATGTATCCAGTGTGCAATAAAACATGTGGCTGTAGACCACCAGCATGTACCCAGTGTGCAATAAAAGAAATATTGATCAATACAACACAACACTGCTAGCTTCTCTTTGTCTTGTTGTTTCACCCCTAATCCCGCCTCCCTTGTGCTCCGGTCACGCCCCCTGCAGGTCACATGACCAAACAACACATGACTAAATGCACAGGAGTAAGGAAGGAAGTAGCCCCGCCCCCTTTTGACAAGTTGACACATGAGAGTGCAAAAGAGGAACAAGTGCTAACTGCCATCAACGTTCATACGTGTTGGTCATCAAGATGATACCAGACAACCTTCATACGTGTTGGTCATCAAGATGATACCAGACCACCTTCATACATGTTGATCATCAAGATGATACCAGACCACGTTCATACATGTTGATCATCGAAGATGATACCAGACCACGTTCATACGTGTTGATTATCAAGATGATACCAGACCACGTTCATACGTGTTGATCATCAAGACGATACCAGACCATGTTCATAAGTGTTGGTCATCAAGACGATACCAAACCATGTTCATAAGTGTTGGTCATCAAGATGATACCAGACCACGTTCATACATGTTGATCATCAAAACGATACCAGACCACGTTCATACATGTTGATCATCAAGATGATACCAGACCACGTTCATATGTGTACATCATTAAGCCGAAGCCAGGCAAAAATGATACATGTTGATCATCAAGACAATACCAGACCACATTCATACGTGTTGATCATCAAGATGATACCAGGTGATGTTCATATGTGTTGGACATCAAAACGATACCAGACAACCTTCATACGTGTTGATCATCAAGACGATACCAGACCATGTACATACGTGTTGATCATCAAGATGATACCAGGTGATGTTCATATGTGTTGGACATCAAAACGATACCAGACAACCTTCCTACGTGTTGCCCATCAAGACGATACCAGACCATGTTCATACGTGTTGGCCCTCAAGACGATACCAATCCACGTTCATACGTGTTGATCATCAAAATAATACCAGGTGATGTTCATATGTGTTGGACATCAAAACGATACCAGGTGATGTTCATACGTGTTGATCATCAAGACGATACCAGACCACGTACATACGTGTTGATCATCGAGATGATACCAGGTGATGTTCATATGTGTTGGACATCAAAACGATACCAGACAACCTTCATACGTGTTGCTCATCAAGACGATACCAGACCATGTTCATACGTGTTGGTCATCAAGACGATACCAATCCAAGTTCATACGTGTTGATCATCAAAATGATACCAGGTGATGTTCATATGTGTTGGTCATCAAGATGATACCAGACAACCTTCATACGTGTTGGTCATCAAGATGATACCAGGTGATGTTCATACGTGTTGATCATCAAGACGATACCAGACAACCTTCATACGTGTTGATCATCAAGATGATACCAGGTGATGTTCATATGTGTTGGACATCAAGATGATACCAGACAACCTTCATACGTGTTGGTCATCAAGATGATACCAGGTGATGTTCATACATGTTGATCATCGAAGATGATACCAGACCACGTTCATACGTGTTGATCATCAAGACGATACCAGACCACGTTCATACGTGTTGATCATCAAAACGATACCAGACCACGTTCATACGTGTTGATCATCAAGATGATACCAGACCACGTTCATACGTGTTGATCATCAAGACGATACCAGACAACCTTCATACGTTTTGATCATCAAGACTATACCAGACCAACTTCATACGTGTTGGTCATCAAGACGATACCAGACCACGTTCATACGTGTTGATCACCAAGATGATACCAGGTGATGTTCATACGCGTTGATCATCAAGACGATACCAGACAACCTTCATACGTGTTGATCATCAAGATGATACCAGACAACCTTCATACGTTTTGATCATCAAGACTATACCAGACCAACTTCATACGTGTTGGTCATCAAGACGATACCAGACCATGTTCATATGTGTACATCATCAAGATGATACCAGGTGATGTTCATACGTGTTGATCATCAAGACGATACCAGACCACGTTCATACGCGTTGATCATCAAGACGATATCAGACCATGTTCATATGTGTACATCATCAAGATGATACCAGGTGATGTTCATACGTGTTGATCATCAAGACGATACCAGACAACCTTCATACGTGTTGATCATCAAGACGATAACAGACCATGTTCATAAGTGTTGGTCATCAAGACGATACGAGACCACATTCATACGTGTTGGTCATCAAGACGATACCAGGTGATGTTCATACGTGTTGATCATCAAGATGATACCAGACAACCTTCATACGTGTTGATCATCAAGATGATACCAGGTGATGTTCATATGTGTTGGACATCAAGATGTTACCAGACAATGTTCATACATGTTGATCATCAAAACGATACCAGACAACCTTCATACGTGTTGATCATCAAAACGATACCAGACAATGTTCATACGTGTTGATCATCAAGACAATACCAGACCAACTTCATACGTGTTGGTCATTAAGACGATACCAGACCACGTTCATACGTGTTGATCATCAAGATGATACCAGGTGATGTTCATATGTGTTGGTCATCAAAATGATACCAGGTGATGTTCATACGTGTTGATCATCAAGACGATACCAGACAACCTTCATACGTGTTGATCATCAAGATGATACCAGATCACGTTCATACATGTTGATCATCAAGACAATACCAGACCACATTCATACGTGTTGATCATCAAGATGATACCAGGCGATGTTCATATGTGTTGGACATCAAAACGATACCAGACAACCTTCATACGTGTTGATCATCAAGACGATACGAGACCAAGTACATACGTGTTGATCATCAAGATGATACCAGGTGATGTTCATATGTGTTGGACATCTAAACGATACCAGATAACCTTCATACGTGTTGCTCATCAAGACGATACCAGACCATGTTCATACGTGTTGGCCCTCAAGACGATACCAATCCACGTTCATACGTGTTGATCATCAAAATGATACCAGGTGATGTTCATATGTGTTGGACATCAAAACGATACCAGACAACCTTCATACGTGTTGATCATCAAGACGATACCAGACCATGTACATACGTGTTGATCATCGAGATGATACCAGGTGATGTTCATATGTGTTGGACATCAAAACGATACCAGACAACCTTCATACGTGTTGCTCATCAAGACGATACCAGACCATGTTCATACGTGTTGGCCCTCAAGACGATACCAATCCATGTTCATACGTGTTGATCATCAAAATGATACCAGGTGATGTTCATATGTGTTGGACATCAAAACGATACCAGGTGATGTTCATACGTGTTGATCATCAAGACGATACCAGACCACGTACATACGTGTTGATCATCAAGATGATACCAGACCACATTCATACGTGTTGATCATCAAAATGATACCAGGTGATGTTCATATGTGTTGGACATCAAAACGATACCAGACAACCTTCATACGTGTTGATCATCAAGACGATACCAGACCACGTACATACGTGTTGATCATCAAGATGATACCAGACCACATTCATACGTGTTGATCATCAAAATGATACCAGGTGATGTTCATATGTGTTGGACATCAAAACGATACCAGACAACCTTCATACGTGTTGATCATCAAGACGATACCAGACCATGTACATACGTGTTGATCATCAAGATGATACCAGGTGATGTTCATATGTGTTGGACATCAAGACGATACCAGACAATGTTCATACGTGTTGATCATCAAGACAATACCAGACAACCTTCATACGTGTTGATCATCAAGACGATACCAGACCACGTCAATACGTGTTGGTCATCAAGACGATACCAGACCACGTTCATACGTGTTGATCATCAAAATGATACCAGACAACGTTCATACGTGCTGATCATCAAGACGATACCAGACAGCGTTCCTACGTGTTGCTCAGCAAGATGATACCAGACCATGTTCATACGTGTTGATCATCAAAACGATACCAGACAACCTTCATACGTGTTGATCATCAAGACGATACCAGACCACATCCATTCATGTTGATCATCAAGACGATACCAGACCACGTTCATACATGTTGATCATCAAGACGATACCAGACCACGTTCATACATGTTGATCATCAAGACGATACCAGACCACGTTCATACATGTTGATCATCAAGACGATACCAGACAAAGTGTCTGATCGCACATGCAGTCTTAGTAGATCACAGGGCCACTAATAGTACTCGCTATTTCATAGTTTGCACATGCTTTTTTAGCGTCTGATATCAGGATGTCAGTGCGTGTGAGTAGTATGGTGTCAGTGTGACTCACCGTGTTGTTGCTGGTCTCCATGGCGACGGAGGGCACGGCTGTCATGTTGGAGTGGTGGTGGTGGTGGTGGTGGGAGGTGAGGGCGAGGAGTGTTTGTCAAAGCTGCAGAAGACAAAAATCAAAGACACCATCAGCAGCAGCAGACTCACTTCCTGCTGGGCTGACAAACCCAGCGACACACCACATGTGAGGTAAGCCCGTGCAAACACACACACCACACCACGCCATACCATGTGGTGACATCTGCACACGTCTCTACGGCCAGGTGGACAAACAACACACACCTGACTCAGCAAGGTGACTGGCACACACCTGACTCAGCAAGCAAGGTGACTGGCACACACCTGACTCAGCATGGTGACTGGCACACACCTGACTCAGCCTCAGCAAGGTGACTGGCACACACCTGACTCAGCAAGGTGACTGGCACACACCTGACTCAGACTCAGCAAAGTGACTGGCACACACCTGACTCAGACTCAGCAAGGTGACTGGCACACACCTGACTCAGCATGGTGACTGGCACACACCTGACTCAGCCTCAGCAAGGTGACTGGCACACACCTGACTCAGCATGGTGACTGGCACACACCTGACTCAGCATGGTGACTGGCACACACCTGACTCAGCCTCAGCAAGGTGACTGGCACACACCTGACTCAGACTCAGCAAAGTGACTGGCACACACCTGACTCAGACTCAGCAAGGTGACTGGCACACACCTGACTCAGCATGGTGACTGGCACACACCTGACTCAGCCTCAGCAAGGTGACTGGCACACACCTGACTCAGACTCAGCAAAGTGACTGGCACACACCTGACTCAGCCTCAGGAAGGTGACTGGCACACACCTGACTCAGCAAGGTGACTGGCACACACCTGACTCAGCCTCAGCAAGGTGACTGGCACACACCTGACTCAGCCTCAGCAAGGTGACTGGCACACACCTGACTCAGCCTCAGGAAGGTGACTGGCACACACCTGACTCAGCAAGGTGACTGGCACACACCTGACTCAGCCTCAGCAAGGTGACTGGCACACACCTGACTCAGCAAGGTGACTGGCACACACCTGACTCAGCCTCAGCAAAGTGACTGGCACACACCTGACTCAGCCTCAGCAAAGTGACTGGCACACACCTGACTCAGCCTCAGGAAGGTGACTGGCACACACCTGACTCAGGAAGGTGACTGGCACACACCTGACTCAGCAAGGTGACTGGCACACACCTGACTCAGCCTCATCAAGGTGACTGGCACACACCTGACTCAGCAAGGTGACTGGCACACACCTGACTCAGCCTCAGCAAGGTGACTGGCACACACCTGACTCAGCAAGGTGACTGGCACACACCTGACTCAGCAAGGTGACTGGCACACACCTGACTCAGCCTCAGGAAGGTGACTGGCACACACCTGACTCAGCAAGGTGACTGGCACACACCTGACTCAGCCTCAGCAAGGTGACTGGCACACACCTGACTCAGCAAGGTGACTGGCACACACCTGACTCAGCCTCAGCAAAGTGACTGGCACACACCTGACTCAGACTCAGCAAAGTGACTGGCACACACCTGACTCAGCAAGGTGACTGGCACACACATGACTCAGCAAGGTGACTGGCACACACCTGACTCAGCAAGGTGACTGGCACACACCTGACTCAGCAAGGTGACTGGCACACACCTGACTCAGACTCAGCAAGGTGACTGGCACACACCTGACTCAGCAAGGTGACTGGCACACACCTGACTCAGCAAGGTGACTGGCACACACCTGACTCAGCCTCAGCAAAGTGACTGGCACACACCTGACTCAGCCTCAGCAAAGTGACTGGCACACACCTGACTCAACCTCAGCAAGGTGACTGGCACACACCTGACTCAGCAAGGTGACTGGCACACACCTGACTCAGCAAGGTGACTGGCACACACCTGACTCAGCCTCAGCAAAGTGACTGGCACACACCTGACTCAGCAAGGTGACTGACACACACCTGACTCAGCCTCAGCAAGGTGACTGGCACACACCTGACTCAACCTCAGCAAGGTGACTGGCACACACCTGACTCAGCCTCAGCAAGGTGACTGGCACACACCTGACTCAGCCTCAGCAAGGTGACTGGCACACACCTGACTCAGCAAGGTGACTGGCACACACCTGACTCAGCAAGGTGACTGGCACACACCTGACTCAGCAAGGTGACTGACACACACCTGACTCAGCAAGGTGACTGGCACACACCTGACTCAGCAAGGTGACTGACACACACCTGACTCAGCAAGGTGACTGGCACACACCTGACTCTTGCAATTAATTCCAATATTTAATCCCAATGAATCACATTGTTTGTAGTTAATTTGTTATTAATGAGCATTAATTGCTGGTTGATATCATTTGTTCATCTTAATTGAGTGTACTTTAGACCTTTCATATGTAGTGTGGCTTCTTTTTACACTTGTATGACACTTAGGAATGGGACTTAAGCACACTTACCGATGGCCTCAGTTTGACCCTGGAACCGATTATTTCCAGGAGGTAAGGGGGTAAGGGGCCCCTGGGGAGCTCCTTTCATGTCGTGTTGCCATGGATGTGAGGAGTGGAGGGACAAGAGGACGACAACCACCACGACATGGAGGTGGCATCTGTCAGCCTGCGTCTAGGAGGGCGGCGAGAGGAAGGATGGAGGCGGGGCCAGGAGGGGCCAGGGGGCGGGGCCACATCAAAGTCTGCTCGCTGCAGATTAGGCAAGGAATTGTTCACTTCCTCACGTGAGGAGGAGGAGGAGGGGCCTGACTGGGGGCCACATTCCTTCTCACTCATTCTTTTGTCTCCGCCACACAAACACACTTACTTACTTCTCTACTTACACTCTAAGGCAGTGCACTCAAAAGAGTCTAAGACTAGTGCAGGCTAGTACCCTTAGCACACTCAAAAGTGTCTGACTAGTGCAGGCTAGTACCCTTAGCACACTCAAAAGAGTCAGACTAGTGCAGGCTAGTACCCTTAGCACACTCAAAAGAGTCTGATTAGTGCAGGCTAGTACCCTTAGCACACTCAAAAGAGTCAGACTAGTGCAGGCTAGTACACTTAGCACACTCAAAAGAGTCAGACTAGTGCAGGCTAGTACCCTTAGCACACTCAAAAGAGTCACACTAGTGCAGGCTAGTACCCTTAGCACACTCAAAAGAGTCTGATTAGTGCAGGCTAGTACCCTTAGCACACTCAAAAGTGTCAGACTAGTGCAGGCTAGTACACTTAGCACACTCAAAAGAGTCAGACTAGTGCAGGCTAGTACCCTTAGCACACTCAAAAGAGTCACACTAGTGCAGGCTAGTACCCTTAGCACACTCAAAAGAGTCCGACTAGTGCAGGCTAGTACCCTTAGCACACTCAAAAGAGTCCGACTAGTGCAGGCTAGTACCCTTAGCACACTCAAAAGAGTCAGACCAGTGCAGGCTAGTACCCTTAGCACACTCAAAAGAGTCAGACTAGTGCAGGCTAGTACCCTTAGCACACTCAAAAGAGTCAGACTAGTGCAGGCTAGTACCCTTAGCACACTCAAAAGAGTCCGACTAGTGCAGGTTAGTACCCTTAGCACACTCAAAAAGGTCAGACTAGTGCAGGCTAGCACCCTTAACACACTCAAAAGAGTCCGACTAGTGCAGGCTAGTACCCTTAGCACACTCAAAAGAGTCAGACTAGTGCAGGCTAGTACCCTTAGCACACTGAAAAGAGTCAGACTAGTGCAGGCTAGTACCCTTAGCACACTCAAAAGAGTCAGACTAGTGCAGGCTAGCACACTTAGCACACTCAAAAGAGTCTGACTAGTGCAGGCTAGTACCCTTAACACACTCAAAAGAGTCAGACTAGTGCAGGCTAGTACCCTTAGCACACTCAAAAGAGTCTGACTAGTGCAGGCTAGTACCCTTAGCACACTCAAAAGAGTCAGACTAGTGCTGGCTAGTACCCTTAGCACACTCAAAAGAGTCAGACTAGTGCAGGCTAGTACCCTTAGCACACTCAAAAGAGTCAGACTAGTGCAGACTAGTACCCTTACAACACTCAAAAGAGTCAGACTAGTGCAGGCTAGTACCCTTAGCACACTCAAAAGAGTCAGACTAGTGCAGGCTAGTACCCTTAGCACACTCAAAAGAGTCAGACTAGCGCAGGCTAGTACCCTTAGCACACTCAAAAGAGTCTGACTAGTGCAGGCTAGTACCCTTAGCACACTCAAAAGAGTCTGACTAGTGCAGGTTAGTACACTTAGCACACTCAAAAGAGTCAGACTAGTGCAGGCTAGTACACTTAGCACACTCAAAAGAGTCAGACTAGTGCAGGCTAGTACCCTTAGCACACTCAAAAGAGTCAGACTAGTGCAGGCTAGTACCCTTAGCACACTCAAAAGAGTCAGACTAGTGCAGGCTAGTACCCTTAGCACACTCAAAAGAGTCAGACTAGTGCAGGCTAGTACCCTTAGCACACTCAAAAGAGTCAGACTAGTGCAGGCTAGTACACTTAGCACACTCAAAAGAGTCAGACTAGTGCAGGCTAGTACCCTTAGCACACTCAAAAGAGTCAGACTAGTGCAGGCTAGTACCCTTAGCACACTCAAAAGAGTCTGACTAGTGCAGGCTAGTACCCTTAGCACACTCAAAAGAGTCAGACTAGTGCAGGCTAGTACCCTTAGCACACTCAAAAGAGTCAGACTAGTGCAGGCTAGTACCCTTAGCACACTCAAAAGAGTCAGACTAGTGCAGGCTAGTACCCTTAGCACACTCAAAAGAGTCAGACTAGTGCAGACTAGTACCCTTAGCACACTCAAAAGAGTCAGACTAGTGCAGGCTAGTACCCTTAGCACACTCAAAAGAGTCAGACTAGTGCAGGCTAGTACCCTTAACACACTCAAAAGAGTCTGACTAGTGCAGGCTAGTACCCTTAGCACACTCAAAAGAGTCTGACTAGTGCAGGCTAGTACCCTTAGCACACTCAAAAGAGTCAGACTAGTGCTGGCTAGTACCCTTAACACACTCAAAATAGTCTGATTAGTGCAGGCTAGTACCCTTAGCACGCTCAAAAGAGTCAGACTAGTGCAGGCTAGTACCTTTAGCACGCTCAAAAGAGTCAGACTAGTGCAGGCTAGTACCCTTAGCACACTCAAAAGAGTCTGACTAGTGCAGGCTAGTACCCTTAGCACACTCAAAAGAGTCAGACTAGTGCAGGCTCTTTTAACATGTTCTATCTACACTTCTACTAATATGTAAAAATCACCTATTCTTTTCTTCTTTGATGCTTGACATTAGTTTTGGGTGATACCGCTCATTTAGGTATCGATCTGATACCAAGTAGTTCCAGGAACATACAATAAAATATACTGTAATACCTCATAAACCAATACTGATGAAGAAATACTGATGTAAAGGGTAGGTGTCGCGCTGGTTTCTGTTTTAACTTCTGTTAAAATGTAATAATCACTTATTCTTCTTTTCTCTGATACTTGACATTAGTTTTGGATGATACCACACATTTAGGTATGGATCTGATACCAAGTAGTTACAGGATCATACAATAAAATATACTGTCATACCTCATAAACCAATACTGATGAAGAAATACTGATGTAAAGGGTAGGTGTCGCGCTGGTTTCTGTTTTTACTTCTGTTAAAATGTAATAATCACTTATTCTTCTCTTCTCTGATACTTGACATTAGTTTTGGATGATACCACACATTTAGGTATGGATCTGATACCAAGTAGATACAGGATCATACCTTGGTCATATTCAAATTCCTTATGTGTCCAGGGACGCATTTACTGACTTTATAAACATAATAAGATTTTGGTAACGATTAAAAAATATCGAAGCAATCATAGTAGTATCGACTATTGTACTTGGTATCATTACAGTGGATGCCAGGTGTAGATCCACCCATGGCATTTGTTTACATTGTGACGGTGGTGAGCTATTGTATCCTCCTACGGTGTGTAGTGAAGCATGTTTAGCTATTCCTCATCCTCCAGTGATAATGCTACTTGTAAGAAACTTACTTTATTTGTCGCCACGGAGACCAGGATTAGTGATTTAGAAGTAGCTAAAACACTGTGGATGGATGTTAGCTGCATGTCTGGGAAGCAGCTCTTCCTGAGGGTGTTTCAGTGTTCTAACTTCACCTTTATCTTGACTTTTTACACCAAAATGCGTCCATTCTCCCTTTTCTGTCTACACACTGTGTCTGCTTGTAAGTACTCTGTGTGTGTGCGCTGCCCAACATGCTCCTCCGCTGGTAAAAGCAGCAATGTCATGACGTGACGACGATGCGCCGTCATGCCTGGGAACCGGTATTTTTCAAACAGGGTATAGTACCGTGTTTGCTTCATTGGAGTTAGTAAACGGAGGTTAGACCGTATTTATATTTATATTATTTCATATCAATAAGCTTCAGGAGTAACTTACAAATCCTCCCAAGTCTTCCATGGCTGCGTGCACACAAAAATGCAGCTTCCGTTGTCTTTCCAACTGGACGGAGTGAGCGCCAACAGGACAAGGATTAGGGGCCCCACCACAGGCCGGGCCCCTGCAGGCTCCTGTCAGTGCCGCTCAAGTCACAGCGGAGAGCTTTGTTGTGTTGGGAGAGAAAAAAAACCCCCAACAACACGAATGAAATATGACCATAAAACATATTCCCAGTCCCTTCCTGCTCCGTCACTGATAAGAACACAATAGCACATTCCCTTTAGGGTTGGTGCTGGTCTTGTAAGGCAGTCTTACTGGGTCCCATGCCCTGGTAGGAAGGTATTTATGTGGTCTTTAGAGTTTTGGAGATCAATATAAAGTGTGAGTCACTCCAAGGACCATTGCCACTTTGGTCCAGCTGCCCGGTCACATTTTTTCCCCCGGTTTATTTTGGGGTAAGCACTCCATTTATGTCGGCATGACGTGGCTCCAAGTTCCACATTTAAAGCGTCAAAGGGACGCTGACCTCACTCTCTCAGTTTCCCGCTCTTCTTGGTACTGGTTTCTTCAAGCAGCAGTTCATCCTTGGTATATTCAGCTTCAAAAAGATAAGGTTGTGAATCCTCATTTATCCAAAAATAGTCCTCTTTGTGGTCTGTAACCAAGTCTACAGTAAATATTGTGCATATTACACATTGTTATGAAGGTGTCTGTTACTACATTATATATATATACTTGCAGTGTGTATATATTACATGTTATTATGAATGTTACTAGATACTACATATACACTTACATCATGTATATATTACATGTTATTATGAATGTTACTAGATACTACATATATACTTACATCATGTATATATTACATGTTATTATGAATGTTACTACATGACATATATACTTACATCATGTATATATTACATGTTATTATGAATGTTACTAGATACTACATATATACTTACATCATGTATATATTACATGTTATTATATATGTTACTAGATACTACATATATACTTACATCCTTATATATTACATGTTATTATGAATGTTACTACATGACATATATACTTACATCATGTATTTATTACATGTTATTATATATGTTACTAGATAGTACATATATACTTACATCATTATATATTATATGTTATTATGAAAGTTACTACATGACATATATACTTACATCATGTATATATTACATGTTATTATATATGTTACTAGATAGTACATATATACTTACATCATGTATATATTACATGTTATTATATATGTTACTAGATAGTACATATATACTTACATCATGTATATATTACATGTTATTATATATGTTACTAGATACTACATATATACTTACATCATTATATGTTACATTTTCTTATGAATGTTACTACATGACATATATACTTACATCATGTATATATTACATGTTATTATGAATGTTACTAGATACTACATATATACTTACATCATGTATATATTACATGTTATTATATATGTTACTAGATACTACATATATACTTACATCCTTATATATTACATGTTATTATGAATGTTACTACATGACATATATACTTACATCATGTATTTATTACATGTTATTATATATGTTACTAGATAGTACATATATACTTACATCATTATATATTATATGTTATTATGAAAGTTACTACATGACATATATACTTACATCATGTATATATTACATGTTATTATGAAAGTTACTACATGACATATATACTTACATCATGTATATATTACATGTTATTATATATGTTACTAGATAGTACATATATACTTACATCATGTATATATTACATGTTATTATATATGTTACTAGATAGTACATATATACTTACATCATGTATATATTACATGTTATTATATATGTTACTAGATACTACATATATACTTACATCATTATATGTTACATTTTCTTATGAATGTTACTACATGACATATATACTTACATCATGTATATATTACATGTTATTATATATGTTACTAGATACTACATATATACTTACATCATTATATGTTACATGTTATTATGAATGTTACTATATGACATAAATACTTACATCATGTATATATTACATGTTATTATATATGTTACTAGATACTACATATATATTTACATCATTATATGTTACATTTTCTTATGAATGTTAGTACATGACATATATACTTACATCATGTATATATTACATGTTATTATATATGTTACTAGATACCACATATATACTTACATCATTATATGTTACATTTTCTTATGAATGTTACTACATGACATAAATGCTTACATCATGTATATATTACATGTTATTATATATGTTACTAGATAGTACATATATACTTACATCATTATATATTACGTGTTATTATGAATGTTACTATATGACATATATACTTACATCATGTATATATTACATGTTATTATATGTGTTACTAGATACTACATATATACTTACATCATTATATGTTACATTTTCTTATGAATGTTACTACATGATATATATGCTTACATCATGTATATATTACATGTTATTATGAATGTTACTACATGACATATATACTTACATCATGTATATATTACATGTTATTATGAATGTTACTAGATACTACATATATACTTACATCATGTATATATTACATGTTATTATGAATGTTACTACATGACATATATACTTACATCATGTATATATTACATGTTATTATGAATGTTACTACATGTCATATATACTTACATCATGTATATATTACATGTTATTATGAATGTTACTACATGACATATATACTTACATCATGTATATATTACATGTTATTATATATGTTACTAGATACTACATATATACTTACATCATGTATATATTACATGTTATTATGAATGTTACTACATGACATATATACTTACATCATGTATATATTACATGTTATTATGAATGTTACTATATGACATAAATACTTACATCATGTATATATTACATGTTATTATATATGTTACTAGATACTACATATATACTTACATCATTATATATTACATGTTATTATGAATGTTACTAGATACTACAAATATACTTACATCATTATATGTTACATTTTCTTATGAATGTTACTACATGACATATATACTTACATCATGTATATATTACATGTTATTATGAATGTTACTACATGACATATATACTTACATTGTGTATATATTACATGTTATTATGAATGTTACTACATGACATATATCCTTACATTGTGTATATATTACATGTTATTATGAATGTTACTAGATACTACATATATACTTACATCATGTATATATTACATGTTATTATGAATGTTACTAGATACTACATATATACTTACATCATGTATATATTACATGTTATTATGAATGTTACTACATGACATATATACTTACATTGTGTATATATTAAATGTTACTATGAATGTTACTAGATGATGTATATACTTACAACAAGTGTATAAAACCTTAATGGATGCTTTATAGGTGGAATAGAGAAACTCCCCCTCGCTCCGTTGTTAGTTGACTTTTGCTAGCGTTTATTTACTGGCATAAAAACTGCAGTTTCCTTGTATCTTCAAGTTGGATTCAAAGTTGAGGAATTGTCAAAAGAAGTGCGGCACACACAAAAGTTGTTGTAAGAATGCCTGACACACCTTTATAAACAATACCTGTAATCCCCGTGACGTCACGTCGTACAGTACTGCACATGTGCGCAAAGTCGCGTTGATGGCGGCACTCGGATGCAAAAAGTATCGAAATAAGCGTGAGAGAGTGACTTTTCACGCTCCTGAGGAGTGCACGCAGACGTCAAAAGTGACTTACATGCGCATCCAGGCGTCCACGGCAGGAGGGCGAGGTGAAGCCTGGTCGTCCTCGCGAGGCTTGCGTGCTGCTGCAGATCTGAGCGCGCCGCCGTCACCCTCTGACCTCTGCTGGCCCCGCCCCTGGCCCCGCCCCCCCCGAGCCCGGCCTCCAGGTGAGCTCGCGCCTCACCCAATTGGTCTCTCACGCGACATTTTATTTGATATTGTGGAAATAAAGACAGAAGAGGATTGTTTTTTTTTTTAAGAAAATCTCATCACGCTGGTATCAACTTAATACCGATATTGCCAGCATTGTCGACATTTGGATCGACCTACCCACTCTCTGCTTTATCGGCACATGCACAATTCCATTCTACGACTTTACAAATGGCGTATTTGACTTTCAGTATTAATAATAATTTCACCTATTTTATGGACTGTTATGTTCCTGTTATACGCTGTTATAAAGTATATGCTTTTAGCTCTTATTTTGAAGGCGCTAAAAGCGGAAGTGGTGACACGGTGTGGCGGAGCGGAGTTTTGAAAACAAAGGATTGATTGCTGTTTGTTTGTTAATGTTGAAATGTATAAATACAAGTTAAAAAAACGAAGGATTGATTGATTGATTGCAACTTTTATTAGTATATTGCACAGTACAGTACATATTCCGTACGATTGACCACTAAATGCTAACACCCCAATAAGTTTTTCAACTTCATCAATTCATTGTAATAAAGTGGTCCTCCTATAAAACTGGAGCCTCTGTCTTTGTTATTTTGTACTTTTATACAATATCGGTGACATTTATCAACCCTCGGTTACAATAATAATAATAGTAATCATCATACTGCGATGAGGTGGCGACTTGTCCAAGCTGTACCCCGCCTTCCGCCCGATT
>NC_084616.1:7327710-7357710 GCF_033978795.1 Nerophis ophidion
CTAAAAGTCCATCCATCCATCCATCATCTTCCGCTTATCCGAGGTCGGGTCGCGGGGGCAGCAGCCTAAGCAGGGAAGCCCGGACTTCCCTATCTCCAGCCACTTCGTCTAGCTCTTCCCGGGGGATCCCAAGGCGTTCCCAGGCCAGCCGGGAGACATAGTCTTCCCAACGTGTCCTGGGTCTTCCCCGTGGCCTCCTACCAGCTGGACGTGCCCTAAACACATCCCTAGAGAGGCGTTCGGGTGGCATCCTGACCGGTTGCCCGAACCACCTCATCTGGCTCCTCTCGATGTGAAGGAGCAGCGGCTTTACTTTGAGTTCCTCCCGGATGGCAGAGCTTCTCACCCTATCTCTAAGGGAGAGACCCAAACTCATTTCGGCCGCTTGTACCCGTGATCTTATCCTTTCGGTCATGACCCAAAGCTCATGACCATAGGTGAGGATGGGAACGTAGATCGGCCGGTAAATTGAGAGCTTTGCCTTCCGGCTCAGCTCCTTCTTCACCACAACGGATCGATACAACGTCCGCATTACTGAAGACGCCGCACCGATCCGCCTGTCGATCTCACGATCCACTCTTCCCCCACTCGTGAACAAGACTCCTAGGTACTTGAACTCCTCCACTTGGGGCAGGGTCTCCTCCCCAACCCGGAGATGGCACTCCACCCTTTTCCGCGCGAGAACCATGGACTCGGACTTGGAGGTGCTGATTCTCATTCCGGTCGCTTCACACTCGGCTGCGAACCGATCCAGTGAGAGCTGAAGATCCCGGTCAGATGAAGCCATCAGGACCACATCATCTGCAAAAAGCAGAGACCTAATCCCGTGGCCACCAAACCGGAACCCCTCAACGCCTTGACTGCGCCTAGAAATTCTGTCCATAAAAGTTATGAACAGAATCGGTGACAAAGGAGTCCAACCCTCACTGGAAACGTGTCCGACTTACTGCCGGCAATGCGGACCAAGCTCTGGCACTGATCATACAGGGAGTGGACCGCCACAATAAGACAGTCCGATACCCCATACTCTCTGAGCACTCCCCACAGGACTTCCCGAGGGACACGGTCCAATGCCTTCTCCAAGTCCACAAAGCACATGTAGACTGGTTGGGCAAACTCCCATGCACCCTCAAGAACCCTGCCGAGAGTATAGAGCTGGTCCACAGTTCCACGACCAGGACGAAAACCACACTGTTCCTCCTGAATCCGAGGTTGGACTATCCGGCGTAGCCTCCTCTCCAGTACACCTGAATAAACCTTACCGGGAAGGCTGAGGAGTGTGATCCCACCATAGTTGGAACACACCCTCCGGTCCCCCTTCTTAAAGAGAGGGACCACCACCCCGGTCTGCCAGTCCAGAGGTACCGCCCCCGATGTCCACGCGATGCTGCAGTGGACTAAAAGTCACAGAGATCCATTTGCCCCCCCCCACTCATAAAGGTGTTAAATATACATTATTTTCTTCTTTTCTTACTTTCAATGCTTTCTTTTTTCCCCTTTTTGTCATAGGAAACTTCAGTCTTTTTATGGCATACACACAAAATATGCAATGATTTCGCCAGTAAATATTTCAGAGTGAAATACTAGATGGGAAATAATCCTAGCCTTGAATAGCTCAATCATTTATACCAGGGGTAGGGAACCTATGGCTCTAGAGCCAGATGTGGCTCTTTTGATGACTGTATCTGGCGCTCAGATAAATCTGAGCTGACATTGCTTAACACGATAAATAATGAAAAATTCCGCTGGTAATCACATTTTTAAAAATAATGTTCAAATTATGAACTATTCTTATGCATTTTAATCCAACCACCCGTTTTCTATCGCACTTGTCCAAGATGTCGCATTAATGGTAAGAAGTATTGTATTGTAGCCTTAGCTGGGTATTGTAGGGACGGCGTGGCGCAGTGGGAGAGTGGCCGTGCGCAACCCGAGGGTCCCTGGTTCAATCCCCACCTAGTACCAACCTCGTCACGTCCGTTGTGTCCTGAGCAAGACACTTCACCCTTGCTCCTGATGGGTGCTGGTTAGCGCCTTGCATGGCAGCTCCCTCCATCAGTGTGTGAATGTGTGTGTGAATGGGTGAATGTGGAAGTAGTGTCAAAGCGCTTTGAGTACCTTGAAGGTAGAAAAGCGCTATACAAGTACAACCCATTTATCATTTATTTATAATTGGTTAACTTTATAATAACAATCTTATTATAAAGAATAAGAGACTTATTATACTCTAAAAATGTTGGTCTTACTTAAAAATGCACGCATGTGTTAAAAAATATATGGCTCTCACGGAAATACATTTTGCAATATTTGGCTTTCATGGCTCTCTCAGCCAAAAAGGCTCCCGACCCCTGATTTATACCAACGTTGATTTAGATCAGGGGTGTCCAAAGTGCGGCCCGCAGCTAATCGTTTACCGGCCCGGCACACAGTCTGCAAAAATTGCAAAATTTATAGTATTGCTAAAATAAAAATAAAATAAAACAATGAAAAAAGTGGAATGAGGTGAAATCTAATGAGAAAAAGTGGCAATGTTGACACAAAGCTGCCATGCAGGCAGTTTTTTCCCCTTTTGTCATTATTTTCTTTTTTTTTTCCATTGCTCCAAAAAAAAAAAGAACAAAAAAATATATGTTATAATGAATTATTACTTAAAAATGATCACTTTAAAATGTTTTAGGTGGAAAAAAATATTGCATATGTTGTGTGGTTGCCATATAAAAACATCAAAGTTTTGACAAAAGAGCATAAAACAAACAAAATAATAGTTCAAACCTAAAATCGACAGAAATTTAAGTGTTAAAAGTAAAAAAAAAAACTGATAAAAAATGCATCACTTTATGAGTGGGGAACCTTTCGGATCTCAAATATATTTAGTGGGATTTTATTTTACTTTTCACTGTGATTACTCAAAAATATGAAATAATTAAAATCAATGGTGTCCTGCATTATTGATCTTTGAGGGCTTTAATTGCTGAATGAAGGAACTCTCCTGAAGGAATCAATAAAGTACTATCTATCCATCTAAATACTGCATATTTCAGTTTTACCATAAAAAACAAAGTTGTCTTTGACAGAAAAGGCATAAAACCTTATTTGTTTTACTTTATATCAACCGCAAGTTGATATAGAGATTTACTGTAAGCATTAAATAAAAAATAAAAATAATAATTTGACTTATTTAGAACATTTTAGTGAGTGAGACCCTCTATGCTCCCCAGGAGACGTAAGGATTAAAAAAAAAAAAAAAATCCATATATTTTGTTATGGTTTGAAAATGAAAAATATCAAAATGGCCGCCGCATGTGCGGCCCTCTGTGGAAAAAGTTTGGACACCCCTGATTTAGATGTACTATTATTTGTTGAGCAATGACAGTTTTAAAGGGAAAAACAACCTGCATGGGATCTTTTGTGTTGTTACAGTCAACTTAGCTACTTTCTCTCCTTACATTTAACCTGCATGCTCTTTTATTCCATGTTTTTTTTGTTTTTTTTTAAATGATATTTTTAGCGCTGCGGGCTGCACTTTGGACCCCCGTGCGCTAATGACTTGTTTACGTCTCATTGTTCATTGGCTGAAATACAGCTAGGATCCCGTTAAGCTGTTGTCGAGCTAATTGACAGCTCAGCCGTGCGTGTTAATGAGTAATGTGTGGGTTATTTCAATCCTAAACAGTCCTGCTAAAACGCAGCATGAGACACACTTTGATGCCTCTCAGCAGGTGGCCTTTATTTGGAAATTCCCCCACTTTTCCCACCTGATGAAAGTCTCCCTACAATAAGGCTCATAGTCCAGATACTTCATGGCAAGAAAGCAGCCTTCTGCTCATCTTTTGCGCCCTCTGGTGGCCAGAAAGTCAATGCAAGCTGTAACTTTCTTATTGCCAACAAAATGCTTTCACATTTGTTTTATCCATCCATTTTCTACCGCGTATTCCCTTTTTGGGGGGCGCTGGCGCCTATCTCAACTACAATCGGGCGGAAGGCATGGTACACCCTGGACAAGTCGCCACCTCATCGCAGCATTTGTTTTTAGATAGATAGATAGATAGATAGTACTTTATTTATTCTGTCAGTAGAGTTCCTTCAGGAAAATTAAAATTTTCAGCACAATCCCATTCAAGATCAGACAAACATTACAGGGAGACAGAACAGGATTGCTGACGGGTCTGCCGGCTTCCAGCGCCCCTTACAAAAAAAGATGACATATAGGTTTACAAGGGGGGGGGGGAATAGAAGATTAAAATAAAATAAAAAAATCGGTGTTAGCCTGGGCCCTGGAGAGGGGGTGCAGACTGAGGGCAAGGGAAAAAAACAACAACTCATAGCCATAGTACACATCCCTCTTACATGTGTGTAAGAGGGAAACATCAAACATCAAAGAACACATAGGACATTAAAGACATTAAAGCAGCAGATACAAGCAGACACTTCTACATACAGCTATGAATAAAAAGTCAAATAAACATATCCACTGTGGTGGCCTCTGCGGTGTTCCACGCCATCGTCCGCTGGGGTGGAGGCAGCATGGCCAGAGACAGGAGCAGACCCAACAAAGCAACCAAGACAGCCGACTCCACTCTCGGCCAGTGTCCAGTCCGCATGGATGAGTTTTAGTTTGGTTTATTTGGAAAATTTCACGCATTTGAAAGGAAAAAAAAAAAAAGTGCAATGAACGTAAAAAAAACCCCATCCTTTTTAATACAACTTATTGAAATGGGAATGTTCTAGGTTGGCAAATGTAATGCTTCGTGTAAAAAGTCTGTATGTTTAAACATAAGAGCTCTATTAAAAATGATCACAAGTTGTTGTTTTACATGTCACAGTGACTGTCGGCTCCAGTGAGATCCACAAGGTCAGCAACATCTTCCTGCAGGTACGCACACACCTGGGCCGCCTTTAAGTCACATGACTGCAACACCTGATTGTTAGTCTCGCGTCAGACACATAAGAGTGAGAAAGGGGACATGCGTACCACGCAGTAACACAGACTTCCACTAGGGGCACTGTCCACAAGTCAATGTAAGAACTGAATTGGTTCTTGAAAAGGGTTCGTGAATGAAAAAGTTTGTATCGTAAAGAAAATTTCTCCCTAGCCTGGACAAAAGGTTTGTACACTTAGAAGACGATATAAATTACTGTACGTCAAACAGAAATAACAAGGAAGTATGAATCAAATGTGTCTTTATTAACGAGCCAAAACAACAACGACGAGCTGAACTGTGCTGTATGCGCTGCTCTGCCAACAAGCGTGCGCACACAGAAGTCCCTTTGGTGCTCTCACAAATGATCAGAAATCACACAAAAACTCAACTTTGACAACCATGGGCAAATGAGGAGCTTGATGTACAGCTTAAGTTGTTCAACAGTCTCCTGCCTCATATTTTAGCCTTCACACATTTTCGATGTCTGGACTACAGTACCAACACTATTTTACTATGAAGCTACGCTGTTGTAACACCTGGCTTGGCATTGTCTTGCTGAAATAAGCAGGGGCGTCCATGATAACAACATATGTTGCTCCAAAAGCTGTATGTACCTTTCAGCATGAATGGTGCCTTCACAAATGTGTAAGTTAGCCATGCCTTGGCCACTAATACACCCCCATACCATCACACATGCTGCCTACAACACTTTCACCCTAGAACAATCACTAATACACCCCCATACCATCACACATGCTGCCTAGAACACTTTCACCCTTCAACAATCACTAATACACCCCCATACCATCACGCATGCTGCCTACAACACTTTCACCCTAGAACAATCACTAATACACCCCCATACCATCACACATGCTGCCTAGAACACTTTCACCCTTCAACAATCACTAATACACCCCCATACCATCACGCATGCTGCCTACAACACTTTCACCCTAGAACAATCACTAATACACCCCCATACCATCACACATGCTGCCTAGAACACTTTCACCCTACAACAATCACTAATACACCCCCATACCATCACACATGCTGCCTAGGACACTTTCACCCTAGAACAATCACTAATACACCCCCATACCATCACACATGCTGCCTAGAACACTTTCACCCTAGCACAATCACTAATACACCCCCATACCATCACACATGCTGACTAGAACACTTTCACCCTAGAACAATCACTAATACACCCCCATACCATCACACATGCTGCCTAGAACACTTTCACCCTAGAACAATCACTAATACACCCCCATACCATCACACATGCTGCCTAGAACACTTTCACCCTAGCACAATCACTAATACACCCCCATACCATCACACATGCTGCCTACAACACGTTCACCCTAGAACAATCACTAATACACCCCCATACCATCACACATGCTGCCTAGAACACTTTCACCCTAGAACAATCACTAATACACCCCCATACCATCACACATGCTGCCTACAACACTTTCACCCTAGTACAATCACTAATACACCCCCATACCATCACACATGCTGCCTAGAACACTTTCACCCTACAACAATCACTAATACACCCCCATACCATCACACATGCTGCCTACAACACGTTCACCCTAGAACAATCACTAATACACCCCCATACCATCACACATGCTGCCTAGAACACTTTCACCCTAGCACAATCACTAATACACCCCCATACCATCACACATGCTGCCTACAACACTTTCACCCTAGAACAATCACTAATACACCCCCATACCATCACACATGCTGCCTAGAACACTTTCACCCTAAAACAATCACTAATACACCCCCATACCATCACACATGCTGCCTAGAACACTTTCACCCTAGAACAATCCCCATTGTTCTTTTCCTCTTTGGTCCACAGTTTCCAAAAACAATTTGAAATGTGGACTCCTCAGACCACAGAACACTTTTCCACTTTGCATCAGTCCATCTTAGATGAGCTCGGGCCCAGTGAAGCGTTTCTGGGTGTTGTTGATAAATGGCTGTGGCTGTGTAGAATTTTAACTTGCACTTACGGATTTAGCGACCAACTGTACTTACTGACAGTGGTTTTCTGAAGTGTCCCTTAGCCTATGTGGTTATATCCTTTACACACTGATGTCACTTTTTGATGCAGGGATCCAAGGTGTGTAATATCATGGCTTACATGCAGTGATTTCTCCAGATTGTCTGAAACTTTTGACGATATTACGGAGCGTAGATGGTGAAATCCCTAAATTCCTTGCAATAGCTGCTTGAGAATTGTTGTTCTTCAACAATTTGCTCAGGCATTTGTTGACAAAGTGGTGACCCTCGCCCCGTCCTTGTTTGTGAATGAGTGAGCATTTCATGGAAGCTGCTTTTATAGCCAATCATGGCACCCACCTGTTCCCAATTAGCCTGTTCACCTGTGCTATGTTCCAAATATGTGTTTGATTAACTTTTTCAGTATTTTTTTTCACTCTAGAACAGTCCCCACGGTTCTTTTCCTCTTTGGTCCACAGTTTCCAAAAACAATTTGAAACGTGGACTCCTCAGACCACAGAACACTTTTCCACTTTGCATCAGTCCATCTTAGATGAGCTCGGGCCCAGTGAAGCGTTTCTGGGTGTTGTTGATAAATGGCTGTGACTGTGTAGAATTTTAACTTGCACTCACGGATTTAGCGACCAACTGTAGTTACTGACAGTGGTTTTCTGAAGTGTTCCTTAGCCCATGTGGTTATATCCTTTACACACTGATGTCACTTTTTGATGCAGGGATCCAAGGTGTGTAATATCATGGCTTACGTGCAGTGATTTCTCCACATTCTCTGAACCTTTTGATGGTATTACGGAGTGTAGATGGTGAAATCCCTAAATTCCTTGCAATAGCTGCTTGAGAAATGTTGTTCTTCAACAATTTGCTCAGGCATTTGTTGACAAAGTGGTGACCCTCGCCCCGTCCTTGTTTGTGAAAGAGTGAGCATTTCATGGAAGCTGCTTTTATAGCCAATCGTGGCACCCACCTGTTCCCAATTAGCCTGTTCACCTGTGGCATGTTCCAAATAAGTCTTTGATGAGCGTTCCTCAACCTTCTCACTCTTTTTTGCCACTTGTGCCAGCTTTTTTGAAACATGTTGCAGCCATCTAATTCCAAATGAGCTAATATTTGCAAAAACTAAGAAAGTTTGTCATTGTGAACAGTAAATATCTTGTCTTTGCAGTCTATTCAATTGAATATAAGTTGAAAAGGATTTGTTGTATTCTCTTTTTATTTAGCATTTACACAACCTGACAACTTCACTGCTGTTGTAATTGGGACGGTGATTTCTGCATGTGTATTCTTCAAAAATGTCCTTAATTTTGACTTGAGTCGACAAGCAAACGTCTATCCTCACAAACAAAAAACTGATTTGAGCGAGAATTGTGATCCATCTGGTGGAGGGACTAGGATTATTTAGAGTAGTCAGTGTACAACATGTTGAACACATGTCTGCTGCTTCCAGCTGAAACTGGTGGTCCGCAAGGGGAGCTCCACAGAGAACATCTACATGGGTGAGTGGCCTTCCTACTGGAGATGTACATGTATGTATACGTGTTCATTACATACATTCTGTGCTACATCATTCACAATCCTTATGTGACACAAGAACACCTATGTTTTTCTTTTTTTATGCATTCTAGTTCGTAAATAAAAGTCAGCTAATAATGGCGTCAATGGAAGTAAGTCAATGTTGCTTATAAAGTGTTGTCATTATATTGTATGTGTTGTATACACACTGTAAGTACACATCATTATATGTGTTGTATACACACTGTAAGTACACATCATTATATGTGTTGTATACACGCTGTAAGTACACATCATTATATGTGTTGTATACACACTGTAAGTACACATCATTATATGTGTTGTATACACACTGTAAGTACACATCATTATATGTGTTGTATACACGCTGTAAGTACACATCATTATATGTGTTGTATACACGCTGTAAGTACACATCATTATATGTGTTGTATACACACTAAGTACACATCATTATATGTGTTGTATACACACTGTAAGTACACATCATTATATGTGTTGTATACACACCGTAAGTACACATCATTATATGTGTTGTATACACACTGTAAGTACACATCATTATATGTGTTGTATACACACTGTAAGTACACATCATTATATGTGTTGTATACACACTGTAAGTACACATCATTATATACTGTATGTGTTGTATACACACTGTAAGTACACATAATTTAATGTGTTGTATACACACTGTAAGTACACATCATTATATGTGTTGTATACACACTGTAAGTACACATCATTATATGTGTTGTATACACACTAAGTACACATCATTATATACTGTATGTGTTGTATACACACTCTAAGTACACATCATTATATTGTGTGTGTTGTATACACACTGTAAGTACACATTATATTGTATGTGTTGTATACACACTGTAAGTACACATTATATTGTATGTGTTGTATACACACTGTAAGTACACATCATTATATTGTATGTGTTGTATACACACTGTAAGTACACATCATTATATTGTATGTGTTGTATACACACTGTAAGTACACATCATTATATTGACCCCTTTGTACTCATTGGAAGTATATGACATTAGATTAATCAAAACCTTGGCTTTTCCATCAACAACAACAACAACAACAGACTTCATGAGAGACAACAAACATAATAAAGTCAACACTTACTGTACAAAGTCTGCTCTCACTGTGTTGATGGGATGTTGATATTTTCTGCTTTTGAAGAAGAATTACAGTCTTTTCCTGTATTTCTTGAGTAGCAACTTGTGTACACATCCTTCTAGTGTGCAGGTGAAGGCAGTGCTTTATGTCTCAGTGGAGCTGCTGATGTCAACATAGCAGCACAAGCTACTCAGCTCTCTCTAACTAATGATAATTTGCGGTTTTTGTTGCTTTTATGGATGCAAATAGAGGAGCTCCAATTGGCTCAAGTGTTAGCTGACTTTTATTTAGGTTTTTTTATGAGTTAAAATGAAAAAAAAAAAAGACATATGTGTTCTGGTCTATCTTAAGGATTGTAAAGTATGGTCAGCGTTATTTAAAAAGTGCAGTTGTGTGGTGGGTGTGCATTGTGGGTAATATTATATTTGAAAATATAATCTGACTATAAGGACATTTGAAAAGTAGAGAACATGTGGGTAATGTTGAGTGTGAATGTATGCATTGTGTGTTATATTGTGAGATACAGGAATATCTACACATATATACAGTACAGGCCAAAAGTACCTTCTCCTCATTCAATGTCTTCTCTTTATGTTCATGACTATTTACATTGTAGATAGTCACATCAAAACTATGAACGTGGAGTTATGTACTTAACAAAAAAAGTGAAAACATGCTTTGTATTCTGGTTCCTTCAAAATAGCCACCCTTTGCTCCGATGACTGCTTTGCACACTCTTGGCATTCTCTCCATGAGCTTCAAGAGGTAGTCACCTGAGATGCTTTTCACTTCGCAGGTGTCACAGTTTGGATGTGATTATCTACAATGTCAATAATCATGGACATTAAAACAAGGCATTGAAATGAGAAATTGTGTCCAAGATTTTGGCCTGTACTGCATATATGTTTATATGTACTGTATATATGTATATATACATGTGTGTGTGTGTATATGTGTATGTATGTATATGTATGTTTGTATGTACAGTATATATATATATATTTATGAATGTATATATGTGCATATATGTATATATAGGTATATATGTATATACATATATTTGTGTATATATGTATGTATGTATATATATATATATATATCCTTATTTTATATTATATATTTATTAAAAATATTTATATATACATATTTACATATATATATACATATATCTGTGTATATTTAGGTATATAAATATATATAGATACACATTTAAATATACATAAATGTGTATGAATGCATATATATATATACATATGTATGAATGTATATATGTACATATATATGTATACTTATTTTATATGATATATTTATATATTTAAATCTTTCTATATACATATTTACATACATACAGATATCTGTGTATATTTAGGTATATAAATATATATACATATTTATATATGTATGTATATATATATATATATATATATATATATATATATATATACTTATTTTATATGATATATTTAAATCTTTCTATTTACATATATACACATATATATATCTGTGTATATTTAGGTATATAAATATATATGCATATTTAAATATATATGTGTGTATATATATATATATATACACATGCACACATATAACATTTAAAATAAGAAAGAAAATGAATATAAAAATATTATATATTTATATTAATGCTTTAATGGATTTAAATGTATGTTTTTCTTTTCTACAGAGCTGACACTACCTCAGTTTTATAACTTTCTCCACGAGATGGAACGAGCCAAAGCCAGCATGGATTGTTTCAGCTGAGTGTGTGTGTGTGTGTGTGTGTGTGTGTGTGTGTGTGTGTGTGTGTGTGTGTGTGTGTGTGTGTGATTCTATTTAGTTTCCTTCCATTTTTCCATTTTTTCAACTGTGGCACATTTCAATTGAAACAAAGACAAGTTGGACAACTTGAGCGTGTCAGAAGGAACAGATGATGTTATGAGTTAGCTCATGGCCTCTTGTCACCAAAAACTGACAAAAAATAACAAAGAATTAGAACACAGTGCTAATGTCTATCTTAAGTTGAACATTTTAACTCAAGTTCTCATTACAAAACCATGTACAACTGTAAAATAGTCTGGAACCATCATACACACTTTTAATAAATGGACACGCAAACGTCAACATTCCTGTCACACAAGTGTAAAAAGAAGTAAAGTGCTGTATTGGAGAATGACAATAAAGACAAAGATTGCAGGAAGTGAAGGACTTGTGTCACTACTTGATGGCGAGCAGAAGACACCATCCATGCACGCACCAAGACATCTTTAGTGCAATAATAATGTCATTAATTAAAGCTGCAAGCAGCGATGGACAGGACCGACTTTTACTGGTGTTTCCTGCTTTTACCCAAACAACATATCTTTACCTGCACATGACCTACCTTCTCTGTATCCTGGTGTCAAACTGGTGCCTCCTTCTTTCACCCAGTCAACATATCTTTACCTACCTTCTCTGTATCCTGGTGTTAAACTGGTGCCTCCTTCTTTCACCCAGTCAACATATCTTTACCTGCACGTTACCTACCTTCTCTGTATCCTGGTGTCAAACTGGTGCCTCCTTCTTTCACCCAGTCAACATATCTTTACCTGCACATTACCTACCTTCTCTGTATCCTGGTGTCAAACTGGTGCCCCCTTCTTTCACCCGGTCAACATATCTTTACCTGCACATTACCTACCTTCTCTGTATCCTGGAGTCAAACTGGTGCCTCCTTCTTTCACCCAGTCAACATATCTTTACCTGCACATTACCTACCTTCTCTGTATCCTGGTGTTAAACTGGTGCCTCCTTCTTTCACCCAGTCAACATATCTTTACCTGCACATTACCTACCTTCTCTGTATCCTGGAGTCAAACTGGTGCCTCCTTCTTTCACCCAGTCAACATATCTTTACCTGCACGTTACCTACCTTCTCTGTATCCTGGTGTCAAACTGGTGCCTCCTTCTTTCACCCAGTCAACATATCTTTACCTGCACGTTACCTACCTTCTCTGTATCCTGGTGTCAAACTGGTGCCTCCTTCTTTCACCCAGTCAACATATCTTTACCTGCACGTTACCTACCTTCTCTGTATCCTGGTGTCAAACTGGTGCCTCCTTCTTTCACCCAGTCAACATATCTTTACCTGCACATTACCTACCTTCTCTGTATCCTGGTGTCAAACCGGTGCCTCTTTCTATCACCCAGTCAACATATCTTTACCCGCACAGTACCTACCTTCTCTGTATTGTGTAGTCACGCTGGTGCTTCCTGCTTTTAAGCGGTCATCACGAGATGGCAGCAGCAGCGCAGCTGTTCTTTGAAGGCTCGTAAAATCAAAACAGCAGCAGTTAGAAAAACTCTTTGCGCAACTTTTAATCTGAAGGGTTCAATTTCTTTCCTGTGGGAGTTTGAAGCCGACACGACAAACGCGCTCAGAGGAGATAATGTTTGAAAAAAGGTGACGGGTTTTTACAAAACTTTTGTTTTGAAGGGGTGATTGCCAACTTCTTGTTGATTTTTGCTGAATGATGGCAATTAATGAAATGTAGGTCTAAGTGAGACCTACATAGAGGTTTTTGTTTCATGTGTCTACGACATTCCTACAGGAAGTTACAAGCAGTTTTGTCTGTGTTTTCTTCCTGGGAGCAGTTTTTTCTGTGTTTTATTCCTAGGGGGCGCTGGAGCGCCATTTTAAGTTTTGGGGTTTGTTTGTTTTTATTAGATCGCAATTTTCGCCAGTCCTGATGTGTGTGTCCAGTTTGTTGAGTTTTGAAGCATTTTAAGGGGGTCAAATTACAGCTCAAAGAGGCAAAAATGACATTTTTAGGAAACTTTTGTTTTGAAGGGGTGTCTGCCAACTTAGTGTTGATTTTTGCTGAATGAGCTCAGTGTATAAAATGTAGGCCTAAGTCAGACCTACATAGAGGTTTTTGTTTCATGTCTCTACGACATTCCTAACGGAAGTTACAAGCAGTTTTGTCTGTGTTTTTTCCTAGGGGGCGCTAGAGCGCAATTTTGAGCTTTGGGTTTTGGTTTTTGATTAGATGGCAATTTTCGCCAGTCCTGATGTGTGTGTAAAATTTGGTGAGTTTTGAAGCATGTTAAAGGGGTCAAATGACAGCTCAAAGAGGTGGCGGTATAATAATAATAAAAGCTTAGAAATACAATAGGGTCCTCTGTCCCAAAGGGACATTCAGTCCCTCACAAGATGACACACAAATGTAAACAAACAGGACTTAAGAATACAGGATTTATTTGGAATCCCTGCGGAAATCTGAATGAAATCAAGCTTCTTTTTTTTTTGCTATTTTATTGACATCAATTCACAATACTGATCATTGAAAGGTCTACTTGTTGTTATTAGGCTGCAGTCAGGGCCTTGTTTACAACTATCATTTATCTTGTTTACAACTATCATTTATCTTGTTTACAACTATCATTTATCTTGTTTACAACTATCATTTATCTTGTTTACAACCATCATTGATCTTGTTTACAACTATCATGTATCTTGTTTACAAATATCATATATCTTGTTTACAACTATCATTTATCTTGTTTACAAATATCATATATCTTGTTTACAACTATCATTTATTTTGTTTACAACTATAATTTACAACAATGTTGTTTACAACTATCATTTATCTTGTTTACAACTATAATTTACAACAATGTTGTTTACAAATATCATTTATCTTGTTTACAACTATAATTTACAACAATGTTGTTTACAACTATCATTTATCTTGTTTACAACTATCATTTACAACAATGTTGTTTACAACAATCATTTATCTTGTTTGCTAATATCATTTATCTTGTTTACAACTATAATTTACAACAATGTTGTTTACAACTATCATTTATCTTGTTTACAACTATCATTTACAACAATTTTGTTTACAACTATTATTTATCTTGTTTACAACTATTATTTATCTTGTTTACAACTGTCATTTATCTTGTTTACAACTATCTATCTTGTTTAAAACTATCATTTACAACAATTTTGTTTACAACTATTATTTATCTTGTTTACAACTATCATTTATCTTGTTTACAACCATCATTGATCTTGTTTACAACTATCATGTATCTTGTTTACAAATATCATATATCTTGTTTACAACTATCATTTATCTTGTTTACAAATATCATATATCTCGTTTACAACTATCATTTATCTTGTTTACAAATATCATATATCTTGTTTACAACTATCATTTATTTTGTTTACAACTATCATTTACAACAATGTTGTTTACAACAATCATTTATCTTGTTTACAAATATCATGTATCTTGTTTACAACTATCATTTATCTTGTTTACAACTATAATTTACAACAACGTTGTTTACAACTATCATTTATCTTGTTTACAACTATCTATCTTGTTTACAACTATCATTTACAACAATTTTGTTTACAACTATCATTTATCTTGTTTACAACCGTCATTTATCTTGTTTACAACTATCAATTATCTTGTTTACAACTATTATTTACAACAATCTTGTTTACAACCATCATTTATCTTGTTTACAAATATCATATATCTTGTTTACAACTATCATTTATCTTGTTTACAAATATCATTTACAACAATGTTGTTTACAACTATCATTTATCTTGTTTACAAATATCATGTATCTTGTTTACAACCATCATTTATCTTGTTTACAACTATCATTTATCTTGTTTACAAATATCATGTATCTTGTTTACAACTATTATTTACAACAATCTTGTTTACAACTATCATTTATCTTGTTTACAACTATCATTTTTTTTTTTTTACAACTATCATTTACAACAATGTTGTTTACAACGATCATTTATCTTGTTTACAACTATTATTTACAACAATCTTGTTTACAACCATCATTTATCTTGTTTACAAATATCATTTATCTTGTTTACAACTATCATGTATGTTGTTTACAAATATCATATATCTTGTTTACAACTATCATTTATCTTGTTTACAAATATCATATATCTTGTTTACAACTATCATTTATCTTGTTTACAACTATCATGTATGTTGTTTACAAATATCATATATCTTGTTTACAACTATCATTTATCTTGTTTACAAATATCATGTATCTTGTTTACAACTATCATTTATCTTGTTTACAACTATAATTTACAACAATGTTGTTTACAACTATCATATATCTTGTTTACAACTATCATTTATTTTGTTTACAACTATCATTTATCTTGTTTACAAATATAATGTATCTTGTTTACAACTATCATTTATCTTGTTTACAAATATCATATATCTTGTTTACAACTATCATTTATTTTTTTTACAACTATCATTTACAACAATGTTGTTTACAACGATCATTTATCTTGTTTACAACTATTATTTACAACAATCTTGTTTACAACCATCATTTATCTTGTTTACAAATATCATTTATCTTGTTTACAACTATCATGTATGTTGTTTACAAATATCATATATCTTGTTTACAACTATCATTTATCTTGTTTACAAATATCATATATCTTGTTTACAACTATCATTTATCTTGTTTACAACTATCATGTATGTTGTTTACAAATATCATATATCTTGTTTACAACTATCATTTATCTTGTTTACAAATATCATGTATCTTGTTTACAACTATCATTTATCTTGTTTACAACTATAATTTACAACAATGTTGTTTACAACTATCATATATCTTGTTTACAACTATCATTTATTTTGTTTACAACTATCATTTATCTTGTTTACAAATATAATGTATCTTGTTTACAACTATCATTTATCTTGTTTACAAATATCATATATCTTGTTTACAACTATCATTTATTTTGTTTACAACTATCATTTACAACAATGTTGTTTACAACTATAATTTATCTTGTTTACAACTATCTATCTTGTTTACAACTATCATTTACAACAATGTTGTTTACAACTATAATTTATCTTGTTTACAACTATCTATCTTGTTTACAACTATTATTTACAACAATCTTGTTTACAACCATCATTTATCTTGTTTACAAATATCATATATCTTGTTTACAACTATCATTTATCTTGTTTACAAATATCATATATCTTGTTTACAATTATCATTTATTTTGTTTACAAATATCATATATCTTGTTTACAACTATGATTCACAACAATGTTGTTTACAACTATCATTTATCTTGTTTACAAATATCATATATCTTGTTTACAACTATCATTTATCTTGTTTACAAATATCATATATCTTGTTTACAACTATCATTTATCTTGTCTACAACTATCATTTACAACAATGTTGTTTACAACTATCATTTATCTTGTTTACAACTATCATTTACGACAATCTTGTTTAAAACTTATTTTTAATTTAAATAAGTTTTAAACAAGATTGTTCTAAATAGCACTCGGTGGCGCCCTCGTGCGGCTAAAGACTGAAAGTACTTGAAACTGGCGAGAATTCTCCCTGATTTGCATAAACCCGCCCCTTCTTCATCCCGACATTCTTCTTCCCTTTCACTCCAAAGTAAGTTATTCTTCGTACAAACATTCATAAAACACTCAAAATTATTATTTTTTATTAAATTCCCGGAAGTGACGTAGACTTAGCGCATGCGTTACTGAGGGCGTCGTGACAGCTTCCACCAATGCTGAGGGCAGGATGCAATGTTCACCGCGGCCGGCAGATGGCGGTGTTGTATTGCATGAATAAACAATCATGTTTTTCAGGGGCGAGTCTCAGTCACATACAATAGTAAACTATGCATTGTAAAACATTTTCTACTCTACACACAAGTCTCAGTCACATACAATAGTAAAATATGCATTGTATAACATTTTCTACTCTAAGAATGTGGAACAAAATAAACCTTATTTACTTCGTCTTATTCGTGGTTGTTCATTATTAAAGTTAAAGTAGCAATGATGGACACACACACACACACACACACACACACACACCAGGTGTGGTGAAATTATTCTCTGCTTTTGACCCGTCACCCTTTATCACCCCCTGGAAGATGAGGGGAGCAGTGAGCAGCAACGGTGGCCACGCCCGGGAATCATTTTTGGTGATTTATGGGTTCATTATCATATTTGTTGATTTTATATACCATCCATCCATCCATTTTCTACCGCTTATTCCCTTTGGGGTCCCGGGGGGGCGCTGGTGGCTATCTCAGCTACAATCAGGCGGAAGGCAGAGTACACCCTGGACAAGTCGCTATCTCATCACTATATATATCCATCCATTTTCTACCGCTTATTCCCTTTGGGGTCCCGGGGGGGCACTGGTGGCTATCTCAGCTACAATCAGGCGGAAGGCAGAGTACACCCTGGACAAGTCGCCATCTCATCACTATATATATATATATATCCATCTATCCATCCATCCATTTACTACCGCTTATTCCCTTTGGGGGGCGCCGGAGCATATCTCAGCTACAATTGGGCGGAAGGCGGGGTACACCCTGGACAAGTCGCCACCTCATCGCAGCATCTTAATAAGTATTTGAATTATTCTAGGAACTTTTCTTCCATCCATCCATTTTCTACCGCTTATTCCCTTTCGGGGTCGCGGGGGGCGCTGGCGCCTATCTCAGCTACAATCGGGCGGAAGGCGGGGTACACCCTGGACAAATCGCCACCTTATCGCAGGGCCTTTTCTTGTAACTTTTTAATGGTTTTCAACAACTCCCTCGTGTGGTTGGAAATAAAACTGCGTGTGTGCGTGTGTGTGTGTGTGTTACCATGGTAATTGTCTCACGCCTTAGCCCCGCCTCCTCTGTGCAGGTACAACATCCAGCGAGCGTCACGTGTCGGCCACCAGAGTGCAAACATCTTTTAGATGAAGAAACACAAAACCTATTCTCCTCTCCATGCGTCAGTTTGTGCAATCGGCAGCGTGCCCTGTGATAAAAAAGCGGCAGCAGAGGCAATACTGGTGCGACATAGCTAGCAATACCTCGTTCTTTTTTAGAATATTACTGCACTCTAACGACATGAGCACTAATTGGCACTGAGCTGACAAATGATTGGTTTGGGCTTCCTAAATAATGGAGGAGAAAGAGGAAGTAAAGTTAGCTGAGACTCGCTAAGCAGTCGTTAGCAAGGTTGGTTGAACAAAAGAGGGGAGACATGACTTCTTCAACACTTGTTGTTTACTAAGGTTGCGAATGTTCTGTTCTCCTGTTTACTTTCATTGATGCTGGAATAGTACAAGACTGCCAGACAAGAATGATGCAAGAAGGCAGAAACATGACAGGATCTTTGTGGCTGTAGGCGACAGCAGGAAGTCACTTTCACTTCCTTTCTTTGTTCTCATCCTCTTTCTTAGGAGAACTCTCAGAAAGTGCAAGTGTTGCATTTTTTAAAGTCGGCCAGCTAGCTTAGCTGCCTTTCTCATGCAGAAATACATATATATCCATCCATTTTCTACCGCTTATTCCCTTTTGGGGTCGCGGGGGGCGCTGGCGCCTATCTCAGCTACAATCGGGCGGAAGGCGGGGTACACCCTGGACAAGTCTATGTAGTTTTTAAATACAAATAAAACATGTTCAGAAAGACTGCGATGAGGTGGCAACTTGTCCAGGGTGTACCCCGCCTTCCGCCCGATTGTAGCTGAGATAGGGGCCAGCGCCCCCCGCAACCCCAAAAGGGAATACGCGGTAGAAAATGGATGGATGGATGGATGTTCAGGATGAAATAAATCAAAGGAAATTATTTAATGAGGATTTATCAATTAAAAGTGTGTGTTGATGTCTACACAAGTGTGTGTTGATGTCTACACAAGTGTATGTTGATGTCTACATAAGTGTGTGTTGATGTCTACACAAGTGTGTGTTGATGTCTACACAAGTGTGTGTGTTGATGTCTACACAAGTGTGTGTTGATGTCTACACAAGTGTATGTTGATGTCTACATAAGTGTGTGTTGATGTCTACACAAGTGTGTGTTGATGTCTACACAAGTGTATGTTGATGTCTACACAAGTGTGTGTTGATGTCTACACAAGTGTGTGTTGATGTCTAGACAAGTGTGTGTGTTGATGTCTACATAAGTGTGTGTTGACGTCTACACAAGTAAGTGTTGATGTCTACACAAGTGTGTGTTGATGTCTAGACAAGTGTGTGTGTTGATGTCTACATAAGTGTGTGTTGATGTCTACATAAGTGTGTGTTGATGTCTACACAAGTGTGTGTTGATGTCTACACAAGTGTGTGTTGATGTCTACACAAGTGTGTGTTGATGTCTACACAAGTGTGTGTTGATGTCTACACGAGTGTGTGTGTTGATGTCTACACAAGTGTGTGTTGATGTCTACACAAGTGTGTGTTGATGTCTACATAAGTGTGTGTTGATGTCTACACAAGTGTGTGTTGATGTCTACACAAGTGTGTGTTGATGTCTACACAAGTGTGTGTTGATGTCTACACAAGTGTGTGTGTTGATGTCTACACAAGTGTGTGTTGATGTCTACACAAGTGTGTGTGTTGATGTCTACACAAGTGTGTGTGTTGATGTCTACACGAGTGTGTGTTGATGTCTACACAAGTGTGTGTTGATGTCTACACAAGTGTTTGTGTTGATGTCTACACAAGTGTGTGTTGATGTCTACACAAGTGTGTGTTGATGTCTACACAAGTGTGTGTGTTGATGTCTACACAAGTGTGTGTGTTGATGTCTACACAAGTGTTTGTGTTGATGTCTACACAAGTGTGTGTTGATGTCTACACAAGTGTGTGTTGATGTCTACACAAGTGTGTGTGTGGATGTCTACACAAGTGTGTGTTGATGTCTACACGAGTGTGTGTTGATGTCTACACAAGTGTGTGTTGATGTCTACACAAGTGTGTGTTGATGTCTACACAAGTGTGTGTTGATGTCTACACAAGTGTGTGTTGATGTCTACACGAGTGTGTGTTGATGTCTACACAAGTGTTTGTCTTAATGTCTACACAAGTGTATGTTGATGTCTACACAAGTGTGTGTTGATGTCTACACAAGTGTGTGTGTTCTACACAAGTGTGTGTTAATGTCTACACGAGTGTGTGTTGATGTCTACACAAGTGTGTGTTGATGTCTACACAAGTGTGTGTTGATGTCTACACGAGTGTGTGTTGATGTCTACACAAGTGTTTGTGTTGATGTCTACACAAGTGTGTGTTGATGTCTACACAAGTGTGTGTTGATGTCTACACAAGTGAGTGTTGATGTCTACACAAGTGTGTGTTGATGTCTACACAAGTGTGTGTGTTGATGTCTACACAAGTGTGTTGATGTCTACACAAGTGTGTGTTGATGTCTACACAAGTGTGTGTGTTGATGTCTACACAAGTGTGTGTTGATGTCTACACAAGTGTGTGTTGATGTCTACACAAGTGTGTGTTGATGTCTACACAAGTGTGTGTTGATGTCTACACAAGTGTGTGTTGATGTCTACACAAGTGTGTGTTGATGTCTACACAAGTGTGTGTTGATGTCTACACAAGTGTGTGTGTTAATGTCTACACAAGTGTGTGTTGATGTCTACACAAGTGTGTGTTGATGTCTACACAAGTGTGTGTTGATGTCTACACAAGTGTGTGTTGATGTCTACACAAGTGTGTGTTGATGTCTACACAAGTGTGTGTTGATGTCTACACAAGTGTGTGTGTTGATGTCTACACAAGTGTGTGTTGATGTCTACACAAGTGTGTGTTGATGTCTACACAAGTGTGTGTTGATGTCTACACAAGTGTGTGTTGATGTCTACACAAGTGTATGTTGATGTCTACACAAGTGTGTGTTGATGTCTACACAAGTGTGTGTTGATGTCTAGACAAGTGTGTGTGTTGATGTCTACATAAGTGTGTGTTGACGTCTACACAAGTAAGTGTTGATGTCTACACAAGTGTGTGTTGATGTCTAGACAAGTGTGTGTGTTGATGTCTACATAAGTGTGTGTTGATGTCTACATAAGTGTGTGTTGATGTCTACACAAGTGTGTGTTGATGTCTACACAAGTGTGTGTGTTGATGTCTACACAAGTGTGTGTTGATGTCTACACAAGTGTGTGTTGATGTCTACACAAGTGTGTGTTGATGTCTACACAAGTGTGTGTTGATGTCTACACAAGTGTATGTTGATGTCTACACAAGTGTGTGTTGATGTCTACACAAGTGTGTGTTGATGTCTAGACAAGTGTGTGTGTTGATGTCTACATAAGTGTGTGTTGACGTCTACACAAGTAAGTGTTGATGTCTACACAAGTGTGTGTTGATGTCTAGACAAGTGTGTGTGTTGATGTCTACATAAGTGTGTGTTGATGTCTACATAAGTGTGTGTTGATGTCTACACAAGTGTGTGTTGATGTCTACACAAGTGTGTGTTGATGTCTACACAAGTGTGTGTTGATGTCTACACGAGTGTGTGTGTTGATGTCTACACAAGTGTGTGTTGATGTCTACACAAGTGTGTGTTGATGTCTACATAAGTGTGTGTTGATGTCTACACAAGTGTGTGTTGATGTCTACACAAGTGTGTGTTGATGTCTACACAAGTGTGTGTTGATGTCTACACAAGTGTGTGTGTTGATGTCTACACAAGTGTGTGTGTTGATGTCTACACAAGTGTGTGTTGATGTCTACACAAGGGTGTGTTGATGTCTACACGAGTGTGTGTTAATGTCTACACGAGTGTGTGTTGATGTCTACACGAGTGTGTGTTGATGTCTACACGAGTGTGTGTTGATGTCTACACGAGTGTGTGTTGATGTCTACACAAGTGTGTGTTGATGTCTACACAAGTGTGTGTTGATGTCTACACAAGTGTGTGTTGATGTCTACACAAGTGTGTGTTGATGTCTACACAAGAGTGTGTGTTGATGTCTACACAAGTGTGTGTTGATGTCTACACAAGTGTGTGTTGATGTCTACACAAGAGTGTGTGTTGATGTCTACACAAGTGTGTGTTGATGTCTAGACAAGTGTGTGTTGATGTCTACACAAGTGTGTGTTGATGTCTAGACAAGTGTGTGTGTTGATGTCTACACAAGTGTGTGTTGATGTCTACACAAGTGTGTGTTGATGTCTCCACAAGTGTGTTCAATCAATCAATCAATGTTTACTTAGTGTGTGTTGATGTCTACACAGTGTGTGTTGATGTCTATACAAGTGTGTGTTGATGTCTACACAAGTGTGTGTGTTGATGTCTACACAAGTGTGTGTTGATGTCTACACAAGTGTGTGTGTTGATGTCTACACAAGTGTGTGTTGATGTCTACACAAGTGTGTTGATGTCTACACAAGTGTGTGTTGATGTCTACACAAGTGTGTGTTGATGTCTACACAAGTGTGTGTTGATGTCTACACAAGTGTGTGTGTTGATGTCTACACGAGTGTGTGTGTTGATGTCTACACAAGTGTGTGTTGATGTCTACACAAGTGTGTGTTGATGTCTACATAAGTGTGTGTTGATGTCTACACAAGTGTGTGTTGATGTCTACACAAGTGTGTGTTGATGTCTACACAAGTGTGTGTTGATGTCTACACAAGTGTGTGTGTTGATGTCTACACAAGTGTGTGTTGATGTCTACACAAGTGTGTGTGTTGATGTCTACACAAGTGTGTGTGTTGATGTCTACACGAGTGTGTGTTGATGTCTACACAAGTGTGTGTTGATGTCTACACAAGTGTTTGTGTTGATGTCTACACAAGTGTGTGTTGATGTCTACACAAGTGTGTGTTGATGTCTACACAAGTGTGTGTGTTGATGTCTACACAAGTGTGTGTGTTGATGTCTACACAAGTGTTTGTGTTGATGTCTACACAAGTGTGTGTTGATGTCTACACAAGTGTGTGTTGATGTCTACACAAGTGTGTGTGTGGATGTCTACACAAGTGTGTGTTGATGTCTACACGAGTGTGTGTTGATGTCTACACAAGTGTGTGTTGATGTCTACACAAGTGTGTGTTGATGTCTACACAAGTGTGTGTTGATGTCTACACAAGTGTGTGTTGATGTCTACACGAGTGTGTGTTGATGTCTACACAAGTGTTTGTCTTGATGTCTACACAAGTGTATGTTGATGTCTACACAAGTGTGTGTTGATGTCTACACAAGTGTGTGTGTTCTACACAAGTGTGTGTTAATGTCTACACGAGTGTGTGTTGATGTCTACACAAGTGTGTGTTGATGTCTACACAAGTGTGTGTTGATGTCTACACGAGTGTGTGTTGATGTCTACACAAGTGTTTGTGTTGATGTCTACACAAGTGTGTGTTGATGTCTACACAAGTGTGTGTTGATGTCTACACAAGTGAGTGTTGATGTCTACACAAGTGTGTGTTGATGTCTACACAAGTGTGTGTGTTGATGTCTACACAAGTGTGTTGATGTCTACACAAGTGTGTGTTGATGTCTACACAAGTGTGTGTGTTGATGTCTACACAAGTGTGTGTTGATGTCTACACAAGTGTGTGTTGATGTCTACACAAGTGTGTGTTGATGTCTACACAAGTGTGTGTTGATGTCTACACAAGTGTGTGTTGATGTCTACACAAGTGTGTGTTGATGTCTACACAAGTGTGTGTGTTAATGTCTACACAAGTGTGTGTTGATGTCTACACAAGTGTGTGTTGATGTCTACACAAGTGTGTGTTGATGTCTACACAAGTGTGTGTTGATGTCTACACAAGTGTGTGTTGATGTCTACACAAGTGTGTGTTGATGTCTACACAAGTGTGTGTGTTGATGTCTACACAAGTGTGTGTTGATGTCTACACAAGTGTGTGTTGATGTCTACACAAGTGTGTGTTGATGTCTACACAAGTGTGTGTTGATGTCTACACAAGTGTATGTTGATGTCTACACAAGTGTGTGTTGATGTCTACACAAGTGTGTGTTGATGTCTAGACAAGTGTGTGTGTTGATGTCTACATAAGTGTGTGTTGACGTCTACACAAGTAAGTGTTGATGTCTACACAAGTGTGTGTTGATGTCTAGACAAGTGTGTGTGTTGATGTCTACATAAGTGTGTGTTGATGTCTACATAAGTGTGTGTTGATGTCTACACAAGTGTGTGTTGATGTCTACACAAGTGTGTGTGTTGATGTCTACACAAGTGTGTGTTGATGTCTACACAAGTGTGTGTTGATGTCTACACAAGTGTGTGTTGATGTCTACACAAGTGTGTGTTGATGTCTACACAAGTGTATGTTGATGTCTACACAAGTGTGTGTTGATGTCTACACAAGTGTGTGTTGATGTCTAGACAAGTGTGTGTGTTGATGTCTACATAAGTGTGTGTTGACGTCTACACAAGTAAGTGTTGATGTCTACACAAGTGTGTGTTGATGTCTAGACAAGTGTGTGTGTTGATGTCTACATAAGTGTGTGTTGATGTCTACATAAGTGTGTGTTGATGTCTACACAAGTGTGTGTTGATGTCTACACAAGTGTGTGTTGATGTCTACACAAGTGTGTGTTGATGTCTACACAAGTGTGTGTTGATGTCTACACGAGTGTGTGTGTTGATGTCTACACAAGTGTGTGTTGATGTCTACACAAGTGTGTGTTGATGTCTACATAAGTGTGTGTTGATGTCTACACAAGTGTGTGTTGATGTCTACACAAGTGTGTGTTGATGTCTACACAAGTGTGTGTTGATGTCTACACAAGTGTGTGTTGATGTCTACACAAGTGTGTGTGTTGATGTCTACACAAGTGTGTGTGTTGATGTCTACACAAGTGTGTGTTGATGTCTACACAAGGGTGTGTTGATGTCTACACGAGTGTGTGTTAATGTCTACACGAGTGTGTGTTGATGTCTACACGAGTGTGTGTTGATGTCTACACGAGTGTGTGTTGATGTCTACACGAGTGTGTGTTGATGTCTACACAAGTGTGTGTTGATGTCTACACAAGTGTGTGTTGATGTCTACACAAGTGTGTGTTGATGTCTACACAAGTGTGTGTTGATGTCTACACAAGAGTGTGTGTTGATGTCTACACAAGTGTGTGTTGATGTCTACACAAGTGTGTGTTGATGTCTACACAAGAGTGTGTGTTGATGTCTACACAAGTGTGTGTTGATGTCTAGACAAGTGTGTGTTGATGTCTACACAAGTGTGTGTTGATGTCTAGACAAGTGTGTGTGTTGATGTCTACACAAGTGTGTGTTGATGTCTACACAAGTGTGTGTTGATGTCTCCACAAGTGTGTTCAATCAATCAATCAATGTTTACTTAGTGTGTGTTGATGTCTACACAGTGTGTGTTGATGTCTATACAAGTGTGTGTTGATGTCTACACAAGTGTGTGTGTTGATGTCTACACAAGTGTGTGTTGATGTCTACACAAGTGTGTGTGTTGATGTCTACACAAGTGTGTGTTGATGTCTACACAAGTGTGTTGATGTCTACACAAGTGTGTGTTGATGTCTACACAAGTGTGTGTTGATGTCTACACAAGTGTGTGTTGATGTCTACACAAGTGTGTGTGTTGATGTCTACACAAGTGTGTGTTGATGTCTACACAAGTGTGTGTTGATGTCTACACAAGTGTGTGTTGATGTCTACACGAGTGTGTGTGTTGATGTCTACACAAGTGTGTGTTGATGTCTACACAAGTGTGTGTGTTGATGTCTACACAAGTGTGTGTTGATGTCTACACAAGTGTGTGTTGGTGTCTACACAAGTGTGTGTGTGTTGATGTCTACACAAGTGTGTGTTGACGTCTACACAAGTGTGTGTTGATGTCTACACAAGTGTGTGTGTTGATGTCTACACAAGTGTGTGTTGATGTCTACACAAGTGTGTGTTGATGTCTACACAAGTGTGTGTGTTGATGTCTACACAAGTGTGTGTGTTGATGTCTACACAAGTGTGTGTTGATGTCTACACAAGTGTGTGTGTTGATGTCTACACAAGTGTGTGTTGATGTCTACACAAGTGTGTGTGTTGATGTCTACACAAGTGTGTGTTGATGTCTACACAAGTGTGTGTTGGTGTCTACACAAGTGTGTGTGTGTTGATGTCTACACAAGTGTGTGTTGATGTCTACACAAGTGTGTTGATGTCTACACAAGTGTGTGTTGATGTCTACACAAGTGTGTGTTGATGTCTACACAAGTGTGTGTGTTGATGTCTACACAAGTGTGTGTTGATGTCTACACAAGTGTGTGATGATGTCTACACAAGTGTGTGTTGATGTCTACACAAGTGTGTGTTGATGTCTACACAAGTGTGTGTTGATGTCTAAACAAGTGTGTGTTGATGTCTAAACAAGTGTGTGTTGATGTCGACACAAGTGTGTGTTGATGTCTACACAAGTGTGTGTTGATGTCTACACAAGTGTGTGTTGATGTCTACACAAGTGTGTGTTGATGTCTACACGAGTGTGTGTGTTGATGTCTACACAAGTGTGTGTTGAAGTCTACACAAGTGTGTGTTGATGTCTACACAAGTGTGTGTTGATGTCTATACAAGTGTGTGTGTTGATGTCTACACAAGTGTGTGTTGATGTCTACACAAGTAGGTGTTGATGTCTACACAAGTGTGTGTTGATGTCTACACAAGTGTGTGTGTTGATGTCTACACAAGTGTGTGTTGATGTCTACACAAGTGTGTGTTGATGTCTACACAAGTGTGTGTGTTGATGTCTACACAAGTGTGTGTTCATGTCTACACAAGTGTGTGTTGATGTCTACACAAGTGTGTGTGTTGATGTCTACACAAGTGTGTGTTGATGTCTACACAAGTGTGTTGATGTCTACACAAGTGTGTGTGTTGATGTCTACACAAGTGTGTGTGTTGATGTCTACATAAGTGTGTGTTCATGTCTACACAAGTGTGTGTGTGGATGTGTATAAAAGTGTGTGTGTGATGTGTATAAAAGTGTGTGTGTGGATGTGTATAAAAGTGTGTGTGTGATGTGTATACAAGTGTTTGTGTTGATGTGTATAAAAGTGTGTTAATGTGTATAAAAGTGTGTGTTGATGTGTATAAAAGTGTGTGTGAGATGTGTATAAAAGTGTGTGTGTTGATGTGTATAAAAGTGTGTGTTGATGTGTATAAAAGTGTGTGTTGATGTGTATAAAAGTGTGTGTGTTGATGTGTATAAAAGTGTGTGTGTTGATGTGTATACAAGTGTGTGTGTGTTGATGTGTATAAAAGTGTGTGTTGATGTGTATAAAAGTGTGTGTGTGATGTGTATAAAAGTGTGTGTTGATATGTATAAAAGTGTGTGTTGATGTGTATAAAAGTGTGTGTTGATGTGTATAAAAGTGTGTGTTGATGTGTATAAAAGTGTGTGTGTTGATGTGTTAAAAGAAAAAGAAGAAGAAGTTAAAAGAGGAAGTGAGACTTAAGTCATGTTCCTCTTTCTAAAGGCTCCAAACCGCGCCCCTCCTAAACCACGCCCACAGTGGGGGCGACAACGGAAGTAGCACCCCTTCAAGACACGCCCACTTTGATAGACTGGCGGTTGGCATTCTTCTTCGGTTAGGAAATGAACAAACATCAACTTCTTTGGTTAGGAAATGAACAAACATCAACTTCTTTGGTTAGAAAATGAACAAACATCAACTTATTTGGTTAGGAATTGAAGAAAGATCAACTTAATACATTGTGTTGATCGCACATAAGGACGTGACACAGCCAAATAATAACAATAACCATATTTGGTCACTGTGGGCGTGGCTTAAATGGACAGCCAGTCTGCTGAGAGAACAATTTGCTTCCTCATTTGCATATAATACAAACTATGAATGTACTTTAAAGTCATTAGACACAAAGGTAAATATGCATACATATGTCATTATTTATAAAATTATAGGATTCGGGAATTCATTTGAAATATTTAAATTGTGGAAAAAATGTTACTTTACTTTGTTGATATTACACATTGTTGTGAAACAAATAAATATAATATAAATGAATTAATGATTAAAATTAGATTGCAATCATTAGAATATAGATGTATTCAACAATTCACTTATTTTATTTTGAAATATGTAATAATATAGAATTATGTTAGTATTGATACATATATGCATATATATATATATATATATATATATATATACATAGCTAATATTTAATATATTGTACATATGTATATTCATAAGTATTATTAAATAATATTTGGGTTAGCGTGTGTGTGTGTATATATATATATATATATATTATATATATATATATATATATATACATATATATATACATATATATATGTATGTATGTATGTGTTTGTGGTTGTGTGGGTGTGTTTGTGTGTATATATATACATATACATAACCCAAGTATTGTGATTTTATACATATATATATATATGTATATACATATATATAAAACCATGTGTGTATGTTTATATATAAACATATGTATGTATATATATATATATATATATATATATATATATATATATACATATATATATATATATATATATACATATATATATATATATATATATATATATATATATATATATTAGATTAGATTAGATAGTACTTTATTTATTCCGTCAGGAGAGTTCCTACAGGAAAATTAAAATATGTTTGTATATAAAAGTGTGTGTTGATGTGTATAAAAGTGTGTGTGGATGTGTATAAAAGTGTGTTTGTGCATGTGTATACAAGTGTTTGTGTTGATGTGTATAAAAGTGTGTGTTGACGTGTATACAAGTGTTTGTGTTGATGTGTATAAAAGTGTGTGTTGATGTGTATACAAGTGTTTGTGTTGATGTGTATAAAAGTGTGTGTGGATGTGTATAAAAGTGTGTGTGTGATGTGTATAAAAGTGTGTTTGTGCATGTGTATACAAGTGTTTGTGTTGATGTGTATAAAAGTGTGTGTTGATGTGTATAAAAGTGTGTGTGGATGTGTATAAAAGCGTGTGTGTGCATGTGTATAAAAATGTGTGTGTGATATGTATACAAGTGTGTGTGTTGATGTGTATAAAAAATGTATATGTATATATATATATATATATATATATATATATATATTCACACACACACATACACACAGACATTTATATATATATATACACACACGATATAAATATATATTTATAAATATATATACACTGTATATATGTCCAAATATTTATTTATTATAAAATATCCTTCGAAATGATAATGAAATTTAAAAATTAAAAGTATATATATATATATATATATATATATATATATATATATATATATATATATATATATTATAGAATAAAAAATAGATAAGGAAAATAAATACTTTTGAGATTGTCCACTGAGTTGAAATATATTCTATAATATAAAATAACTGTATTTAACAGTGATATTACACATTTGATTTATTTATAAAACAAAGGGGAAATAAAAAAAGTCTCATTAAAATAT
>NC_084616.1:7362710-7375210 GCF_033978795.1 Nerophis ophidion
ACACTCATCTATCACTCACTATCTGCACACCTGTGTCACACTCATCCATCACTCACTATCTGCACACCTGTGTCACACTCATCTATCACTCACTATCTGCACACCTGTGTCACAGTCATCCATCACTCACTATCTGCACACCTGTGTCACAGTCATCCATCACTCACTATCTGCACACCTGTGTCACAGTCATCTATCACTCACTATCTGCACACCTGTGTCACACTCATCTATCACTCACTATCTGCACACCTGTGTCACACTCATCCATCACTCACTATCTGCACACCTGTGTCACACTCATCTATCACTCACTATCTGCACACCTGTGTCACAGTCATCCATCACTCACTATCTGTACACCTGTGTCACACTCATCTATCACTCACTATCTGCACACCTGTGTCACAGTCATCTATCACTCACTATCTGCACACCTGTGTCACACTCATCTATCACTCACTATCTGCACACCTGTGTCACACTCATCTATCACTCACTATCTGCACACCTGTGTCACAGTCATCTATCACTCACTATCTGCACACCTGTGTCACACTCATCTATCACTCACTATCTGCACACCTGTGTCACACTCATCTATCACTCACTATCTGCACACCTGTGTCACACTCATCTATCACTCACTATCTGCACACCTGTGTCACACTCATCTATCACTCACTATCTGCACACCTGTGTCACAGTCATCTATCACTCACTATCTGCACACCTGTGTCACACTCATCTATCACTCACTATCTGCACACCTGTGTCACACTCATCTATCACTCACTATCTGCACACCTGTGTCACACTCATCTATCACTCACTATCTGCACACCTGTGTCACACTCATCTATCACTCACTATCTGCACACCTGTGTCACAGTCATCCATCACTCACTATCTGCACACCTGTGTCACACTCATCTATCACTCACTATCTGCACACCTGTGTCACAGTCATCTATCACTCACTATCTGCACACCTGTGTCACAGTCATCTATCACTCACTATCTGCACACCTGTGTCACAGTCATCTATCACTCACTATCTGCACACCTGTGTCACAGTCATCTATCACTCACTATCTGCACACCTGTGTCACAGTCATCTATCACTCACTATCTGCACACCTGTGTCACAGTCATCTATCACTCATTATCTGCACACCTGTGTCACAGTCATCTATCACTCACTATCTGCACACCTGTGTCACACTCATCTATCACTCACTATCTGCACACCTGTGTCACACTCATCTATCACTCACTATCTGCACACCTGTGTCACAGTCATCTATCACTCACTATCTGCACACCTGTGTCACAGTCATCTATCACTCACTATCTGCACACCTGTGTCACAGTCATCTATCACTCACTATCTGCACACCTGTGTCACAGTCATCTATCACTCATTATCTGCACACCTGTGTCACAGTCATCTATCACTCACTATCTGCACACCTGTGTCACACTCATCTATCACTCACTATCTGCACACCTGTGTCACACTCATCTATCACTCACTATCTGCACACCTGTGTCACACTCATCTATCACTCACTATCTGCACACCTGTGTCACAGTCATCTATCACTCACTATCTGCACACCTGTGTCACAGGGGGGCGGGGCCTTAGACCATACCGGCTTCTATCACCAACTGCATGACCATAGTTGCCATGGTTACACCACGCCTCTGATGTCAGACAACAACCCCCTTGGTGTTTAGACAAGTCATTAAGCTCCTTGTGTACAGATGTTGACATGTGCAGATGTTTACATTTACAGATGTTTACATGTGCAGATGTTTACATGTACAGATGTTTACATGTGCAAATGTGCAGATGTTTACATGTACAGATGTTGACATGTACAGATGTTTACATGTACAGATGTTGACATGTGCAAATGTTTACATGAGCAGATGTTTACATGTGCAGATGTTTACATGTACAGATGTTTACATGTGCAAATGTGCAGATGTTTACATGTACAGATGTTGACATGTACAGATGTTTACATGTACAGATGTTGACATGTGCAAATGTTTACATGTGCAGATGTTTACATGTGCAGATGTTTACATGTGCAAATGATTACATGTGCAGATGTTTACATGTGCAGATGTTGACATGTACAGATGTTTACATGTGGAGAGTGACAGATGTTTACAAGTGCAGATGTTGACATGTACAGATGTTTACATGTGGAGAGTGACAGATGTTTACAAGTGCAGATGTTTACAAGTACAGATGTTTACATGTACAGATGTTTACATGTACAGATGTTTACATGTGGAGAGTGACAGATGTTTACAAGTGCAGATGTTTACATGTACAGATGTTTACATGTACAGATGTTTACATGTACAGATGTTTACATGTGCAGATGTTGACATGTACAGATGTTTACAGGTGCAGATGTTTACATGTGCAGATGTTTACATGTGCAGATGTTTACATGTACAGATGTTTACATGTGGAGAGTGACAGATGTTTACATGTGCAGATGTTGACATGTACAGATGTTTACATGTGCAGATGTTGACATGTACAGATGTTTACAGGTGCAGATGTTTACATGTGCAGATGTTTACATGTGCAGATGTTTACATGTACAGATGTTTACATGTGGAGAGTGACAGATGTTTACAAGTGCAGATGTTTACATGTGCAGATGTTTACATGTACAGATGTTTACATTTGGAGAGTGACAGATGTTTACATGTGCAGATGTTTACATGAGCAGATGTTTACATGTACAGATGTTTACAGGTGCAGATGTTTACAGGTGCAGATGTTTACATGTACAGATGTTTACATGTGGAGTGTGACAGATGTTTACAAGTACAGATGTTTACATGTTCAGATGTTTACATGAGCAAATGTTTACAGGTGCAGATGTTTACATGTACAGATGTTTACATGTACAGATGTTTACATGTTCAGATGTTTACATGAGCAAATGTTTACATGTACAGATGTTTACATGTACAGATGTTCACATGTGCAGATGTTTACATGTACAGATGTTTACATGTGGAGAGTGACAGATGTTTACAAGTGCAGATGTTTACATGTGCAGATGTTCACATGTGCAGATGTTTACATGTACAGATGTTTACATGTGGAGAGTGACAGATGTTTACAAGTGCAGATGTTTACATGTGCAGATGTTTACATGTACAGATGTTTACATTTGGAGAGTGACAGATGTTTACATGTGCAGATGTTTACATGAGCAGATGTTTACATGTGCAGATGTTTACATGTACAGATGTTTACATTTGGAGAGTGACAGATGTTTACATGTGCAGATGTTTACAGGAGCAGATGTTTACATGTGCAGATGTTTACAGGTGCAGATGTTTACATGTGGAGAGTGACAGATGTTTACAAGTGCAGATGTTTACATGTGCAGATGTTTACATGTGGAGAGTGACAGATGTTTACAAGTGCAGATGTTTACATGTGCAGATGTTTACATGTGCAGATGTTTACATGTGGAGAGTGACAGATGTTCACAAGTGCAGATGTTTACATGTGCAGATGTTTACATGTACAGATGTTTACATTTGGAGAGTGACAGATGTTTACATGTGCAGATGTTTACATGTGCAGTTGTTTACATGTGCAGATGTTTACATGAGCAGATGTTTACATGTACAGATGTTTACAGGTGCAGATGTTTACAGGTGCAGATGTTTACATGTACAGATGTTTACATGTGGAGTGTGACAGATGTTTACAAGTACAGATGTTTACATGTTCAGATGTTTACATGAGCAGATGTTTACATGTACAGATGTTTACAGGTGCAGATGTTTACAGGTGCAGATGTTTACATGTACAGATGTTTACATGTGGAGTGTGACAGATGTTTACAAGTACAGATGTTTACATGTTCAGATGTTTACATGAGCAAATGTTTACAGGTGCAGATGTTTACATGTACGGATGTTTACATGTACAGATGTTTACATGTGGAGTGTGACAGATGTTTACATGTACAGATGTTTACTTGTTCAGATGTTTACATGAGCAAATGTTTACATGTACAGATGTTTACATGTACAGATGTTCACATGTGCAGATGTTTACATGTACAGATGTTTACATGTGGAGTGTGACAGATGTTTACAAGTATAGATGTTTACATGTTCAGATGTTTACATGAGCAAATGTTTACATGTACAGATGTTTACATGTACAGATGTTTACATGAGCAGATGTTTACATGTACAGATGTTTACATGTGGAGTGTGACAGATGTTTACAAGTACAGATGTTTACATGTGCAGATGTTTACATGTGGAAAGTGACAGATGTTTACATGTACTTTTTCTTTATAGTATTAGTATCACTTTTATATATTCTGCCTGCACAAAATTGTGCCACTTCCGATGCTTTCAGTATTTTTCCTTTCTGGCGCTTTCCCCCGTTTTCTGCATTACAGCATTCACTCTCATCTTCCTCAAGGAAGATCCAGTCTAGGACCCTCCCCCTCCTCTTTGCCAGGCCGCCACATGGAATCCCGGTGTGTGTGTGTGCGTGTGTGTGTGTGTGTGTGTGTGTGTGTGTGCGTGCGTGCGCGCGTGTGTGTGTGTGTGTGTGTTTGTAAGGGGTTGAAAAGGGCCATTTTAGAACCATCCCCTTTGTGATGAATGGCATCCAGTTACCATAGCAACATGTATTATCACCTGCACCTATATATACATTATGTAGAGAGAGTTAATGCACTCTCTATTAGAGGTGCAACAGCTGGCACACACACACACACACACACACACAATTTAAGGCATTGGTGCTGTTGCTGCCTATCGCCATGGTAACCGATGTGTCCTCACAGGGCGAGTGGTTTAGAAAATGTGTGTGCGTGTGTCGGCGTGACGACCACCGTCTCGTTAGACCCTTTTATTGTGAAGGTCCTGCTTCCACCACAAGGCCGTCCGCACTGCCCTGGACTTGGGTTCGATTCCCCTCCCCCCGTCTTCTGTGCTCACGCTAAGCATCCGTGCTCGTGTCAACACTTGGTGGATCCATTTTGATCATTTATGTTACACAATTAATCACCTTGTGGGAGGAGCCATGGCATTATTTCAATCTGGGCTCTTAACCTTTTTGACCTCAGGGCCCCACTTTTCCACTAAAGTATTAATGAATTTCGGGAAAACCGGTAATTTTTCAAGGTCTTAAAGGCCTACTGAAATGAGATGTTCTTATTTAAACGGGGATAGCAGCTCCATTCTATGTGTCATACTTGATCATTTCGCCATATTTTTGCTGAAAGGATTTAGTAGAGAACATCCACGATAATGTTGGCAACTTTTGGTTGCTAATAAAAAAGCCTTGCCTGTACCGGAAGTAGCAGACGATGTGCACGTGACGTCATGGGTTGTGGAGCTCCTCACATCTGAACATTGTTTACAATCATGGCCACCAGCAGCGAGAGCGATTCGGACCGAGAAAGCGACGATTTTCCCCATACATTTGAGCGAGGATGAAAGATTCGTGGATGAGGAAAGTGAGAGTGAAGGACTAGAAAAAAAAAAAGAAAAAAAAAAAGGCCAGGGCAGTGGGAGCGATTCAGATGTTACTAGACACATTTACTAGGATAATTCTGGAAAATCCCTTATCTGCTTATTGTGTTACTAGGGACGGCGTGGCGCAGTGGAAGAGTGGCCGTGCGCAACCCGAGCGTCCCTGGTTCAAATCCCACCTAGTACCAACCTCGTCACGTCCGTTGTGTCCTGAGCAAGACACTTCACCCTTGCTCCTGATGGGTGCTGGTTGGCGCCTTGCATGGCAGCTCCCTCCATCAGTGTGTGAATGAGTGTGTGAATGTGTGTGTGAATGGGTAAATGTGGAAGTAGTGTCAAAGCGCTTTGAGTACCTTGAAGGTAGAAAAGCGCTGTACAAGTACAACCCATTTATCATTTATTTGGACCGCTCGCCTGTATCGGTTGGGGACATCTCTACGCTGCTGATCCGCTTGAGATGGTTTCCTGTGGACGGGACTCTCACTGCTGTCTTGGAGCCACTATGGATTGAACTTTCACAGTATCATGTTAGACCCGCTCGACATCCATTGCTTTCGGTCCCCTAGAGGGGGGGGGGGGGGTTGCCCACATCTGAGGTCCTCTCCAAGGTTTCTCATAGTCAGCATTGTCACTGGCGTCCCACTGGATGTGAATTCTCCCTGCCCACTGGGTGTGAGTTTTCCTTGCCCTTTTGTGGGTTCTTCCGAGGATGTTGTAGTCGTAATGATTTGTGCAGTCCTTTGAGACATTTGTGATTTGGGGCTATATAAATAAACATTGATTGATTGATTGAGGATATTTACTAGTGTTTTAGTGAGATTATATGGTACCTGAAAGTCGGAGGGGTGTGGTGACCGCCAGTGTCCCTGAGGGAAGCCACGCAGCTGCAGGAGGACGCACGCTCCGCTCATGTCTACGGTAAGAGCCGACTTATTACCACAATTTTCTCACCGAAACCTGCTGGTTGACATGTTCGCTTGACCGCTCTGTTCCATAGTAAAGCTTCACCTTCGGGAATGTAAACAAGGAAACACCGGCTGTGTTTGTGTTGCTAAAGGCAGCTGCAATACACTGCTTCCCACCTACGTCTTTCTTCTTTGATGTCTCCATTATTAATTGAAGAAATTGCAAAAGATTCAGCAACAAAGATGTCCAGAATACTGTGTAATTATGCGATTAAAGCAGACTGTTTATAGCTTGGATGGGGCTGGAAAGAAATGTCCGCTACAACCGGTGACATCAAACGCACGCGTCATCATACCGCGACGTTTTCAACAAGAAACTCGCGGGAAGTTTAAAATTGCAATTTAGTAAACTAAAGCGGCCGTATTGGCATGTGTTGCAATGTTAATATTTCATCATTGATATATAAACTATCAGACTGCGTGGTCGCTAGTAGTGGCTTTCAGTAGGCTTTTAATGCAACTTGTTTTTTTGACTAAGAAGAATGAAAGTTGAAATGGGTGAGAAAATGTGAAAGGAGTCGTTGTACTAAATAAGGTTAGAAAAAAAACTGGAATTCCTGGAAATGTGTTGAACGTGAAAAAAATGGTACTTAGAATTTCCAGGATAGGTTGGAATGTGTTGAAGGTGCAATGCTTTGAATCGCTTGAAAAATGTGGGAATTGTGGAAGTTTGAATAATGGATCATTCATTTGTCCCTAAAAAGTGGGAATTCTTGGAAATCCAGGATTTTTTTTTTTTAGAATTGTTGAAGGAGAGCACACAATTCCTGAGCAGGCGGAATATTTGGAAGTTGGAACGGGTTTGAATTGGATAAAAAATGTGGGAGTTGTGGAACTTTGAAAAAATTCACTGGGAATTTCATGGACATTTGAGAATTTTGTGAAAAGCGGGAATTTTTTTGAAAAAAAAAAGTGAATGAGTTGGTGTTGAAATTTTTCAAAACGGCCGAGGAATGTTGAAGTAATAACGTTTTGAATTGAGAAATGTGTCATCACTCACACATGATGTCAGTGATGACGTCATGTGTGTGACTGATGTGTGATATGTCAGTGATGACATCATGTGTGATATGTCAGTGATGACATCATGTGTGATATGTCAGTGATGACATCATGTGTGATATGTCAGTGATGACATCATGTGTGTGTGACTGATGTGTGATATGTCAGTGATGACATCATGTGTGATATGTCAGTGATGACATCATGTGTGTGACTGATGTGTGATATGTCAGTGATGACATCATGTGTGTGTGACTGATGTGTGATGTGTCAGTGATGACATCATGTGTGTGTGACTGATGTGTGATATGTCAGTGATGACATCATGTGTGTGACTGATGTGTGATATGTCAGTGATGACATCATGTGTGTGTGACTGATGTGTGATGTGTCAGTGATGACATCATGTGTGATATGTCAGTGATGACATCATGTGTGTGACTGATGTGTGATATGTCAGTGATGACATCATGTGTGTGTGACTGATGTGTGATATGTCAGTGATGACATCATGTGTGTGACTGATGTGTGATATGTCAGTGATGACATCATGTGTGTGTGACTGATGTGTGATATGTCAGTGATGACATCATGTGTGTGTGACTGATGTGTGATGTGTCAGTGATGACATCATGTGTGTGACTGATGTGTGATATGTCAGTGATGACATCATGTGTGTGACTGATGTGTGATATGTCAGTGATGACATCATGTGTGTGTGACTGATGTGTGATATGTCAGTGATGACATCATGTGTGTGTGACTGATGTGTGATATGTCAGTGATGACATCATGTGTGTGACTGATGTGTGATATGTCAGTGATGACATCATGTGTGTGTGACTGATGTGTGATATGTCAGTGATGACATCATGTGTGTGACTGATGTGTGATATGTCAGTGATGACATCATGTGTGTGACTGATGTGTGATATGTCAGTGATGACATCATGTGTGTGACTGATGTGTGATATGTCAGTGATGACATCATGTGTGTGTGACTGATGTGTGATGTGTCAGTGATGACATCATGTGTGATATGTCAGTGATGACATCATGTGTGTGACTGATGTGTGATATGTCAGTGATGACATCATGTGTGTGTGACTGATGTGTGATATGTCAGTGATGACATCATGTGTGTGACTGATGTGTGATATGTCAGTGATGACATCATGTGTGTGTGACTGATGTGTGATATGTCAGTGATGACATCATGTGTGTGTGACTGATGTGTGATGTGTCAGTGATGACATCATGTGTGTGTGACTGATGTGTGATGTGTCAGTGATGACATCATGTGTGTGACTGATGTGTGATATGTCAGTGATGACATCATGTGTGTGTGACTGATGTGTGATATGTCAGTGATGACATCATGTGTGTGACTGATGTGTGATATGTCAGTGATGACATCATGTGTGTGACTGATGTGTGATATGTCAGTGATGACATCATGTGTGTGACTGATGTGTGATATGTCAGTGATGACATCATGTGTGTGTGACTGATGTGTGATGTGTCAGTGATGACATCATGTGTGTGTGACTGATGTGTGATGTGTCAGTGATGACATCATGTGTGTGTGACTGATGTGTGATGTGTCAGTGATGACATCATGTGTGTGTGACTGATGTGTGATGTGTCAGTGATGACATCATGTGTGATATGTCAGTGATGACATCATGTGTGTGTGACTGATGTGTGATATGTCAGTGATGACATCATGTGTGTGTGACTGATGTGTGATATGTCAGTGATGACATCATGTGTGTGACTGATGTGTGATATGTCAGTGATGACATCATGTGTGTGACTGATGTGATATGTCAGTGATGACATCATGTGTGAAATGTCAGTGATGACATCATGTGTGTGACTGATGTGTGATATGTCAGTGATGACGTCATTTGTGAAATGTCAGTGATGACATCATGTGTGTGACTGATGTGTGATATGTCAGTGATGACGTCATGTGTGAAATGTCAGTGATGACATCATGTGTGTGTGACTGATGTGTGATATGTCAGTGATGACATCATGTATGATATGTCAGTGATGACGTCATGTGTGATATGTCAGTGATGACATCATGTATGATATGTCAGTGATGACGTCATGTGTGATATGTCAGTGATGACATCATGTGTGATATGTCAGTGATGATGTCATGTGTGATATGTCAGCGATGACGTCATGTGTGATATGTCAGTGATGACGTCATGTGGGATATGTCAATGATGACATCATGTGTGATATGTCAGTGATGACATCATGTGTGATATGTCAGTGATGACATCATGTGTGATATGTCAGTGATGACATCATGTATGATATGTCAGTGATGACGTCATGCGTGATATGTCAGTGATGACATCATGTATGATATGTCAGTGATGACGTCATGTGTGATATGTCAGTGATGACATCATGTGTGATATGTCAGTGATGATGTCATGTGTGATATGTCAGCGATGACGTCATGTGTGATATGTCAGTGATGACGTCATGTGGGATATGTCAATGATGACATCATGTGTGATATGTCAGTGATGACATCATGTGTGATATGTCAGTGATGACGTCATGTGTGATATGTCAGTGATGACATCATGTGTGATATGTCAGTGATGACATCATGTGTGTGTGATATGTCAGTGATGACGTCATGTGTGTGACTGATGTGTGATATGTCAGTGATGACGTCATGTGTGATATGTCAGTGATGACATCATGTGTGTGACTGATGTGTGATATGTCAGTGATGACATCATGTGTGTGTGACTGATGTGTGATATGTCAGTGATGACATCATGTGTGTGACTGATGTGTGATATGTCAGTGATGACATCATGTGTGTGACTGATGTGTGATATGTCAGTGATGACATCATGTGTGAAATGTCAGTGATGACATCATGTGTGTGACTGATGTGTGATATGTCAGTGATGACGTCATTTGTGAAATGTCAGTGATGACATCATGTGTGTGACTGATGTGTGATATGTCAGTGATGACGTCATGTGTGAAATGTCAGTGATGACATCATGTGTGTGACTGATGTGTGATATGTCAGTGATGACATCATGTGTGTGTGACTGATGTGTGATATGTCAGTGATGACATCATGTGTGATATGTCAGTGATGACGTCATGTGTGTGACTGATGTGTGATATGTCAGTGATGACATCATGTGTGATATGTCAGTGATGACGTCATGTGTGTGACTGATGTGTGATGTGTCAGTGATGACGTCATTTGTGAAATGTCAGTGATGACATCATGTGTGTGACTGATGTGTGATATGTCAGTGATGACGTCATGTGTGAAATGTCAGTGATGACATCATGTGTGTGACTGATGTGTGATATGTCAGTGATGACATCATGTGTGTGTGACTGATGTGTGATATGTCAGTGATGACATCATGTGTGATATGTCAGTGATGACGTCATGTGTGTGACTGATGTGTGATATGTCAGTGATGACGTCATGTGTGAAATGTCAGTGATGACATCATGTGTGTGACTGATGTGTGATATGTCAGTGATGACATCATGTGTGTGTGACTGATGTGTGATATGTCAGTGATGACATCATGTGTGATATGTCAGTGATGACGTCATGTGTGTGACTGATGTGTGATATGTCAGTGATGACATCATGTGTGATATGTCAGTGATGACGTCATGTGTGTGACTGATGTGTGATATGTCAGTGATGACGTCATGTGTGAAATGTCAGTGATGACATCATGTGTGTGACTGATGTGTGATATGTCAGTGATGACATCATGTGTGTGTGACTGATGTGTGATATGTCAGTGATGACATCATGTGTGATATGTCAGTGATGACGTCATGTGTGTGACTGATGTGTGATATGTCAGTGATGACGTCATGTGTGAAATGTCAGTGATGACATCATGTGTGTGACTGATGTGTGATATGTCAGTGATGACATCATGTGTGTGTGACTGATGTGTGATATGTCAGTGATGACATCATGTGTGATATGTCAGTGATGACGTCATGTGTGTGACTGATGTGTGATATGTCAGTGATGACATCATGTGTGATATGTCAGTGATGACGTCATGTGTGTGACTGATGTGTGATATGTCAGTGATGACGTCATGTGTGAAATGTCAGTGATGACATCATGTGTGTGACTGATGTGTGATATGTCAGTGATGACATCATGTGTGTGTGACTGATGTGTGATATGTCAGTGATGACATCATGTGTGATATGTCAGTGATGACGTCATGTGTGTGACTGATGTGTGATATGTCAGTGATGACATCATGTGTGATATGTCAGTGATGACGTCATGTGTGTGACTGATGTGTGATGTGTCAGTGATGATGTCATGTGTGTGCAGGGTGTGGAGGCGGGGCCAGGCGTTGACTCCTCCCTGAAGCGCGTGGCGGTGGTGGAGGACTTCTATGACATCATCTACACCATGCATGTGGAGGTCACGCCCCCGGGGAAGACTCCCAAACATGCTGGGCAGAAGAAGACTTACAAAGCTGTAAGCTAACCTTCTTCTTCTCCTTCTCCTTCTCTCATCTTCTTCTTCTTCTCCTCATTCTCCTACTCCTCGTTCTTCACTCTTCCTCTACCACTGCACACTTTCCTCCTCTTGTAGTGACTCCTCTCTCTCTCTCTCTCTCTCTCTCTCTGTCCCTCTCTCTCTCTCTCTCTCTCCCTCTCTCTCTCTCTCTCTCTCTCTCCCTCCCATGACTGACATGAAAGTTTCTTCCCACAAAGATCTCAGAGACGTACGCCTTCCTGCCCAGGGAGGCGGTGACTCGCTTCCTGATGAGCTGTGGCGAGTGTCAGAAGAGGATGCACATCAGCAGCACGCCACTCACACACACAGGTGACACACACACACACACACACACACACACACACACACACACACACACACACACTTGATGAACCTTGTTGGAGTTTCCATTTGGGTGCCAGGATCAG
>NC_084616.1:7380210-7410210 GCF_033978795.1 Nerophis ophidion
ACATCATTTTTATCATTAGATGGTGTACCTAATCAAGTGACCATGTGGTGTGTATTCCTGTGTCTGTGTGTGTGTGTGTGTGTGTGTGTGTGTTGTATTTCTACCTTTCTTGAGACATCAACAAGGAAAAGTAAGCAAAATCTTGGTCCAATACAGAAAATCATTGAATGTAATAGAGAGCTAGATACTAGAATCTGCGAACATTGCTCCAAAGTCAGGATTTGTTGTTGATTTAATGTGCGTACAAAAGTGAAAAATTGTGACACTTCAATCTAAAGTGAAGGTTATGTGTTAGCGACATCATTTTTGTTATTAGATTGTGTACCTAATCAAGTGGCCATGTACAATGTAGTCCTCTGTTTCTGTGTGTGTGTGTGTGTGTGTGTGTGTGTGTTGTATTTCTACCTTTCTTGAGACATCAACAAGGAAAAGTAAGCAAAATCTTGGTCCAATACAGAAAATCATTGAATGTAATAGAGAGCTAAATACTAGAATCTGTGAACATTGCTCCAAAGTCTGGATTTTGTTGTTGATTTAATGTGCGTACAAAAGTGAAAAAGTGTGACACTTCAATCTAAAGTGAAGGTTATGTGTTAGCGACATCATTTTGATTATTAGATGGTGTACCTAATCAAGTGGCCATGTGCAGTGTAGTCCTCTGTTTCTGTGTGTGTGTGTGTGTGTGTGTGTGTGTGTGTGTGTGTGTGTGTGTGTGTGTGTGTGTGTGTGTGTGTGTGTTGTATTTCTACCTTTCTTGAGACATCAACAAGGAAAAGTAAGCGAAATCTTGGTCCAATACAGAAAATCATTGAATGTAATAGAGAGCTAAATACTAGAATCTGCGAACATTGCTCCAAAGTCTGGATTTTTTGTTGATTTAATGTGCGTACAAGAGTGAAAAAGTGTGACACTTCAATCAAAAGTGAAGGTTATGTGCTAGCGACATCATTTTTATCATTGGATGGTGTACCTAATCAAGAGACCATGTGGTGTCTATTCCTGTGTGTGTGTGTGTGTGTGTGTGTGTTCTTGTATTCCTACCCTTATTGAGACATCAACAATTGGTCCCAATACGGAAAACCGTTGCATGTAATAGAGAGCCAAATACTAGAGTCCGTGAACATTGCTCCAAAGTCAGGATTTTTTTTGAGACAAGCTATATGTTAGCATAGAATAAACAAATACACAACGCTACTAAGACTATAGTGGCCATTAACTGTTAGCTTCTCAGCTGGGTTGGCCGAAGCGCGGCACAGGGGCCATCTGTGGTCCCTGACTCCTTAAGCACGTTACAAAAAACAAAAAATAGAGAGTGTCTAATTTGCACCCCCTGGTGGTGATATCTATCAAAATGAGGGTGCTCCCAAATAGGAGGGATTTTTCAGATGGACTGTGTGTCGCTTTTAAAAGTGCTCTCCCTCTGGCCAACATATGAAATAACAAGTGTGTGTAAAAATTTGAAGTGCTCCCCCTCTGGCCAACGTATGAAATAACAAGTGTGTACAAAAATTTAAAGTGCTCCCCTTCTGGCCAACATATGAAATAACAAGTGTGTGTAAAAATTTGAAGTGCTCCTCCTCTGGCCAACGTATGAAATAACAAGTGTGTACAAAAATTTAAAGTGCTCCCCTTCTGGCCAACATATGAAATAACAAGTGTGTGTAAGGAATTGAAATGCGCCCCCTTTGGCCAAAATTAATAATAATAATTAAAAAAAAGGTATATAGAAACATACTGTAATACTGTTCTAGAAAGGTGGCCATTATTCAGAGGTCTCAAGAAGGTAACAAATACAAGAGTGTGTGTGTGTGTGTGTGTGTGTGTGTGTGTGTGTGTGTGTGTGTGTGTGTGTGTGTGTGTTGTATTTCTACCTTTCTTGAGACATCAACAAGGAAAAGTAAGCGAAATCTTGGTCCAATACAGAAAATCATTGAATGTAATAGAGAGCCAAATACTAGAATCTGTGAACATTGCTCCAAAGTCAGGATTTGTTGTTGATTTAATGTGCGTACAAAAGTGAAAAAGTGTGACACTTCAATCTAAAGTGAAGGTTATGTGTTAGCGACATCATTTTTATTATTAGATGGTGTACCTAATCAAGTGACCATGTGCAGTGTAGTCCTCTGTTTCTGTGTGTGTGTGTGTGTGTGTGTGTGTGTGTGTGTGTGTGTGTGTGTGTGTGTGTGTGTGTGTGTGTGTGTGTGTGTGTGTTGTATTTCTACCTTTCTTGAGACATCAACAAGGAAAAGTAAGCGAAATCTTGGTCCAATACAGAAAATCATTGAATGTAATAGAGAGCTAAATACTAGAATCTGCGAACATTGCTCCAAAGTCAGGATTTGTTGTTGATTTAATGTGCGTACAAAAGTGAAAAAGTGTCACACTTCAATCTAAAGTGAAGGTTATGTGTTAGCGACATCATTTTTTATCATTAGATGGTGTACCTAATCAAGTGGCCATGTGCAGTGTAGTCCTCTGTTTCTGTGTGTGTGTGTGTGTGTGTGTGTGTGTGTGTGTGTGTGTGTGTGTGTGTGTGTGTGTGTGTTGTATTTCTACCTTTCTTGAGACATCAACAAGGAAAAGTAAGCGAAATCTTGGTCCAATACAGAAAATCATTGAATGTAATAGAGAGCTAAATACTAGAATCTGCGAACATTGCTCCAAAGTCAGGATTTGTTGTTGATTTAATGTGCGTACAAAAGTGAAAAAGTGTCACACTTCAATCTAAAGTGAAGGTTATGTGTTAGCGACATCATTTTTTATCATTAGATGGTGTACCTAATCAAGTGGCCATGTGCAGTGTAGTCCTCTGTTTCTGTGTGTGTGTGTGTGTGTGTGTGTGTGTGTGTGAGTGTGTGTGTGTTGTATTTCTACCTTTCTTGAGACATCAACAAGGAAAAGTAAGCAAAATCTTGGTCCAATACAGAAAATCATTGAATGTAATAGAGAGCTAAATACTAGAGTCTGTGAACATTGCTCCAAAGTCTGGATTTGTTGTTGATTTAATGTGCGTACAAAAGTGAAAAAGTGTGACACTTCAATCTAAAGTGAAGGTTATGTGCTAGCGACATCATTTTTATCATTAGACGGTGTACCTAATCAAGTGGCCATGTACAATGTAGTCCTCTGTTTCTGTGTGTGTGTGTGTGTGTGTGTGTGTGTGTGTGTTGTATTCCTACCTTTCTTGAGACATCAACAAGGAAAAGTAAGCGAAATTTTGGTCCAATACAGAAAATCATTGAATGTAATAGAGAGCTAAATACTAGAATCTGCGAACATTGCTCCAAAGTCAGGATTTGTTGTTGATTTAATGAGCGTACAAAAGTGAAAAAGTGTGACACTTCAATCTAAAGTGAAGGTTATGTGTTAGCGACATCATTTTTATCATTAGATGGTGTACCTAATCAAGTGGCCATGTGGTGTGTAGTCCTCTGTTTCTGTGTGTGTGTGTGTGTGTGTGTGTGTGTGTGTGTTGTATTCCTACCTTTCTTGAGACATCAACAAGGAAAAGTAAGCGAAATCTTGGTCCAATACAGAAAATCATTGAATGTAATAGAGAGCTAAATACTAGAGTCTGTGAACATTGCTCCAAAGTCAGGATTTGTTGTTGATTTAATGTGCGTACAAAAGTGAAAAAGTGTGACACTTCAATCTAAAGTGAAGGTTATGTGTTAGCGACATCATTTTTATTATTAGATGGTGTACCTAATCAAGTGACCATGTGCAGTGTAGTCCTCTGTTTCTGTGTGTGTGTGTGTGTGTGTGTGTGTGTGTGTTGTATTTCTACCTTTCTTGAGACATCAACAAGGAAAAGTAAGCGAAATCTTGGTCCAATACAGAAAATCATTGAATGTAATAGAGAGCTAAATACTAGAATCTGTGAACATTGCTCCAAAGTCAGGATTTGTTGTTGATTTAATGTGCGTACAAAAGTGAAAAAGTGTCACACTTCAATCTAAAGTGAAGGTTATGTGTTAGCGACATCATTTTTTATCATTAGATGGTGTACCTAATCAAGTGGCCATGTGCAGTGTAGTCCTCTGTTTCTGTGTGTGTGTGTGTGTGTGTGTGTGTGTGTGTGTGTGTGTGTGTGTGTGTGTGTGTGTGTGTTGTATTTCTACCTTTCTTGAGACATCAACAAGGAAAAGTAAGCGAAATCTTGGTCCAATACAGAAAATCATTGAATGTAATAGAGAGCTAAATACTAGAATCTGCGAACATTGCTCCAAAGTCAGGATTTGTTGTTGATTTAATGTGCGTACAAAAGTGAAAAAGTGTGACACTTCAATCTAAAGTGAAGGTTATGTGTTAGCGACATCATTTTTATTATTAGATGGTGTACCTAATCAAGTGGCCATGTGCAGTGTAGTCCTCTGTTTCTGTGTGTGTGTGTGTGTGTGTGTGTGTGTGTGTGTGTGTGTGTGTGTGTTGTATTCCTACCTTTCTTGAGACATCAACAAGGAAAAGTAAGCGAAATCTTGGTCCAATACAGAAAATCATTGAATGTAATAGACAGCTAAATACTAGAATCTGTGAACATTGCTCCAAAGTCTGGATTTGTTGTTGATTTAATGTGCGTACAAAAGTGAAAAAGTGTGACACTTCAATCTAAAGTGAAGGTTATGTGTTAGCGACATCATTTTTATCATTAGATGGTGTACCTAATCAAGTGGCCATGTGCAGTGTAGTCCTCTGTTTCTGTGTGTGTGTGTGTGTGTGTGTGTGTGTGTGTGTGTGTGTGTGTGTGTGTGTGTGTGTGTGTGTGTGTTGTATTTCTACCTTTCTTGAGACATCAACAAGGAAAAGTAAGCGAAATCTTGGTCCAATACAGAAAATCATTGAATGTAATAGACAGCTAAATACTAGAATCTGCGAACATTGCTCCAAAGTCAGGATTTGTTGTTGATTTAATGAGCGTACAAAAGTGAAAAAGTGTGACACTTCAATCTAAAGTGAAGGTTATGTGTTAGCGACATCATTTTTATCATTAGACGGTGTACCTAATCAAGTGGCCATGTACAATGTAGTCCTCTGTTTCTGTGTCTGTGTGTGTGTGTGTGTGTGTGTGTGTGTGTGTGTTGTATTCCTACCTTTCTTGAGACATCAACAAGGAAAAGTAAGCGAAATCTTGGTCCAATACAGAAATCATTGAATGTAATAGAGAGCTAAATACTAGAATCTGTGAACATTGCTCCAAAGTCAGGATTTGTTGTTGATTTAATGTGCGTACAAAAGTGAAAAAGTGTGACACTTCAATCAAAAGTGAAGGTTATGTGCTAGCGACATCATTTTTATCATTGGATGGTGTACCTAATCAAGTGGCCATGTGCAGTGTAGTCCTCTGTTTCTGTGTGTGTGTGTGTGTGTGTGTGTGTGTGTGTGTGTGTGTGTGTGTGTGTGTGTGTGTGTGTGTTGTATTTCTACCTTTCTTGAGACATCAACAAGGAAAAGTAAGCGAAATCTTGGTCCAATACAGAAAATCATTGAATGTAATAGAGAGCTAAATACTAGAATCTGCGAACATTGCTCCAAAGTCAGGATTTGTTGTTGATTTAATGTGCGTACAAAAGTGAAAAAGTGTGACACTTCAATCTAAAGTGAAGGTTATGTGTTAGCGACATCATTTTTATTATTAGATGGTGTACCTAATCAAGTGGCCATGTGTTGTTTATTCCTGTGTGTGTGTTTGTGTGTGTGTGTGTGTGTGTGTGTGTTCTTGTATTCCTACCCTTATTGAGACATCAACAATTGGTCCCAATACGGAAAACCGTTGCATGTAATAGAGAGCCAAATACTAGAGTCCGTGAACATTGCTCCAAAGTCAGGATTTTTTTTGAGACAAGCTATTTGTGAGCATAGAATAAACAAATACACTACGCTACTAAGACTATAGTGGCCATTGACTGTTAGCTTCTCAGCCGGGTTGGCCAAAGTGCGGCACAGGGGCCATCTGTGGTCCCTGACTCCTTAAGCACGTTACAAAAAACAAAAAATAGAGAGTGTCTAATTTGCACCCCCTGGTGGTGATATCTATCAAAATGAGGGTGCTTCCAAATAGGAGGGATTTTTCAGATGGACTGTGTGTCGCTTTTAAAAGTGCTCTTTTCTGGCCAACATATGAAATGACAAGTGTGTATAAAAATTTGAAGTGCTCCCCCTCTGGCCAACATATGAAATAACAAGTGTGTGTAAGAATTTGAAGTGCTCCCCCTCTGGCCAACATATGAAATAACAAGTGTGTGTAAGAATTTGAAGTGCTCCCCCTCTGGCCAACATATGAAATAACAAGTGTGTGTAAGAATTTGAAGTGCTCCCCCTCTGGCCAACATATGAAATGACAAGTGTGTATAAAAATTTGAAGTGCTCCCCCTCTGGCCAACATATGAAATAACAAGTGTGTGTAAGAAATTGAAATGCGCCCCCTTTGGCCAAAATGAATAATAATTAAAAAAAAAAAGGTATATAGAAACATACTGTAATACTGTCCTAGAAAGGTGGCCATTATTCAGAGGTCTCAAGAAGGTAACAAATATAAGAGTGGGTGTGTGTGTGTGTGTGTGTGTGTGTGTGTGTTGTATTTCTACCTTTCTTGAGACATCAACAAGGAAAAGTAAGCGAAATCTTGGTCCAATACAGAAAATCATTGAATGTAATAGAGAGCTAAATACTAGAGTCCGTGAACATTGCTCCAAAGTCAGGATTTGTTGTTGATTTAATGTGCGTACAAAAGTGAAAAAGTGTGACACTTCAATCTAAAGTGAAGGTTATGTGTTAGCGACATCATTTTTATCATTAGATGGTGTACCTAAACAAGTGGCCATGTGCAGTGTAGTCCTCTGTTTCTGTGTGTGTGTGTGTGTGTGTGTGTGTGTGTGTGTGTGTGTGTGTGTGTGTGTGTGTGTGTGTGTGTGTGTGTGTTGTATTTCTACCTTTCTTGAGACATCAACAAGGAAAAGTAAGCGAAATTTTGGTCCAATACAGAAAATCATTGAATGTAATAGACAGCTAAATACTAGAATCTGTGAACATTGCTCCAAAGTCAGGATTTGTTGTTGATTTAATGTGCGTACAAAAGTGAAAAAGTGTGACACTTCATCTAAAGTGAAGGTTATGTGCTAGCGACATCATTTTTTATCATTAGATGGTGTACCTAATCAAGTGGCCATGTGCAGTGTAGTCCTCTGTGTGTGTGTGTGTGTGTGTGTGTGTGTGTGTGTGTGTGTGTGTGTGTGTGTGTGTGTGTGTGTGTGTGTGTGTGTGTGTGTGTGTGTGTGTGTGTTGTATTTCTACCTTTCTTGAGACATCAACAAGGAAAAGTAAGCGAAATCTTGGTCCAATACAGAAAATCATTGAATGTAATAGAGAGCTAAATACTAGAGTCCGTGAACATTGCTCCAAAGTCAGGATTTGTTGTTGATTTAATGTGCGTACAAAAGTGAAAAAGTGTGACACTACAATCTAAAGTGAAGGTTATGTGTTAGCGACATCATTTTTGTTATTAGATGGTGTACCTAATCAAGTGGCCATGTGGTGTGTATTCCTGTGTGTGTGTCTGTGTGTGTGTGTGTGTGTGTGTGTAAGACATATATTTGGGCCGTGCACATCCTCTACATGCCAGCTCCATTAGTGTTCTTCATCCGCCCCCATCCCAATTCAATAAGAGGAGGAAATGAGGTCCTGTGCTTCCTGGCAGCAGTGTGTGTGTGTGTGTGTGTGTGTGTGTGTGTGTGTTGGGGTGGGGGGTGGTGGGGGGGGGTGACTGCAGTCTAGAGGAAGGAGAGTGAAACAGGAATATTCACAAATTGTTGGAGGTTATTGGGACAGGAAGAATGATTGACAGGCAAGGTGATGGAGGGGGCGTGGTGTGTGAGAAAGGTGGGGGCTGGAAAATTAAAAAGGGGAGAAGGAGGGGCTTCATCATGGCTTCCCCCCCCACCCCCCAAGTGTCATCATTCTCCATCTTTTGTTCAGCTTGTAACACCACCATGGTTTCATGACACAAATATCCATATTTGATGACTCCCGCTGTAAAAATCCCATCTTTTCACACATTCAGCAACATTTCATTCATGTTACAACACGACTTTCATTCCTCCACACGTTTTAATAACAGCAACAAATTCAAAGTAAAAAGATGAGATTTTTTCCCCCCCCACAAATATAACAATAATAATGTAGTCGGTCATCCTGCAACATTGTCACGTTTAATTAATGTCGTGTTTATTTCTTTAAGCATAGTGTGTTTTTTATTTAAAAAACAAAAAATTCTATGTACTTTTTACAACAATAATAATAACCGTGTCGTCTTTGTCATCATGTACATTGTCACACTTATTTTTTAATGTGTCTACTTAAATAAAATACAGAATATTTTAATTCATGACTGTACATTGTCACATTTATTTTGTTTTATTTGTCTATTTAAATAAAATATAGAACATTTTAATTAATTACTGTACATTGTCACGTTTATTTATTAATGTGTCTATTTGAATGAAATCCAGAACATTTTAATTAATTACTGTAAATTGTCAGATTTAATAAATGTCATGTTTATTTCTTTAACAATAGTCAATTTTTTATTTAAAAAAAAGAAAAAAATTATATAAACTTTTTACAACAACAATAATAACCTTGTCGTCTTTGTCATCATGTACATTATTTTATTTTATTTGTCTATTTAAATAAAATACAGAACATTTGAATTCATTACTGTACATTGTCACATTTATTTTATTTTATTTGTAGATTTAAATAAAATACAGAACATTTCAATTCATTACTGTACATTTTCACATTTATTTTATTTTATTTGTCTACTTAAATAAAATATAGAACATTTTGATTAATTACTGTACATTTTCACATTTATTTTATTTTATTTGTCAATTTAAAAAAATACAAAACATTTTAATTCATTACTGTACATTGTCACATTTATCTTATTTTCAGATTTAAAAAAAATACGGAACATTTTAATTCATTACTGTACATTGTCACATTTATTTTATTTTATTTGTCTACTTAAATAAAATACAGAACATTTTAATTCATTCCTGTAGATTGTCACATTTATCTTATTTTATTTGTCTATTTAAAAAAAAACTGAACATTTGACTTAGTTTCACAACTGTGATACCATTTTTTTGTGTCATCTTTCTACATTTTAATTCCTTTTATTATGTTTTATTGAAATAAATGCTGTATTTTATATTACGCAAATTATTAGAATAAAAATGGATTCCAATTTTTAAAACAATAACTATTATTTATTCCTTCTACAGTGTCACGTTTCTTGAGTCTAATTTTCATTTATTTAAACAAATGATGTATTTTTTCTTTTTTTAATAAATTGTGAAAACGATATTTCTTCCAAATTCTCACAACATCAATAACAATTTTGTCTCAAGATTGTCATGTTTATTCTTTTTCATTTGAGTTTCTTTAAACTGCTTATTTTAGTTTTAAATCAATTATATTGGAACAAATCTCACCAAAATTTTCACAAAACCAATTTTGTCTGAGTCATCCTGCTACTTTGTCACTTTTAATTCATTTAATTTGAATAATAATCATATATATGTATGGAAAATGTCATCATCATTTTCTCTGAGTCACTTTTAACTTATTGTATTTAAATTTATTTAAACAAATTGTGTATTTTTTGTTAGATTTATCAGGAAAAAAAACGTTTTGTCAAATGTTCAGAACACTAATAATAATTGTGTACAAGTCACTCCTTTACATTTAATTAATATAATTTTCATTTCTTAAAAAAATGTGTTTAGTTTTTAAATAAACAACAACAAGCAAAAAATGTCATCCAATTTTGTCAATAACAATTTTGTCACATTTCATTCATTTGAATAAGTTTATATATTATTTACAAATACAAATACACAACAATAAGCAATAATAATCATCATCATTTTGTTGAAGTCGTCCGAGTAACAGCAAGCCAATAAAATAGAAAACATTAATAGTCAATTAATTAACGTGAATGAAGCAAATGATAGAGATGCAAATGAGAGTGGGCCTGTCACGTGACTGTTGCTATGGTTACTCGGTATCACGCACATCATTTGTTTGAAATGTATATATGTCATAATATAACATGTAATAATAATAATAATATCCTGGTATATGAACGTAATATTTGCATAGTTGAATAAAAAGAGGTTTGTCCTGCAGTTCCACTCTCTGCCAACAGGGGGCCCCCTTGGCCCGCACAAGCACCTGCAAAGTTATGAAATACATCATTATGATTATCTACTTAATACATAATTATGATTATCTACTTAATACATAATTATGATTATTTATTGGACTTTCTCAATCTACTTCACACTGGGAGAATTCTTTGATCAATGCTATTTATTTTCATAATTGACTCCGGACTGTAATATTAAACAAAGATCATGTATATAATGCATATTTATGTATTTAATCTATATATGTATATAATGTATGTATGTATACATAGTATATAATGTCTATATATAATGTATATGTATATGTATATAATGTATTTCATAACACACTGATGATGTCCATCTTGCAGGGTGAATATGACTAAATATGATATAAAATATGACTAAATATGATATTAAATATGATATAAAATATGACTAAATATTATATAAAATATGACAAAATATGCTATAAAATATGACTAAATATGATATTAAATATGATATAAAATATGACTAAATATGATATAAAATAGGACTAAATATGATATTAAATATGATATAAAATATGACTAAATATGATATAAAATATGACTAAATATGATATAAAATATGACTAAATATGATATAAAATATGACTAAATATGATATTAAATATGATATAAAATATGACTAAATATGATATAAAATATGACTAAATATGATATTAAATATGATATAAAATATGACTAAATATGATATGAAATATGACTAAATATGATATTAAATATGATACAAAATATGACTAAATATGATATAAAATATGATATAAAATATGACTAAATATGATATAAAATATGACTAAATATGATATTAAATATGATATAAAATATGACTAAATATGATATAAAATATGACTAAATATGATATAAAATATGATATAAAATATGACTAAATATGATATAAAATATGACTAAATATGATATTAAATATGATATAAAATATGACTAAATATGATATAAAATATGACTAAATATGATATAAAATATGACATAAAATATGACAAAATATGATATAAAATATGACTAAATATGATATTAAATATGATATAAAATATGACTAAATATGATATAAAATATGACTAAATATGATATTAAATATGATATAAAATATGACTAAATATGATATAAAATATGTCTAAATATGATATAAAATATGACTAAATATGATATAAAATATGACTAAATATGATATTAAATATGATATAAAATATGACTAAATATGATATAAAATATGAATAAATATGATATTAAATATGATATAAAATACGACTAAATATGATATAAAATATGACTAAATATGATATTAAATATGATATAAAATATGACTAAATATGATATAAAATATGATATTAAATATGACTAAATATGATATAAAATATGACTAGATATGATATTAAATATGATATAAAATATGACTAAATATGATGTAAAATATGACTAAATATGATATTAAATATGATATAAAATATGACTAAATATGATATACAATATGACTAAATATGATATAAAATATGACTAACTATGATATTAAATATGATATAAAATATGACTAAATATGATATAAAATATGACTAAATATGATATTAAATATTATATAAAATATGACTAAATATGATATAAAATATGATATAAAATATGACTAAATATGATATAAAATATGACTAAATGTGACATTAAATATGATATAAAATATGACTAAATATGATACAAAATATGATATAAAATATGATATAAATATGACTACATGATATCAGTGAGCAGACATACATGTATCATACAATTATTAAAGATGTATTTGTTGACATGTTTTATTTACTCCATCCATCCATCCATTTTCTGCCGCTTATTCCCGTTCGGGGTCGCGGGGGGCGCTGGCACCTATCTCAGCTACAATCGGGCGGAAGGCGGGGTACACCCTGGACAAGTCGCCACCTCATCGCAGGGCCAACATCATGTAAACAAAAAGAATAATATGAATAAATGTGGTCTTAAAATGTGTTAACTTTTAATAACTTGTATTGTATTATTCGATTTTAACTTTTAAAAATAAAAATAAATTCTATTTTTTTTTAGAATAACAAATGTACACTTTTTATTTAGATATGAATGGATTGAAGAATTATTTCATGCACTCTTTCTTCTCCTTCTTCTTCTTGGTGCCTAAATGTCATTTCTTTTTTTATGTATTTATTTAAATTCCTTTTAATAAAAAAATAATAATACAATTAAACATGAAAAAATAAATGTAATTTGTGTTTGTTGTGGCGTGTTTGGAAAAGAATCAAAGTGACTCATTCAGTAAAAACATCATCACCTTTTTTTAACAGCAGATAGCTGTTATATAGAGGATCTTTGACTATTGTTTTTTACAGTTGGTGCTTAAAAGCAACAATACTCTTGTCATATAGAGGATCTTTGACTATTGTTTTTTGCAGTTGGTGCTAAAAAACAACAATACTCTTGTCATATAGAGGATCTTTGACTATTGTTTTTTGTCAGTTGGTGCTTAAAAGCAACAATACTCTTGTCATATAGAGGATCTTTGACTATTGTTTTTTGCAGTTGGTGCTTAAAAACAACAATACTCTTGTCATATAGAGGATCTTTGACTATTGTTTTTTGTCAGTTGGTGCTTAAAAACAACAATACTCTTGTCATATAGAGGATCTTTGACTATTGTTTTTTTTGCAGTTGGTGCTTAAAAACAACAATACTCTTGTCATATAGAGGATCTTTGACTATTGTTTTTTGCAGTTGGTGCTTAAAAACAACAATACTCTTGTCGTATAGAGGATCTTTGACTTTTGTTTTTTTGCAGTTGGTGCTTAAAAACAACAATACTCTTGTCATTTAGAGGATCTTTGACTATTGTTGTTTGCGGTTGGTGCTTAAAAACAATACCCTTGTCATATAGAGGATCTTTGACTATTGTTGTTTGCGGTTGGTGCTTAAAAACAACAATACCCTTGTCATATAGAGGATCTTTGACTATTGTTTTTTGCAGTTGGCGCTTAAAAACAACAATACGCTTGTCATATAGAGGATCTTTGACTATTGTTTTTTGCAGTTGGTGCTTAAAAACAACAATACTCTTGTCATATAGAGGATCTTTGACTATTGTTGTTTGCGGTTGGTGCTTAAAAACAACACTACACTTGTCATATAGAGGATCTTTGACTATTGTTTTTTTTGCAGTTGGTGCTTAAAAACAACAATACTCTTGTCATATAGAGGATATTTGACTATTGTTTTTTTGCAGTTGGTGCTTAAAAACAACAATACTCTTGTCATATAGAGGATCTTTGACTATTGTTTTTTGCAGTTGGTGCTTAAAAACAACAATACTCTTGTCATATAGAGGATCTTTGACTATTGTTTTTTGCTGTACAAGTATTTAAAAACAGCAGTGCACTCCTGTAATATAGAGGATCTTTGAAAAGTGTTTTTGCTATATGGGTGCTTAAAAACAGCAGAGCGCTCTTGGCACATAGTGGATCTTTGACTAGCATTTTTGCCAAATAGGTGGTTGAAAACAGCAGTTCGCGCCTTTAAATATAGAGGATCTTTGACCAGTGTTTTTGCTGTACAAGTATTTAAAAACAGCAGTGCATTCCTGTAATATAGAGGATATTTGACCAGTGTTTTTGCTGTACAAGTGTTTAAAAACAGCAGTGCGCTCCTGTAATATAGAGGATCTTTGACCAGTGTTTTTGCTGCACAAGTGTTTGAAAACAGCACTTTGCGCCTTTAAATATAGAGGATCTTTGACCAATGTTTTGCTGTACAAGTATTTAAAAACAGCAGTGCATTCCTGTAATATAGAGGATCTTTGACCAGTGTTTTGCTGTACAAGTATTTAAAAACAGCAGTGCATTCCTGTAATATAGAGGATCTTTGACCAGTTTTTTTGCTGCACAAGTGTTTAAAAACAGCAGTTTGCGCCTTTAAATATAGAGGATCTTTGACCAGTGTTTTTGCTGTACAAGTATTTAAAAACAGCAGTGCACTCCTGTAATATAGAGGATCTTTGACTCGCATTTTCGCCGTGTAGTTGGTTGAAAACAGCACTTTGCTCCTGTAAATATAGAGGATCTTTGACCAGTGTTTTGGCTGTATAGGTGCTTAAAAACAGCAGTGCGCTCTTATAATATAGAGGATCTTTGACCAGTGTTTTCGCCGTATAGGTGCTTAAAAACAGCAGTGCGCTCCTGTAATATAGAGGATCTTTGACCAGTGTTTTTGCTGTACAAGTGCTTAAAAACAGCAGTGTGCTCCTGTATTATAGAAGATCTTTGACCAGTGTTTTTGCTGTATAGGTGCTTAAAAACAGCAGTACACTCTTGTAATATAGAGGATCTTTGACCAGTGTTTTTGCCGTATAGGTGCTTAAAACAGCAGTGCACTCCTGTAATATAGAGGATCTTTGACCAGTGTTTTTGCTGTACAAGTGCTTAAAAACAGCAGTGTGCTCCTGTATTATAGAAGATCTTTGACCAGTGTGTTTGCTGTATAGGTGCTTAAAAACAGCAGTGCACTCCTGTAATATAGAGGATCTTTGACCAGTGTTTTTGCTGTACAAGTGCTTAAAAACAGCAGTGTGCTCCTGTATTATAGAAGATCTTTGACCAGTGTTTTTGCTGTATAGGTGCTTAAAAACAGCAGTGCCCTCCTGTAATATAGAGGATCTTAGACCAGTGTTTTTGCTGTACAAGTGCTTAAAAACAGCAGTGTGCTCCTGTATTATAGAAGATCTTTGACCAGTGTGTTTGCTGTATAGGTGCTTAAAAACAGCAGTGCACTCCTGTAATATAGAGGATCTTTGACCAGTGTTTTGGCTGTATAGGTGCTTAAAAACAGCAGTGCACTCCTATAATATAGAGGATCTTGACCAGTGGTTTTGCCGTATAGGTGCTTAAAAACAGCAGTGCGCTCCTGTAATATAGAGGATCTTTGACCAGTGTTTTTGCTGTACAAGTGCTTAAAAACAGCATTGTGCTCCTGTATTATAGAAGATCTTTGACCAGTGTTTTTGCTGTATAGGTGCTTAAAACAGCAGGGCACTCTTGTAATATAGAGGATCTTTGACTAGCATGTTTGCCATGTAGTTGGTTGAAAACAGCACTTTGCTCCTGTAAATATAGAGGATCTTTGACCAGTGTTTTTGCTGTATAGGTGCTTAAAAACAGCAGTGCACTCCTGTAATATAGAGGATCTTTGACCAGTGTTTTTGCCGTTTAGGTGCTTAAAAACAGCAGTGCACTCCTGTAATATAGAGGATCTTTGACCAGTGTTTTTGCCGTATAGGTGCTTAAAAACAGCAGTGCACTCCTGTAATATAGAGGATCTTTGACCAGTATTTTTGCTGTACAAGTGCTTAAAAACAGCATTGTGCTCCTGTATTATAGAAGATCTTTGACAAGTGTTTTTGCTGTATAGGTGCTTAAAAACAGCAGTGCACTCTTGTAATATAGAGGATCTCTGACCAGTTTTTTTGCCGTATAGGTGCTTAAAAACAGCAGTGCGCTCCTGTAATATAGAGGATCTTTGACCAGTGTTTTTGCTGTACAAGTGCTTAAAAACAGCAGTGTGCTCCTGTATTATAGAAGATCTTTGACCAGTGTTTTTGCTGTATAGGTGCTTAAAAACAGCAGTGCACTCCTGTAATATAGAGGATCTTTGACCAGTGTTTTTGCCGTATAGGTACTTAAAAACCGCAGTGCACTCCTGTAATATAGAGGATCTTTGACCAGTGTTTTTGCCGTATAGGTGCTTAAAAACAGCAGTGCGCTCCTGTAATATAGAGGATCTTTGACCAGTGTTTTTGCTGTACAAGTGCTTAAAAACAGCAGTGTGCTCCTGTATTATAGAAGATCTTTGACCAGTGTTTTTGCTGTAAAGGTGCTTAAAAACATTAGTGCACTCCTGTTATATAGAGGATCTTTGACCAGTGTTTTTGCCGTATAGGTGCTTAAAAACAGCAGTGCACTCTTGTAATATAGAGGATCTTTGACTAGCATGTTTGCCGTGTAGTTGGTTGAAAACAGCACTTTGCTCCTGTAAATATAGAGGATCTTTGACTAGCATGTTTGCCGTGTAGTTGGTTGAAAACAACACTTTGCTCCTGTAAACATAGAGGATCTTTGACCAGTGTTTTTGCCGTATAGGTGCTTAAAAACAGCAGTGCGCTCCAGTAATATAGAAGATTTTTGACTAGTGTTTCTGCAGCTTGTCCTTAGAAACAGTGACGCTCTTGGCATTTAGATGATCTTTGACTTTTTGAAGTCTGTGTTTAGTACCAGCAGAGCGCTCTTGTCATATTTAGAGGGTCTTTGACCAGTTGGTGCTTAACATTTTGGCAACCAGCGTCCTCTACAGTGGACTTTTTTATTTCGGTCCCTTTCTCCAGTCACAGTTCCACATCGTGTACACAAATGTCCACTGCAGAGGACTCGGGAGTGTTCATATAGATGATCTTTGACGATGATATTAGCCCAGTGAAGGTATGTCCATCCAACAATACATGGAAATGGTTGATAGGGCGGTGACGTCATTAGGCCACGCCCTCCCTCACCACACAAGTGCACATATAAGATGCTTAAAAGGCAGTAAATATCGCGATAGACGACGTGGTGATTATTAGTTATCGCATCTCTCTCCTGCCGGTTAGCTCGCGCTCAGGCTGTGACGTCATCGCGCTAGCCACGCCTCCCCCCGGCGAACCACAGCGCGTCTTGAGGGTCGGGCTCGTGCGCGCGCCGCAGCCGCCCTCCTCGCGCAGACACGCCGAAGGCTCGCAGCTCGACGTGACGGCGGAACAACAACAACAACAACAACAACAACAACAACACGACGCTAAAGTCTCGATCCTGCGTCCTCTCGTCGCTCAAGGTAAGCCCGCGCTGTCGTGCGCGCGTCCGCGCCTCGCCTTCGTCCTTTTCCATCCCGCACCTGCGAGGCTCGGCGTGTGTGCGCGCGCGCGCGCCCCCGTGGCCGTGGACACACGTGCATTGTTCCGCCGCTGCTGCGTGCGCGTGCGCGTGGGAGGCGGCTGGTGCACACTGACCGTGCACGTGCACGCGCGGCGGAACAATACCTCGACGGTGTTTTCTTCTTCCGGTCAACGGCAAATATTTATTGATCCCAATCAATTATTGGATCTAATCAATCCTGTCACGTGTTTGTCGCCAAGATCGTGACTGTTATGTTATTGTTTTAAGGCTCTGACTACAAACTCCTTACTAAAATAATAATCACACACAATTCAAGTGCGGCGTACTTTAGTCATCGTTTTTGCGCTTAAATAACTTCTCTCACTTGCTGAAGTAAAGTGCTCCTGTTATTTAGAGGATCTTTGACTAGTGTTTCTGCAGTTTGTCCTCAAAAACAGTAAAGTGCTCCTGTCATATAGAGGATCTTTGACTAGTGTGTCTGCAGTTTGTCCTCAAAAACAGTAAAGTGCTCCTGTCATATAGAGGATCTTTGACTAGTGTGTCTGCAGTTTGTCCTCCAACACAGTAAAGTGCTCCTGTCATATAGAGGATCTTTGACTAGTGTGTCTGCAGTTTGTCCTCAAAAACAGTAAAGTGCTCCTGTTATTTAGAGGATCTTTGACTGGTGTGTCTGCAGTTTGTCCTCAAAAACAGTAAAGTGCTCCTGTCATATAGAGGATCTTTGACTAGTGTGTCTGCAGTTTGTCCTCCAAAACAGTAAAGCGCTCCTGTCATATAGAGGATCTTTGACTAGTGTGTCTGCAGTTTGTCCTCAAAAACAGTAAAGTGCTCCTGGCATATAGAGGATCTTTGACTAGTGTTTCTGCAGTTTGTCCTCAAAAACAGTAAAGCGCTCCTGTCATATAGAGGATCTTTGACTAGTGTGTCTGCAGTTTGTCCTCAAAAACAGTAAAGTGCTCCTGGCATATAGAGGATCTTTGACTAGTGTTTCTGCAGTTTGTCCTCAAAAACAGTAAAGCGCTCCTGTCATATAGAGGATCTTTGACTAGTGTGTCTGCAGTTTGTCCTCAAAAACAGTAAAGCGCTCCTGTCATATAGAGGATCTTTGACTATTGTGTCTGCAGTTTCTCCTCAAAAACAGTAAAGTGCTCCTGTCATATAGAGGATCTATGACCTGGGGTTTTCCTTCCAGTTAGTCCTCGAAAACAGTAAAGTGCTCCTGTCATTTAGAGGATCTTTGACTTGTGTTTCTGTAATTTGTCCTCAAAAACAGTAAAGCGCTCCTGTCATATAGAGGATCTTTGACTAGTGTTTCTGCAGTTTCTCCTCAAAAACAGTAAAGCGCTCCTGGCATATAGAGGATCTTTGACTATTGTGTCTGCAGTTTCTCCTCAAAAACAGTAAAGTGCTCCTGTCATATAGAGGATCTATGACCTGGGGTTTTCCTTCCAGTTAGTCCTCAAAAACAGTAAAGCACTCCTGTCATATAGAGGATCTTTGACTTGTGTTTCTGCAGTTTGTCCTCCAAAACAGTAAAGCGCTCCTGGCATATAGAGGATCTTTGACTAGTGTGTCTGCAGTTTGTCCTCAAAAACAGTAAAGCGCTCCTGTCATATAGAGGATCTTTGACTAGTTTTTCTGCAGTTTCTCCTCAAAAACAGTAAAGCGCTCCTGTCATATAGATGATCTTTGACTATTGTGTCTGCAGTTTCTCCTCAAAAACAGTAAAGTGCTCCTGTCATATAGAGGATCTTTGACTTGTGTTTCTGTAATTTGTCCTCAAAAACAGTAAAGTGCTCCTGTCATATAGAGGATCTTTGACTAGTGTGTCTTCAGTTTCTCCTCAAAAACAGTAAAGTGCTCCTGGCATATAGAGGATCTTTGACTATTGTGTCTGCAGTTTCTCTTCAAAAACAGTAAAGTGCTCCTGTCATATAGAGGATCTTTGACTAGTGTGTCTTCAGTTTCTCCTCAAAAACAGTAAAGTGCTCCTGGCATATAGAGGATCTTTGACTATTGTGTCTGCAGTTTGTCCTCCAAAACAGTAAAGGGCTCCTGTCATATAGAGGATCTCTGACCTGGGGTTTTCCTTCCAGTTAGTCCACGAAAACAGCAAAGTTCTCCTATCATAAACAGGATCTTTGACTAGCATTTTTGCCGCATAGGCGCTTAAAAACAGCCCTGTACTCCTGTCATATAGAGGATCTTTGATGAATGTTTTTGCAGTTTGTCCTCAAAAACAGTGGAGCACTCTTAGCATTTAGAGGATCTTTGACTTGAGTTTTTGAAGCTGTTGCTTAAAAACAGCACAGCGCTCCTGTTTGTCACAAATAGAGGATCTTTGACTAGTGTTTCTGCAGTTTGTCCTCAATAACAGTAAAGTGCTCCTGTCATATAGAGGATCTTTGACTAGTGTTTCTGCAGTTTGTTCTCAATAACAGTAAAGTGCTCCTGTCATATAGAGGATCTTTGACTAGTGTGTCTGCAGTTTGTCCTCAATAACAGTAAAGTGCTCCCGTCATATAGAGGGTCTCTGACCTGGGGTCCCCACTCATGCAGTTAGTTAGTCCTCGAAAACAGCAAAGCACTCCTGTCATGTACAGGATCTTTGACTAGCATTTTTGCTGTTCAGGTGCTTTACTGCCACCAGTGGTGGACAAGTGTATTACACCTGAGTACTTGTGTGATGTTGTCATTACTGCCACCAGTGGTGGACGAGTGTATTACACCTGAGTACTTGTGTGATGTTGTCATTACTGCCACCAGTGGTGGACGAGTGTATTACACCTGAGTACTTGTGTGATGTTGTCATTACCGCCACCAGTGGTGGACGAGTGTATTACACCCGAGTACTTGTGTGATGTTGTCATTACTGCCACCAGTGGTGGACGAGTGTATTACACCCGAGTACTTGTGTGATGTTGTCATTACTGCCACCAGTGGTGGACGAGTGTATTACACCTGAGTACTTGTGTGATGTTGTCATTACTGCCAGTTAAGCTCAGCAGGTAGTAAATTGAACGATGCGGACACGTTTGTTACTGGATACTTTTTGTAAAAGGTGTCTGCCTTGGAGACTTCATAATAATGATGTGATACAAATGTTCTTCCATTAAGGTCACTGGTTACGTGTGTCTAGCTTATGTGCTATTGTGTGCTTAGCTGTTGAGTAGCTGCGGGTTCCTCATAGCCTGTGGCCTTTTTGTAAACAACTGGACTAAAATGGAGGAAACTAGCAACCTTGTGGAGGACATTTCGATCTCAAACGGCTGATGTCTGAGCCATATCCAATCCTGCAGTCCAAGCTGTACACTGACTACTCTAAAATGTGTCCAAGTTTGCTGTGTCCTTTTTAGAAATGTGAAGGTTGGACACACTGTAAGGTGTTTGCCACTCAAGTCGTGCTAATCTGCTAAAAAGAGCTTGGAGGAGGTGTGTGGAGATAAGAACCATAAATGTTGGGCACTTTAAAGGGTTAACAGGTCCAACACACCTTTGTCAACACAACACACCTTTGTCAACACAACACACCTCCACCTGCAAAACAACTCCAAGTCAAGTCACACCTTCTTACAGTCGGAGGATGTTTCACTCTCAACACTTTTAGTGGGAACTGACATCTTCTGATCTCCATCTTCAATCAATCAATCAATGTTTATTTATATAGCCCCAAATCACAAATGTCTCAAAGGGCTGCACAAATCATTACGACTACAACATCCTCGGAAGAACCCACAAAAGGGCAAGGAAAACTCACACCCAGTGGGCAGGGAGAATTCACATCCAGTGGGACGCCAGTGACAATGCTGACTATGAGAAACCTTGGAGAGGACCTCAGATGTGGGCAACCCCCCCCCACCCTCTAGGGGACCGAAAGCAATGGATGTCGAGCGGGTCTAACATGATACTGTGAAAGTTCAATCCATAGTGGCTCCAACACAGCCGCGAGAGTTCAGTTCAAGCGGATCCAAGACAGCAGCGAGAGTCCCGTCCACAGGAAACCATCTCAAGCGGATCAGCAGCGTAGAGATGTCCCCAACCGATACAGGCGAGCGGTCCATCCTGGGAGGAGATGTCCACTCCATTTTGACCACATGTGTGTCCCTCCCTGGCTGTGTGTCCACTCCATCCTGACCACATGTGTGTCCCTCCCTGGCTGTGTGTCCACTCCATTCTGACCACATGTGTGTCCCTCCCTGGCTGTGTGTCCACTCCATCTTGACCACATGTGTGTCCCTCCCTGGCTGTGTGTCCACTCCATACTGACCACATGTGTGTCCCTCCCTGGCTGTGTGTCCACTCCATACTGACCACATGTGTGTCCCTCCCTGGCTGTGTGTCCACTCCATCCTGACCACATGTGTGTCCCTCCCTGGCTGTGTGTCCACTCCATACTGACCACATGTGTGTCCCTCCCTGGCTGTGTGTGCACTCCATCTTTACCACATGTGTGTCCCTCCCTGGCTGTGTGTCCACTCCATCTTGACCACATGTGTGTCCCTCCCTGGCTGTGTGTCCACTCCATACTGACCACATGTGTGTCCTTTCCTGGCTGTGTGTCCACTCCATCCTGACCACATGTGTGTCCCTCCCTGGCTGTGTGTCCACTCCACTCCATCTTGACCACATGTGTGTCCCTCCCTGGCTGTGTGTCCACTCCATCCTGACCACATGTGTGTCCTTTCCTGGCTGTGTGTCCACTCCATCCTGACCACATGTGTGTCCCTCCCTGGCTGTGTGTCCACTCCACTCCATCTTGACCACATGTGTGTCCCTCCCTGGCTGTGTGTCCACTCCATCCTGACCACATGTGTGTCCCACCCTGGCTGTGTGTCCACTCCATACTGACCACATGTGTGTCCCTCCCTGGCTGTGTGTCCACTCCATCTTGACCACATGTGTGTCCCTCCCTGGCTGTGTGTCCACTCCATCCTGACCACATGTGTGTCCCTCCCTGGCTGTGTGTCCACTCCATCCTGACCACATGTGTGTCCCTCCCTGGCTGTGTGTGCACTCCATCCTGACCACATGTGTGTCCCTCCCTGGCTGTGTGTCCACTCCATACTGACCACATGTGTGTCCCTCTTTGGCTGTGTGTCCACTCCATGCTGACCACATGTGTGTTCCTCCCTGGCTGTGTGTCCACTCCATCCTGACCACATGTGTGTCCCTCTTTGGCTGTGTGTCCACTCCATGCTGACCACATGTGTGTCCCTCCCTGGCTGTGTGTCCACTCCATGCTGACCACATGTGTGTCCCTCCCTGGCTGTGTGTCCACTCCATCTTGACCACATGTGTGTCCCTCCCTGGCTGTGTGTCCACTCCATACTGACCACATGTGTGTCCCTCCCTGGCTGTGTGTCCACTCCATGCTGACCACATGTGTGTCCCTCCCTGGCTGTGTGTCCACTCCATACTGACCACATGTGTGTCCCTCCCTGGCTGTGTGTCCACTCCATCCTGACCACATGTGTGTCCCTCCCTGGCTGTGTGTCCACTCCATACTGACCACATGTGTGTCCCTCCCTGGCTGTGTCCACTCCATCCTGACCACATGTGTGTCCTTTCCTGGCTGTGTGTCCACTCCATCCTGACCACATGTGTGTCCCTCCCTGGCTGTGTGTCCACTCCATACTGACCACATGTGTGTCCCTCCCTGGCTGTGTCCACTCCATCCTGACCACATGTGTGTCCCTCCCTGGCTGTGTGTCCACTCCATACTGACCACATGTGTGTCCCTCCCTGGCTGTGTCCACTCCATCCTGACCACATGTGTGTCCTTTCCTGGCTGTGTGTCCACTCCATCCTGACCACATGTGTGTCCCTCCCTGGCTGTGTGTCCACTCCATCCTGACCACATGTGTGTCCCTCCCTGGCTGTGTGTGCACTCCATACTGACCACATGTGTGTCCCTCCCTGGCTGTGTGTGCACTCCACTCCACCCAATCCTGACCACAGCAGCCTTTGTGTCTGCAATCCTTCTTCTAAGATACCAATCCTCACCTCCGTGGCAGAAAATAAACAGTTTCCTCCAAGTAGTGTTATCACTGGAGGACTAGACACACACACACACACACACACACACACACTGAGCAGGCAGACACGAGAAACTAACAGGTTAAAGCTTTAATGTGTAGTAGGGGTGATGGATCCTGATGTGGATACAATCGATTCTAGGAGTGGACAAAAACAAATCGAGATTTCTATTCATCCCAATTCTAAATCAATGTATAATTTTCAAAAATGTATTTAAAAAAAAAATGATGTGTATATATTTACATGTATATATGCATGTGTATATATATATATATATACACACACATACAAACCCCGTTTCCATATGAGTTGGGAAATTGTGTTTGATGTAAATATAAACAGAATACAATGATTTGCAAATCCTTTTCAACCCATATTCAGTTGAATGCGCTACAAAGACAACATATTTGATGTTCAAACCTCATGGCTGCAACACATGCCAAAGTAGTTGGGAAAGGGCATGTTCACCACTGTGTTACATCACCTTTTCTTTTAACAACACTCAATAAATGTTTGGGAACTGAGGAAACTAATTGTTGAAGCTTTGAAAGTGGAATTCTTTCCCATTCTTGTTTTATGTAGAGCTTCAGTCGTTCAACAGTCCGGGGTCGCCGCTGTCGTATTTTACGCTTCATAATGCGCCACACATTTTCCATGGGAGACAGATCTGGACTGCAGGCGGGCCAGGAAAGTAGCTGCACTCTTTTACTATAAAGCCACGCTGTTCTAACACGTGGCTTGGCATTGTCTTGCTGAAATAAGCAGGGGCGTCCATTATAACGTGGCTTGGATGACAACATATGTTGCTCCAAAACCTGTATGGACCGTTTAGCATTAATGGTGACTTCACAGATGTGTAAGTTACCCATGCCTTGGGGATTAATACACCCCCATACCATCACACATGCTGGTTTTTGAACTTTGCGCCTATAACAATCCGGATGGTTATTTTCCTCTTTGTTCCGGAGGACACCACGTCCACAGTTTCCAAATATAATTTGGAATGTGGACTCATCAGACCACAGAACACTTTCCCAATTAGCATCAATCCATCTTAGAGGAGCTCGGGCCCAGCGAAGCCAGCGGCGTTCCTGGGTGTTGTTGATAAATGGCTTTCACTTTGCATAGTAGAGTTTTAACTTGCACTTACAGATGTAGCGACCAACTGTAGTTACTGACAGTGGTTTTATGAAGTGTTCCTGAGCCCATGTGGTGATATTCTTTACACACTGATGTTGGTTTTTGATGCAGTACCGCCTGAGGGATCAAAAGTTCATAATATCCTCGCTTACGTGCAGTGATTTCTCCAGATTCTCTGAACCTTTTGATGATTTTACGGACCGTAGATGGTAAAATCCCTAAATTCCTTGCAATAGCTCCTTGAGAAATGTTCTAAAACTGTTCCACAATTTGCTTACAAAGTGGTGACCCTCGCCCCATCCTTGTTTGTGAATGACTTAGCATTTCATGGAAGCTGTTTTTATACCCAATCATGGCACCCACCTGTTCCCAATTAGCCTGCACACCTGTGGGATGTTCCAAATAAGTGTTTAAAGAGCATTCCTCAACTTTATCAGTATTTACTGCCACCCGTCCCAACTTTTTTGTCACGTGTTGCTGGCATCAAATTCTAAAGTTAATGATTATTTGCAAAAAAAAAAAAATGTTTATGAGTTTGAACATCAAATATGTTGTCTTTGTAGCATATTCAACTGAATATGGGTTGAAAAGGATTTGCAAATCATTGTATTCTGTTTATATTTACATCTAACACAATTTCCCAACTCATATGGAAACGGGGTTTGTATTTATGTATATTTGTGTGTTTGTGTATGTATATATGTATGTATTTGTGAGCGTGTACATATGTATATACTGTAGGTATATATATGTGTATACACATTTATGTTTGTATGTATGTATATATGTGTATATATGTATATGTATATATACATATATATATATATAATTATATATATATATGTATATGTATGTATGTGGACATATGTCTATATTTAAATATGTATATGAATATTTGTGTGTGCATTTGTATATTAAGCCCTCATCGCAGGGCTTAATTAATAATAATAATAATTAACAAGATGATGTTCTATAAAAGTGTTATTTTGTTTACTGGCCATGTGACCCACGAGCACGTCAAGAAAAGTTAGCACGAAGCTAACGGCCGCGTGGCGGTGACTTTTAGGTCAGTTTCTGCTTCGGAGGGTGCTCACCCGCTGGCCACGCCCCCTTGTGTTGAAAGGGACGGTCACCCAATGGCCACGCCCCCTTGTGTTGAAAGTGATGGTCGCGGTGGTCTGAATAACAGCACGTAGTGAAAAGTAACCCGACCGGGACTATTCCTGGTGTGGTGTGGTGTGGCGTTGTGTGGCGTGGTGTGGTGTGATGTGGCGTGGCGTGGTGTGGCGTGGTGTGGTGTGGTGTGGTGTGGTGTGGCGTGGTGTGGTGTGGCGTGGCGTGGGGTGGCATGGTGTGGTGTGGTGTAGCGTGGTGTGGCGTGGCGTGGCGTGGTGTAGCGTGGTGTGGCGTGGCGTGGGGTGGTGTGGTGTAGCGTGGTGTGGCGTGGTGTAGCGTGGTGTGGCGTGGCGTGGTGTGGCGTGGCGTCGCGTGATGTGGCGTGGTGTGGCGTGATGTGGCGTGGCGTGGTGTGGCGTGGTGTGGTGTGGTGTGGTGTGGTGTGGCGTGGTGTGGTGTGGCGTGGCGTGGGGTGGCATGGTGTGGTGTGGTGTAGCGTGGTGTGGCGTGGCGTGGCGTGGTGTAGCGTGGTGTGGCGTGGCGTGGGGTGGTGTGGTGTAGCGTGATGTGGCGTGGTGTGGTGTGATGTGGCGTGGTGTGGCGTGGTGTGGTGTGGTGTGGTGTGGTGTGGCGTGGTGTGGTGTGGCGTGGCGTGGGGTGGCATGGTGTGGTGTGGTGTAGCGTGGTGTGGCGTGGCATGGCGTGGTGTAGCGTGGTGTGGCGTGGCGTGGGGTGGTGTGGTGTAGCGTGGTGTGGCGTGGTGTGGTGTAGCGTGGTGTGGCGTGGCGTGGTGTGGCGTGGCGTCGCGTGATGTGGCGTGGTGTGGCGTGATGTGGCGTGGCGTGGCATGGCGTGGTGTGGCGTGGTGTGGCGTGGTGTGGCGTGGCGTGGTGTGGCGTGGTGTGGTGTGGTGTGGTGTGGCGTGGTGTGGCGTGGTGTGGCGTGGCGTGGTGTGGCGTGGTGTGGTGTGGTGTGGCATGGTGTGGTGTGGTGTGGCGTGGCGTGGGGTGGCGTGGTGTGGCGTGGCGTGGTGTGGTGTGGTGTGGCGTGGCGTGGGGTGGCGTGGTGTGGTGTAGCGTGGTGTGGCGTGGTGTGGCGTGGTGTGGCGTGGCGTGGTGTGGCGTGGTGTGGTGTGGTGTGGTGTGGTGTGGCGTGGTGTGGCGTGGCTTGGCGTGGTGTGGCGTGGCGTGGTGTGGCGTGGTGTGGTGTGGTGTGGCATGGTGTGGTGTGGTGTGGCGTGGCGTGGGGTGGCGTGGTGTGGTGTAGCGTGGTGTGGCGTGGCGTGGTGTGGTGTGGTGTGGCGTGGCGTGGGGTGGCGTGGTGTGGTGTAGCGTGGTGTGGCGTGGCGTGGTGTGGCGTGGCGTGGCGTGGGGTGGCGTGGTGTGGTGTGGCGTGGGGTGGCGTGGTGTGGTGTGGTGTGGCGTGGGGTGGCATGGTGTGGTGTAGCGTGGTGTGGTGTGGCGTGGGGTGGCGTTGCGTGGCGTGGCATGGTGTGGCGTGGTGTGGTGTGGCGTGGCGTTGCGTGGCGTGGCGTGGTGTGGTGGTGAAGGGAAAGAGTTCATGGCTGAGATTTGTGACTGACTGGATTAAGGTGAGCTCAGCATGTTAATCCCTGACGTCTGAAGCCTCCAACACACCTTTTTTCCCAGCTAGCATCTTAGCCTTAGCTTCATGCTATGGGGCGGTATAGCTCGGTTGGTAGAGTGGCCGTGCCAGCAACTTGAGGGTTGCAGGTTCGATCCCCGCTTATTTATTATGTTTATTTTGAAATGTGCGGTCATTTTCATATACATATATATATATATATATATATATATATATATATATATATTAGGGTTGTAACGGTACACAAAAATTTGGGTTCTCATTTTCGGTACAGTAAGAAAACAACAAAATATATATTTTTGGGCTATTTATTTACCAAATTTGCAAAATCTTCCACCAAAAATATTTTTCTTAGTGGAATATTTGATGGGAAGTAATGGGAACCTTGGATAGGTCAATAATTCATAATCACATTGATTTTGATTCAATATTTTGTTTTGAGCAATGACAGTTTGAAAGACAAAAAAAAACAGCTTTGTTTTATTAGTCAACGTTGCAACTTTTTCTAAATTGCATTTAACTTTTATGCTTTTTTATTTGTTTATGTTTTTGTTTATTTTAGTAGTATTTTTAGAAAGTGCCGTGGGCCTTTAAAACATTAGCTGTGGGCCGCAAATGGCACACTTTTGACACCCCTGCTCTAGATAATAAAAAATGTAATCTGATAAATCAATGGCTAAAAAGCGGAGGCTGGAGACGCATGCACGTTTATCAGAACTCTCTCTGTCTCTGCCCCTCCCTCACTAATGCTGCTCCCCGCACAATTTGTTTTGTTTTTAACCCCTTCTTAACCCTGAACGTACATTGAAAATACACGCAACCTTAACTCAAAATGCCGGACATTTGAGCCATTTAAGAAACTCCACCCGGACAGCCCCGCAAAAGAGGACATGTCCAGTGAAAAGAGGAGGTATGGTCAGTCTAGCTAGCATTCCCTGTGTTGTGCCTCGGTGTGCATTGTTTACACAACGTGCGATATGCTGCTTAATATGTTCGTGTGGAAACTCGTTCGGTACACCTCCGAACCGAAACAAATCCCCCGTACTGAAACAGTTCAATACAAATACATGTACCGTTACACCCCTAATATACAGTGGGGCAAAAAAGTATTTAGTCGGCCAGCGATTGTGCAAGTTCTCCCACTTAAAATGATGACAGAGGTCTGTAATTTTCATCATAGGTACACTTCAACTGTGAGAGACAGAATGTGGGAAAAAAATCCAGGAATTCACATTGTAGGAATTTTAAAGAATTTATTTGTGGAAAATAAGTATTTGGTCAAGCATTCAAAGCTCTCACTGATGGAAGGAGGTTTTGACTCAAAATCTCACGATACATGGCCCCATTCATTCTTTCCTTAACAAGGATCAATCGTCCTGTCCCCTTAGCAGAAAAACAGCCCCAAAGCATGATGTTTCCACCCCCATGCTTCACAGTAGTTATGGTGTTCTTGGGATGCAACTCAGTATTCTTCTTCCTCCAAACACGACCAGTTGAGTTTATACCAAAAAGTTTTATTTTGGTTTCATCTGACCACATGACATTCTCCCAATCCTTTGCTTTATCATCCATGTGCTCTCTGGCTAACTTCAGACGGGCCTGGACATGCACTGGCTTGAGCAGGGGGACACGTCTGGCACTGCAGGATTTGATTCCCTGTCGGCGTAGTGTGTTACTGATCGTAACCTTTGTTACTTGGGTCCCAGCTTTCTGCAGGTCATTCACCAGGTCCGCCCGTGTGGTTCTGGGATTTTTGCTCACCGTTCTCATGGGATGAGATATAGCGCGGAGCCCCAGATGGAGGGAGATTATCAGTGGTCTTGTATATCTTCCATTTTCTGATGATTGCTCCCACAGTTGATTTTGTCACACCAAGCTGGTTGCCTATTGTAGATTCACTCTTCCCAGTCCGGTGCAGGTCTACAATTCTTTTCCCGGTGTCCTTCGACAGCTCTTTGGTCTTGGCCATAGTGGAGTTTGGAGTCTGACTGTTTGAGGCTGTGGACGGGTGTCTTTTATACAGATAACGAGTTCAAACAGGTGCCATTAATACAGGTACCGAGCGGAGGACAGAAGAGCTTCTTAAAGAAGAAGTTACAGGTCTGTGAGAGCCAGAGATCTTCCTTGTTTGAAGTGACCAAATACTTATTTTTCACTATAATTTACAAATAAATTCTTTAAAATTCCTACAATGTGAATTCCTGGATTTTTTTCCCACATTCTGTCTCTCACAGTTGAAGTGTACCTATGATGAAAATTACAAACCTCTGTCATCATTTTAAGTGGGAGAACTTGCACAATCGCTATATATATATATATATATATATATATATATATGTATGTATTTTTCCCCCCTCATCTTTTTAACATTTTCTTCCATTTTTGAAAACGCTCCAGTGAGCCACCAGGGCAGCGTCAAAGCATCCAGAGACCGCGGGTTTACGCTAAAACTGCACCTTAGTTAAGATCTGGATTGAGCTGCTTTTGCAAAACTACATCCGTGGTTGTTGCAGTCTGCTTGAATCTGGGGGGGGGGGGCTGTTGTAGACTGAGAACACTTTTTAGTAGAAAAAGCACGCTTAAAAATATGTGTGGATGTAGCTTTAATGGTTCCAGCCGCCTCACCACACACACACACACCCACACACACACACACACACACACACACACACACACACACGACAGGGTTTCACAGCAATCAATAGTCTTTAGTGTAACTCCTTGACCAGAACCCCTGCTAACTGCTGCAGGGTGTGTGTGTGTGTGTGTGTGTGTGTGTGTGTGTGTGTGTGTGCATCCTATCAATATGAAAGTATCCTCCTAGCTTCCATCATTGATCTGTGAAGCACAACGTCAACAACAACAACAACAACAACACTGCAGTCATGTGACTGACAGGAAGTGTCCTGTCAAGTGTAGTAC
>NC_084616.1:7415210-7465210 GCF_033978795.1 Nerophis ophidion
TTGTAAAAACAAAAAATGTTTCATATTCAAATTAGATGTTTTACAAATAATAAACACAATTTGTGTGAATTAAACTATATTTAAAAAAAACCTATTTAGAGAATAATGAAAAAAAAAAGCCAAATAGTTATGCTAAAAGAAAAGATACAATTAATATTATTAAAAGTAACAAGTAAGACTTATAAACTGTAAAAAATATGTATTTTAAAAGTATTCAACACTGGAACAAGTTACAATAAAAAACAAAAAAAAACACCCAAAAATATATTTAAAAACGACCACTTATTTCAAAATAAACCTACTAGAAATATATACATCATTTATTATGGAATAATGTTAGAGTCAAGAAAAAAATCAAAAATGACGAAAGTGGTACATATTGAATTTTAATGTTTAAAAAAAATCACGTATTTAAAAAATACTTAACATTGCTGAAATAAATTATACAATAGTAAATCAAATAATTAAACTGTAATAACTTTCCTATTAAATATTATTAAAAGTAACAAATAACAATTATAAACTGTATGAATCTAATTATATTGGAACAAGCTAGAATAGTATATATATACATATATATATGAAAATGACCGCACATTTCAAAATAAACATGCTACAAAAATATACATCATTTATTATGAAATAATGTTAGTCAAGAAATAATCAAAAATGACAAAACTGGTATAGATTGAATTTCAATGTTTTAAAAAATAAAATCACGTATTTAAAAAATACTTAACATTGCTGAAATAAATTATACAATAGTAAATGAAATAATAAAACTGTAATAACATTCCTATTAAATATGATTAAAAGTAACAAATAACAATTATAAACTGTATGAATATGTATTTTAAATGTTTTCAACACATTTGTGTTAATATTCTAATTATATTGGAACAATTTAGAATAGTATATATATATATATATATATATATATATGTATATATATATATATATATGTGTGTGTGAAAATGACCGCACATTTCAAAATAAACATGCTACAAAAATATACATTATTTATTATGGAATAATGTTAGTCAAGAAATAATCAAAAATGACGAAACTGGTATATATTGAATTTCAATGTTATAAAAAAAATCACGTATTTAAAAAATACTTAACATTGCTGAAATAAATTATGCAATTATAAATGAAATAATACAAATGTAATAACATTCTTATTTTTGACCTTCCTTTGCTTATTGCAAAAATACATTCTATTTTTAGATAGTAGATTTATTTCTGTGTTGTAGGCTCATACGGTATACCACTACTAGTATAGTATCGCCGTACTAATGAGTCAAAAACGGTACTATACCCTGTTTGAAAAAGTACTGGGCACCCGTTTTCTTTTTAACAGGCATTACGTTACTGGTTTTACGAGCGGAGGAGCATGTTGGGCAGCGCACACACACAGAGTACTTACAAGCAGACACAGTGTGTAGACAGAAAAGGGAGAATGGACGCATTTTGCTGTAAAAAGTCAAGATAAAGGTGAAGTTATAACACTGAAACACCCTCAGGAAGAGCTGCTTTAAGACCTGCGGTTAACATCCATCCACAGGGTTTTAGCTACTTCTAAATCACTAATCCTGGTCTCCATGGCGACAAAGTAAGTTTCTTACAAGTAGCATTATCACTGGGGGACGAGGAATAGCCAAACATGCTTCACTACACACCGTAGGAGGATACAATAGCTCACCACCGTCACAATGTAAACAAATGCCATGGGTGGATCTACACCTGACATCCACTGTAATGATACCAAGTGAAGGAGTCTAGTCGATACTACAATGATTACATCAATTTTTTTTATCGTCACAAAATCTTTTTAAATTTTAAAAAAATCATATTATGTGTATAAAGTCAGTAAATATGTCCCTGGACACATGAGGACTTTGATTATGACCAATGTATGATCCTGTAACGACTTGGTATCACATCCATACCTAAATGTGTGGTATCATCCAAAACTAATGTCAAGTATCAAAGAAGAGAAGAATAAGTGATTATTACATTTGAACAGAAGTGTAGATAGAACATGTTAAAACAGAAACCAGCGCGACACCTACCCTTTACATCAGTATTTCTTCATCAGTATTGGTTTTTGAGGTATTACAGTATATTTTATTGTATGATCCTGTAACTACTTGCTATTGGATCCATACCTAAATGAGTGGTATCATCCAAAACTAATGTCAAGTATCAAAGAAGAGAGGAATAAGGGATTATTACTTTTGAACAGAAGTGTAGCTAGAACATGTTAAAACAGAAACCAGCGCGACACCTACCCTTTACATCAGTATTTCTTCATCAGTATTGGTTTATGAGGTATTACAGTATATTTTATTGTATGATCCTGTAACTACTTGGTATCACATCCATACCCAAATGTGTGGTATCATCCAAAACTAATGTCGAGTATCAAAGAAGAGAAGAATAAGTGATTATTACATTCTAACAGAAGTGTAGATAGAACATGTGAAAACAGAAACCAGCTTGACACCTACCCTTTACATCAGTATTTCTTCATCAGTATTGGTTTATGAGGAATTACAGTATATTTTATTGTATGATCCTGTAACTACTTGCTATTGGATCCATACCTAAATGTGTGGTATCATCCAAAACTAATGTCAAGTATCAAAGAAGAGAAGAATAAGTGATTATTACATTCTAACAGAAGTGTAGATAGAACATGTCAAAACAGAAACCAGCTTGACACCTACCCTTTACATCAGTATTTCTTCATCAGTATTGGTTTTTGAGGTATTACAGTATATTTTATTGTATGATCCTGTAACTACTTGCTATTGGATCCATACCTAAATGTGTGGTATCATCCAAAACTAATGTCAAGTATCAAAGAAGAGAAGAATAAGTGATTATTACATTTGAACAGAAGTGTAGATAAAACATGTTAAAACAGAAACCAGCGCGACACCTACCCTTTACATCAGTATTTCTTCATCAGTATTGGTTTATGAGGTATTACAATATATTTTATTGTATGTTCCTGTAACTACTTGCTATTGGATCCATACCTAAATGTGTGGTATCATCCAAAACCAATGTCAAGTATCACAGAAGAGAAGAATAAGTGATTATTACATTTGAACAGAAGTGTAGATAGAACATGTTAAAACAGAAACCAGTGCGACACCTACCCTTTACATCAGTATTTCTTCATCAGTATTGGTTTATGAGGTATTACAGTATATTTTATTGTATGATCCTGTAACTACTTGGTATCACATCCATACCTAAATGTGTGGTATCATCCAAAACTAATGTCAAGTATCAAAGAAGAGAAGAATAAGTGATTATTACATTTGAACAGAAGTGTAGATAGAACACGTTAAAACAGAAACCAGCGCGACACCTACCCTTTACATCAGTATTTCTTCATCAGTATTGGTTTATGAGGTATTACAGTATATTTTATTGTATGATCCTGTAACTACTTGGTATCACATCCATACCTAAATGTGTGGTATCATCCAAAACTAATGTCAAGTATCAAAGAAGAGAAGAATAAGTGATTATTACATTTGAACAGAAGTGTAGATAGAACATGTTAAGACAGAAACCAGTGCGACACCTACCCTTTACATCAGTATTTCTTCATCAATATTGGTTTATGAGGTATTACAGTATATTTTATTGTATGTTCCTGTAACTACTTGCTATTGGATCCATACCTAAATGTGTGGTATCATCCAAAACTAATGTCAAGTATCAAAGAAGAGAAGAATAAGTGATTATTACATTTGAACAGAAGTGTAGATAGAACATGTTAAAACAGAAACCAGCGCGACACCTACCCTTTACATCACTATTTCTTCATCAGTATTGGTTTATGAGGTATTACAGTATATTTTATTGTATGATCCTGTAACTACTTGGTATCACATCCATACCTAAATGTGTGGTATCATCCAAAACTAATGTCAAGTATCAAAGAAGAGAAGAATAAGTGATTATTACATTTGAACAGAAGTGTAGATAGAACATGTTCAAACAGAAACCAGCTTGACACCTACCCTTTACATCAGTATTTCTTCATCAGTATTGTTTTATGAGGTATTACAGTATATTTTATTGTATGTTCCTGTAACTACTTGCTATTGGATCCATACCTAAATGTGTGGTATCATCCAAAACTAATGTCAAGTATCAAAGAAGAGAAGAATAAGTGATTATTACATTTGAACAGAAGTGTAGATAGAACATGTTAAAACAGAAAATAAGCAGATATGAACAGTAAATGAACGAGTAGATTAATAATCCATTTTTACAGTTTGTCCCTCATAATGTGTATAAAATAATAGGTGTATAAATGACACAATATGTTACTGCGGACTAATTAGGAGTCTTTGTTTGTTTACTTACTGCTAAAAGACAAGGTGACTATTTTACTGAAGGACTAAATGACAATAATAAACATATATTTCATGTACACCAACATTTTTTGTTACAATAAAAACATTTTAGTATAGTATTTTCTGTTTAGAAAAGTATGGAAAGACATTTTGTTAGCGGTACCAACATATTGCTATGGGGGACAACCCGAGTTTGTTGCTAATGTGTTAGCTTAGCATCGATTAACCTCACATTTTAGCATCGTCACATCCTCGCTAGTGCGCTAGCTACATCGTGACCACTTCCTGTCTGTGTGCCCGGGCCAGGATGACGCCTCAGTGAGCAGCGAGGACGACCCGCCCGACATGAGCGAGCCCTCCTGGCTGGCGGCCGCAGCGCCGTCCCAGCTGAGCCCGGCGGGACGAGGCCACGGGACGCGCCCCAACACCGCCGGCAACAAGGACGACGACGGTAAGCTAGACGGGCTGCTGGGGGCATCGACCTGGCCGAGTCAGGGCGCTTGTGGGATAAGAAACAAGCTTGATGGTCACAATGAATCCATTTTAAATGTGGCGGGAAGTGAATGGAGGGAGTGTCCGCTAGCACGTTAGCATGCTAACTTGCATATTGGTCTACTGGCACCAGGTCGCCCGTAAGGACCAGATGAGTCGCCCGCTGGCCTGTTCTAAAAATAGCTCAAATAGCAGCACTTACCAGTGAGCTGCCTCTATTTTTTTAATTGTATTTATTTACTAGCAAGCTGGTCTCGCTTTGCTCGACATTTTTAATTCTAAGAGAGACAAAACTCAATTAGAATTTGAAAATCCAAGAAAATATTTTAAAGACTTGGTCTTCACTTGTTTAAATAAATTCATCCATCCATCCATCCATCTTCTTCCGCTTATCCGAAGTCGGGTCGCGGGGGCAACAGCCTAAGCAGGGAAACCCAGACTTCCCTCTCCCCAGCCACTTCGTCTAGCTCTTCCCGGGGGATCCCGAGGCGTTCCCAGGCCAGCCGGGAGACATAGTCTTCCCAACGTGTCCTGGGAAATTCATTTATTTTTTTACTTCGCTTTTTACAACTTTCAGAAAGACAATTTTAGAGGAAAAAATACAGCCTTAAAAATGATTTTAGGATTTTTAAACACATGTACCTTTTTACCTTTTAAATTCCTTCCTCTTCTTTCCTGACAATTTAAATCCATTTTTAAGTATTTTTTTTTTTTTATTGTAAAGAATAATAAATACATTTTAATTTAATTCTTCATTTTATCTTCTGTTTTTTTGACAAAGAACATTTATGAAATATTTCTTCAAACTTATTATGATTAAAATTTAAAAAACAATATTCTGGCAAATCTAGAAAATCAAATTTAAATCTTATTTCAAAGTCTTTTGAATTTCTTTTAAAAATTTTTGTTCTGGAAAAATCTAGAAGAAATATAGCTTGGTCCAATTTGTTATATATTCTAACAAAGCGCAGATTGGATTTGAACCTATTTAAAACATGTCATCAAAATTCTAAAATAATCTTAATTAGGAAAAATCAATCAATCAATCAATGTTTATTTATATAGCCCCAAATCACAAATGTCTCAAAGGACTGCACAAATCATTACGACTACAACATCCTTGGAAGAACCCACAAAAGGGCAAGGAAAACTCACACCCAGTGGGCAGGGAGAATTCACATTCAGTGGGACGCCAGTGACAATGCTGACTATGAGAAACCTTGGAGAGGACCTCAGATGTGGGCAACCCCCCCCCTCTAGGGGACCGAAAGCAATGGATGTCGAGCGGGTCTAACATGATACTGTGAAAGTTCAATCCATAGTGGCTCCAAGACAGCAGTGAGAGTCCCGTCCACAGGAAACCATCTCAAGCGGATCAGCAGCGTAGAGATGTCCCCAACCGATACAGGCGAGCGGTCCATCCTGGGTCCCGACGAGCGGTCCATCCTGGGTCTCGACTCTGGACAGTCAGTACTTCATCCATGGTCATCGGACCGGACCCCCTCCACAAGGGAGGGGGGGACATAGGAGAAAGAAAAGAAGCGGCAGATCAACTGGTCTAAAAAGGAGGTCTATTTAAAGGCTAGAGTATACAGATGAGTTTTAAGATGAGACTTAAATGCTTCTACTGAGGTAGCATCTCGAACTGTTACCGGGAGGGCATTCCAGAGTACTGGAGCCCGAACGGAAAACGCTCTAAATCACTAATGGTGTCGCGGAAATTTCTTAAAGACGATCCTTTAGTGACAATTAGCTTTAAAATGATTTATTAAAGTAACAAACAAATAATAACAAGCTTTGCAAAGCGCGACCAAACCAGAACGACACATCCGTTCGTTCCAGCTTGTTCTACCCCCTTTAGAATCCGACATGACAATTATACATTCTCTGAAGTCCAACCTCCATGCTCATTTACATACAGTACACCAGTGGAATGAATACCCAAAGTCCTGTGAAGGGGGAGAGGGTGTCGTTTGACCAGAGGGTGGTGGGGTCACTCAGGAAAGGGGAACAATTTAGCTCTGTTGGGGGTCAAGAATAAATGACACATATGCCCAGGACAACTAAAGTCCACATGTTAACATCAAAGACACAGGACTTGATCAGACAATAGATCTTAAACGAGTACAAGTAATTTTGCCATCACCATGACGTTCCATAAATTCTTTATTTTTTTATTTTTTCAAGAAGATTCGAATTAGCTAGTTTTTCTCTTCTTTTTTTCAGTAGAATTTTGAATCTTAAAGAGTCGAAATTGAAGATAAACTATGTTTCAAATTTTAATTTTCATTTTTTCCTGTTTTCTCCTTTTTTAAACCGTTCAATTAAGGTTGTTTTTTTTTCATCATTTATTCACTACAAAAAACCTTACCTAAAAGGAAAAATAATAGCTCGGTTGGTAGAGTGGCCGTGCCAGCAACTTGGGGGTTGCAGGTTCGATTCCCACTTGCGCCATCCTAGTCACTGCCGTTGTGTCCTTGGGCAAGACACTTGACCCACCTGCTCCCAGTGCCACCCACACTGCTTTAAATGTAACTTAGATATTGGGTTTCACCATGTAAAGCGCTTTGAGTCACTAGAGAAAAGCGCTATATAAATATAATCCACATAATTCACAATACCCAATTTTTATATATATATATATGTATATATATATATATTTTTTATTTTTATTTTTTTAATTAAAGGTAAATTGAGCAAATTGGCTATTTCTGGCAATTTATTGAAGTGTGTATCAAACTGGTAGCCCTTCGCTACCTTTCAAAAAGGTTTCTGACCCCTGCTCTACTGGAATGTATTTCCTTTCGCTTGTTTATCTTTGAGCCTCAAAAAGATACCTTCCAGTTTTTCATTCAGCAAATAAACTGCTGGCTTTTTGCTATCGGACGCCATCTAGACCGGAATGAGATCAAAGTCCAGAGTTCATCAAAGGCTGACGTCAGTGGCGGCCGTCGCCAACCACACTTAAGTGCGGTGGGCGGAGCTTAGCGGTAGTTTGTAATGGACGTCGCTAACCACACTTTTAAGTGCGGTGGGCGGGGCTTAGCGCAGTCTATGAATATTTAATGGTCTTATTCGTCTTGCTGCCGATGGATGAGTTGCTTTCCCGATGACAAACATCTTGTCACTCACCTCCTTTTTTTCCGCACTTTACCTGCCGGTCCAGGGGTGTCCTTGACCTCGGACTCTCATGACTCTTTGGAAAAATACATCAAACCGAGGCTTGTTGGCGAAGTTAGCATCGACCAGGCTAACATGTAGATATGCTTAGAAGTTATAGAATTATTTTGTTATCAAACGATCCAAACAAATCTATTTGAGGTGGGGTCGCGGGGGCAGCAGCCTAAGCAGAGAAGCCAAGACTTCCCTCATCCAGCTCCTCCCAGGTGATCCCGAGGTGTTCCCAGGCCAGTCGGGAGACATAGTCTTCCCATAGTGTCCTGGGTCTTGCCCGTGGCCTCCTGTTGGTCGGACCTGCCCTAAAAAACCTCCCTAGGGAGGCGTTCGGGTGGCATCCTGCCCACATGCCCCAACCACCTCATCAACAAACAAATCCCATGGGAAAAAAATGTGAACATTTTCCTTGCCAGTCAACATTGGCAAGGCTGAATGCTCCCGAGTGTGGGAATGTTGGACGTCTGTGTTGATGAGGTGGTGACTTGTCCAGGGAGTACCCCGCCTTCCGTTGAGATAGGCTCCAGCACCACCCCCGAAAGGGACAAGTGATAGTGAAGGATGGATGTTGCATGTTCCAATGAAAATATTGCGAAAAGATGCATCGTGCTGACTTACCGATCCAAATATGATACATTGTGCTGACTTACATCATCCAAATATGATACACTGTGCTGACTTACATCATCCAAATATGACACATTGTGCTGACTTACATCATCCAAATATGACACATTGTGCTGACTTACATCATCCAAATATGATACATTGTGCTGACTTACATCATCCAAATATGACACATTGTGCTGACTTACATCATCCAAATATGATACATTGTGCTGACTTACATCATCCAAATATGATACATTGTGCTGACTTACATCATCCAAATATGATACACTGTGCTGACTTACATCATCCAAATATGATACATTGTGCTGACTTATATCATCCAAATATGATACACTGTGCTGACTTACATCATCCAAATATGATACATTGTGCTGACTTACCGATCCAAATATGATACATTGTGCTGACTTACATCATCCAAATATGATACAGTGTGCTGACTTACATCATCCAAATATGACACATTGTGCTGACATACATCATCCAATTACGATACATTGTGCTGACTTACCGATCCAAATATGATACATTGTGCTGACTTACCGATCCAAATATGATAAATTGTGCTGACTTACATCATCCAAATATGATACATTGTGCAGACTTACATCATCCAAATATGATACATTGTGCTGACTTACATCATCCAAATATGATACATTGTGCTGACTTACCGATCCAAATATGATACATTGTGCTGACTTACATCATCCAAGTATGATACATTGTGCTGACTTCCATCATCCAAATATGATACATTGTGCTGACTTACATCATCCAAATATGATACATTGTGCTGACTTCCATCATCCAAATATGATACATTGTGCTGACTTACATCATCCAAATATGATACATTGTGCTGACTTACATCATCCAAATATGATACATTGTGCTGACTTCCATCATCCAATTATGATACATTGTGCTGACTTACCGATCTAAATATGATACATTGTGCTGACTTACCGATCCAAATATGATACATTGTGCTGACTTACATCATCCAAATATGATACACTGTGCTGACTTACATCATCCAAATATGATACATTGTGTTGACTTATACCATCCAAATATGATACACTGTGCTGACTTACATCATCCAAATATGATACATTGTGCTGACTTACATCATCCAAATATGATACACTGTGCTGACTTACATCATCCAAATATGATACATTGTGTTGACTTATACCATCCAAATATGATACACTGTGCTGACTTACATCATCCAATTATGATACATTGTGCTGACTTACTGATCCAAATATGATACATTGTGCTGACTTACATCATCCAAATATGATACACTGTGCTGACTTACATCATCCAAATACGATACATTGTGTTGACTTATATCATCCAAATATGATACACTGTGCTGACTCACATCATCCAAATATGATACATTGTGCTGACTTACATCATCCAAATATGATACATTGTGCTGACTTACATCATCCAAATATGACACATTGTGCTGACTTACCGATCCAAATATGATACATTGTGCTGACTTACATCATCCAAATATGATACATTGTGCTGACTTACATCATCCAATTATGATACATTGTGCTGACTTACCGATCCAAATATGATGCATTGTGCTGACTTACCGATCCAAATATGATACATTGTGCTGACTTACATTATCCAAATATGTTACACTGTGCTGACTTACATCATCCAAATATGATACATTGTGCTGACTTATATCATCCAAATATGATACACTGTGCTGACTTACATCATCCAAATATGATACATTGTGCTGACTTACATCATCCAAATATGATACATTGTGCTGACTTACCGATCCAAATATGATACATTGTGCTGACTTACATCATCCAATCATGATACATTGTGCTGACTTACATCATCCAAATATGATACATTGTGCTGACTTACATCATCCAAATATGATACATTGTGCTGACTTACCGATCCAAATATGATACATTGTGCTGACTTACATCATCCAATCATGATACATTGTGCTGACTTACATCATCCAAATATGATACATTGTGCTGACTTACATCATCCAAATATGATACATTGTGCTGACTTACATCATCCAAATATGATACATTGTGCTGACTTACATCATCCAAATATGATACATTGTGCTGACCTACATCATCCAAATATGATACATTGTACTGACCTACATCATCCAAATATGATACATTGTGCTGACTTACATCATCCAAATATGATACATCGTGCTGACTTACATCATCCAAATATGATACATTGTGCTGACTTACATCATCCAAATATGATACATTGTGCTGACTTACATCATCCAAATATGATACATTGTGCTGACTTACATCATCCAAATATGATACATTGTGCTGACTTACATCATCCAAATATGATACATTGTGCTGACTTAGATCATCCAAATATGATACATTGTGCTGACTTACCGATCCAAATATGATACATTGTGCTGACTTACCGATCCAAATATGATACATTGTGCTGCCTTACATCATCCAAATATGATACATTGTGCTGACTTACATCATCCAATCATGATACATTGTGCTGACTTACATCATCCAAATATGATACATTGTGCTGACTTACATCATCCGAATATGATACATTGTGCTGACTTACATCATCCAAATATGATACATTGTGCTGACTTACATCATCCAAATATGATACATTGTGCTGACTTACATCATCCAAATATGACACATTGTGCTGACTTACATCATCCAAATATGATACATTGTGCTGACTTACATCATCCAAATATGATACATTCTGCTGACTTACATCATCCGGCCAACTATTTTCCTTCTCCCCAAAAATCGGCCAAATTTTCCAACACCAAATTTCCTTGGATCTCCAGAATTCTTTCAAAGTAAAACATTTTTAAAAAAGGTAGACTTGGGCAACGTTCCGTGCTTTTTCTGTCCCGTCATCTTCACCAAGCGGCCACAAGCATGTTTACCCTTTTTCCATTTAGGGTCAAATCCGCCTACATTTTATGACACATTTCTCTTGGGTGACTTGCCAGTTTTTTACTGTAAAATGTAAATTAAAAAAAAAAAGTGTTTTGTTTACAGTGTATTGGATTTTAAGAAGGTAAAAACTGGGTGATCAAATAGTGGTTTTGATGACATCATTTGCTTCTAGTACCTTGAAAAGTCATTTAAAGAACCAGTACCAATTGAACACGGAACCTTCCTTTTTTCCAAAGAAAAAGGAACTTTAAGATGATAAATATCACTAGAATGTAGCACAAACCCCAGCAGTGTAATAACAAGGAACAGTATTTGTTTTGGAGAGTGGACTTCTACGGGATCTCCTTTGGGTGGCTTTTTAGTCAAACACACCATCCGCAGTTTTCCCGGATTTTCCTGGATAATTGCCCACGGTTGAGATATTTTTTTCCAACATCTTTGGCTGACGTTATCGACTCATTCTGCTTCAGTACGGTGCACCGCAGTTGGCTAGCTCCAAGCTAGCCACATTTCTCCAATGATTTATTTATTTAATTCCATGAATACATCCTCTCAGTGCTGTCCTTCACTCTCACTTTCTTCCTTCACATAGTTGGAGAAAACCAAGTTATCATTTTTCACTCGTAAACAAACATGACATCATTTTTCACTTGTAAACAAACATGACGTCATTCTTCACTCGTAAACAAACATGATGTCATTCTTCACTCGTAAACAAACATGATGTCATTCTTCACTTGTAAACAAACATGATGTCATTCTTCACTTGTAAACAAACATGTCAATATTCACTTGTAAACAAACATGATGTCATTCTTCACTCGTAAACAAACATGATGTCATTCTTCACTTGTAAACAAACATGACATCATTCTTCACTTGTAAACAAACATGATGTCATTCTTCACTTGTAAACAAACATGACATCATTCTTCACTTGTAAACAAACATGATGTCATTCTTCACTTGTAAACAAACATGACATCATTCTTCACTTGTAAACAAACATGACGTCATTCTTCACTCGTAAACAAACATGACATCATTCTTCACTTGTAAACAAACATGATGTTATTCTTCACTTGTAAACAAACATGTCATTCTTCCCTTGTAAACAAACATGATGTCATTCTTCACTTGTAAACAAACATGATGTCATTCTTCACTTGTAAACAAACATGATATCATTCTTCACTCGTAAACAAACATGACATCATTCTTCACTTGTAAACAAACATGATGTCATTCTTCACTTGTAAACAAACATGACATCATTCTTCACTTGTAAACAAACATGATGTCATTCTTCACTTGTAAACAAACATGACATCATTCTTCACTTGTAAACAAACATGACGTCATTCTTCACTCGTAAACAAACATGACATCATTCTTCACTTGTAAACAAACATGATGTTATTCTTCACTTGTAAACAAACATGTCATTCTTCACTCGTAAACCAACATGTCATTCTTCCCTTGTAAACAAACATGATGTCATTCTTCACTTGTAAACAAACATGATGTCATTCTTCACTTGTAAACAAACATGATATCATTCTTCACTCGTAAACAAACATGACATCATTCTTCACTTGTAAACAAACATGATGTCATTATTCACTTGTAAACAAACATGGCATCATTCTTCACTCGTAAACAAACATGACGTCATTCTTCACTTGTAAACAAACGTGATGTCATTCTTCACTCGTAAACAAACATGACATCATTCTTCACTTGTAAACAAACATGACGTCATTCCTCACTCGTAAACAAACATGACATCAGTCTTCACTTGTAAACAAACATGACGTCATTCTTCACTCGTAAACAAACAGGACATCATTCTTCACTTGTAAACAAACATGACGTCATTCCTCACTCGTAAACAAACATGACATCAGTCTTCACTTGTAAACAAACATGACGTCATTCTTCACTCGTAAACAAACATGATGTCATTCTTCACTTGTAAAAAAACATGACATCATTCTTCACTTGTAAACAAACGTGATTTTTATTCTTCACTTGTATACTTGATGCCATTCTTCACTTGTAAACAAACATGATGTCATTATTCACTCGTAAACAAACATGATGTCATTATTCACTTGTAAACAAACATGATGTCATTCTTCACTTGTAAACAAACATGATGTCATTCTTCACTCGTAAACAAACATGATGTCATTCTTCACTTGTAAACAAACATGATTTAATTATTCAATTGTAAACAAACATGGTGTCATTCTTCAGTTGTAAACAAACATGATGTCATTCTTCACTTGTAAACAAACATGATGTCATTATTCCCTTGTAAACAAACATGATGTCATTATTCACTCGTAAACAAACATGATGTCATTCTTCCCTTGTAAACAAACATGATGTCATTATTCACTCGTAAACAAACATGATGTCATTCTTCACTTGTAAACAAACATGACGTCATTCTTCACTTGTAAACAAACATGATGTCATTCTTCACTTGTAAACAAACATGATGTCATTCGTCACTCGTAAACAAACATAATGTCATTCTTCACTTGTAAACAAACATGATGTCATTATTCACTGGTAAGTACTCTCAGAAGTGCTGTTCCAATCAAGCAATCAATCAAACTCTATTTGTCATGCACAGGCAACATAAAGTGATTTACAAGAGATAGAAAGAAAGAACACACACACACACACACACACACACACACACACACACACACACACACACACACATTGTGGACAAGAAGCAAATAAGGGTTTGCTTCTTGAGGTTTGAGTAAACACACTAAAGAATAACACAATTTACCACCATCTAAAAAAAATGTAAAATAGAATGAAACATTGTAAAATATATGTAAAAACAAATAAACGTAACCGATGAATGAAAACATAAAATTGAGATAATAGTAGTAATAATAGTAAAAGTAACACAATAAAATGCAAAATATAATACAAAATAATAAAACATAAGAGTTGCACCAGATGTTTTGCAAAAACATCACACTTCAACACATTAGTATGAAACATATTGTAAAATACATGTAGAACTAAATAATCACCTAATAAAAAAATAACATTGAGAGACTAACAGTAGTAATAATAGCAATGCAATAAATACAAAATAACACAATAAAATATAAAAAGACAAGAGTTGCAACAAATGTTTTGCAAAATCATCACACTTCAACACATTAGTATGAAACATGTTGTAAAATATATATAAAACTAAATAATCACCTAATAAAAAAATAACATTGAGAGACTAACAGTAGTAATAATAGCAATGCAATAAATACAAAATAACACAATAAAATATAAAAAGACAAGAGTTGCAACAAATGTTTTGCAAAATCATCACACTTCAACACATTAGTATGAAACATATTGTAAAATACATGTAAAACTAAATAATCACCTAATAAAAAAATAACATTGAGAGACTAACAGTAGTAATAATAGCAATACAATAAATACAAAATAACACAATTAAATAAAAAAAGACAAGAGTTGCAACAAATGTTTTGCAAAAACATCACACTTCAACACATTAGTATGAAACATGTTGTAAAATATATGTAAAACTAAATAATCACCTAATAAAAAAATAACATTGAGAGACTAACAGTAGTAATAATAGCAATACAATAAATACAAAATAACACAATTAAATAAAAAAATACAAGAGTTGCAACAAATGTTTTGCAAAAACATCACACTTCAACACATTAGTATGAAACATATTGTAAAATACATGTAAAACTAAATAATCACCTAATAAAAAAATAACATTGAGAGACTAACAGTAGTAATAATAGCAATGCAATAAATACAAAATAACACAATAAAATATAAAAATACAAGAGTTGCAACAAATGTTTTGCAAAAACATCACACTTCAACACATTAGTATGAAACATGTTGTTAAATATATGTAAAACTAAATAATCACCTAATAAAAAAATAACATTGAGAGACTAACAGTAGTAATAATAGCAATACAATAAATACAAAATAACACAATTAAATAAAAAAATACAAGAGTTGCAACAAATGTTTTGCAAAAACATCACACTTCAACACATTAGTATGAAACGTATTATAAAATACATGTAAATATCAATATGTAACAAACAACATTACAATAAGAGACTAACAGGAGTTATAATAGCAAGAAGTTAAAAAGAAAATGACACAATACAACAAAATATGATAAAAAGAACGAGAGAAAAGTCGCACCAAACGTTCTGCAAAAACATCGCGCTTCAACACATCATCATCATCATCGTCATCATCATCAGCCAGCTGTAAGGTCAGCATGTTTGGAAGGCCGCCAGGAAAGGTGTGCTCATGTTACACCTCACCTACATTTACCAAATATCCACATCAATACGTCACCTGTATCGCTCCTAGAAAGCAGCAAGGTATCGCTCGAGGAAAAAACTAAATCAAAAGCAGCCCTCTTTTTTTTTTTTTGTGATCTAACTCTTTCAACTTTTACTGAATTTTTCCTTTTTTTCTTGGTTTGACAAGAAATAATCTTCTCTATTATTATAGTAATCATCTTTTTTACTTCTTTGTACACGTGGGACAGCTCCACTTCTCATGTCTTAATACTTCACTTCTTTTTTACACTTGACTTGTGAATGTGTGGAAACACACACACACACACACACACACACACACACACACACACACACACACACACACACGTATGTCCTTGTGCTGGAAGTGCTGCACTCTTCTATTAGCACCATTAGTTCTCTCCCCAGCTGTCAATCATGTGCCCACACTCCAAAGGTGGCCACTACAACACTTTCACCCTAGAACAATCACTAATACACCCCCATACCATCACACATGCTACCTAGAACACTTTCACCCTAGAACAATCACTAATACACCCCCATACCATCACACATGCTGCCTACAACACTTTCACCCTAGAACAATCACTAATACACCCCCATACCATCACACATGCTGCCTAGAACACTTTCACCCTAGAACAATCACTAATACACCCCCATACCATCACACATGCTGCCTACAACACTTTCACCCTAGAACAATCACTAATACACCCCCATACCATCACACATGCTGCCTACAACACTTTCACCCTAGAACAATCACTAACACACCCCCATACCATCACACATGCTGCCTAGAACACTTTCACCCTAGAACAATCACTAATACACCCCCATACCATCACACATGCTGCCTACAACACTTTCACCCTAGAACAATCACTAACACACCCCCATACCATCACACATGCTGCCTAGAACACTTTCACCCTAGAACAATCACTAATACACCCCCATACCATCACACATGCTGCCTAGGACACTTTCACCCTAGAACAATCACTAATACACCCCCATACCATCACACATGCTGCCTAGGACACTTTCACCCTAGAACAATCACTAATAGACCCCCATACCATCACACATGCTGCCTAGAACACTTTCACCCTAGAACAATCACTAATACACCCCCATACCATCACACATGCTGCCTACAACACTTTCACCCTAGAACAATCACTAATACACCCCCATACCATCACACATGCTGCCTAGAACACTTTCACCCTACAGCAATCACTAATACACCCCCATACCATCACACATGGTCTCTAGAACACTTTCACCCTAGAACAATCACTAATACACCCCCATACCATCACACATGCTGCCTAGAACACTTTCACCCTAGAACAATCACTAATACACCCCCATACCATCACACATGCTGCCTAGAACACTTTCACCCTAGAACAATCACTAATACACCCCCATACCATCACACATGCTGCCTAGGACACTTTCACCCTAGAACAATCACTAATACACCCCCATACCATCACACATACTGCCTAGGACACTTTCACCCTAGAACAATCACTAATACACCCCCATACCATCACACATGCTGCCTAGGACACTTTCACCCTAGAACAATCACTAATACACCCCCATACCATCACACATACTGCCTAGGACACTTTCACCCTAGAACAATCACTAATACACCCCCATACCATCACACATGCTGCCTAGGACACTTTCACCCTAGAACAATCACTAATACACCCCCATACCATCACACATACTGCCTAGGACACTTTCACCCTAGAACAATCACTAATACACCCCCATACCATCACACATGCTGCCTACAACACTTTCACCCTAGAACAGTCCCCATGGTTCTTTTCCTCTTTGTCCACAATTTCCAAAAACAATTTGAAACGTGGACTCGTCAGACCACAGAACACTTTTCCACTTTGCATCAGTCCATCTTAGATGAGCTGGGGCCCAGCCAAGCTTTTCTGGGTGTTGTTGATAAATGGCTGTGGCTGTGTAGAGTTTTAACTTGCACTTACAGATGTAGCGACCAACTGTAGTTACTGACAGTGGTTTTTCTGAAGTGTTCCTAAGCCCATGTGGTGATATCCTTTACACGCTGATGTTGCTTTTTGATGCCTGAGGGCTGGCCATGGTGTGTAATATCATGGCTTACGTGCAGTGATTTCTCCACATTCTCTGAACCTTTTGATGATATTACGGAGCGTAGATGGTGAAATCCCTAAATTCCTTGCTGAGAAATGTTGTCTTAAAACAATTTGCTCGGGCATTTGTTGACAAAGTGGTGACCCTCGCCCCGTCCTTGTTTGTGAATGAGTGAGCGTTTCATGGAAGCTTCTTTTATACCCAATGACCTGTTCCCAATTAGCCTGTTCACCTGTGCCATGTTCCAAATAAGTCTTTGATGAGCATTCCTCAACTTTCACTCTTTTTTGCCACTTGTGCCAGCTTTTTTTGAAACATGTTGCAGCCATCAAATTCCAAATGAGCTAATATTTGCAAAAAATATGGAAACAAGCTGGAAGTATCTTTATGTACATTTAGAGAAAGTTCAAGTGCGTTGAAACATGGAGAAGATGGAGAGTGTGCAGAACATGGAGGAACATGTAGAACGTAGTAAACATGGAGAATGTGCAGAACATGGAGGAACCAGGACAGTCAACATAGAAGACATCACACATGTTCTACAACTCCTGGATGGAACTGGAGGAGAGACTCCTCTCAAAGCCGGACTCTCGTTTCCTCTCCTGGGCTGACTTTCCTGGTCTGGCAGATGTTTCATGTGGAATAATCCGGATCAAGAGCAGTGACATAGAGTGGTGTTCCCCGGACCACACAGACCGTGGATCAGACTAATCCCTGGATCTCATCTGTCGCCAACTTTGTCCCTGGATCTCATCTGTCACCAATTTTGTCCCTGGATCTCATCTTCTCATCTGTCGCCAACTTTGTCCCTGGATCTCATCTTCTCATCTGTCACCAACTTTGTCCCTGGATCTCATCTTCTCATCTGTCACCAACTTTGTCCCTGGATCTCATTTTCTCATCTGTCACCAACTTTTGTCCTGGATCTCATCTTCTCATCTGTCGCCAACTTTGTCCCTGGATCTCATCTGTCGCCAACTTTGTCCCTGGATCTCATCTGTCACCAATTTTGTCCCTGGATCTCATCTTCTCATCTGTCGCCAACTTTGTCCCTGGATCTCATATTCTCACCTGTCACCAACTTTGTCCCTGGATCTCATCTTCTCATCTGTCACCAACTTTGTCCCTGGATCTCATCTTCTCATCTGTCACCAACTTTGTCCCTGTATCTCATCTTCTCATCTGTCACCAACTTTGTCCCTGGATCTCATTTTCTCATCCGTCACCAAATTTGTCCCTGGATCTCATCTTCTCATATGTCACCAACTTTGTCCCTGGATCTCATCTTCTCATCTGTCACCAACTTTGTCCCTGGATCTCATCTTCTCATCAGTCACCAACTTTGTCCCTGGATCTCATCTTCTCATCAGTCGCCAACTTTGTCCCTGGATCTCATCTTCTCATCTGTCACCAACTTTGTCCCTGGATCTCATCTTCTCATCTGTCACCAACTTTGTCCCTGGATCTCATCTTCTCATCTGTCACCAAATTTGTCCCTTGATCTCATCTTCTCATCAGTCACCAATTTTGTCCCTGGATCTCATCTTCTCATCTGTCACCAACTTTGTCCCCGGATCTCATCTTCTCATCTGTCCCCAACTTTGTCCCTGGATCTCATCTTCTCATCTGTCACCAACTTTGTCCCTGGATCTCATCTTCTCATCTGTCACCAACTTTGTCCCTGGATCTCATCTTCTCATCTGTCGCCAACTTTGTCCCTGGATCTCATCTTCTCATCTGTCACCAACTTTGTCCCTGGATCTCATCTTCTCATCAGTCACCAACTTTGTCCCTGGATATCATCTTCTCATCAGTCACCAACTTTGTCCCTGGATCTCATCTTCTCATCAGTCGCCAACTTTGTCCCTGGATCTCATCTTCTCATCTGTCGCCAACTTTGTCCCTGGATCTCATCTTCTCATCTGTCGCCAACTTTGTCCCTGGATCTCATATTCTCATCTGTCACCAACTTTGTCCCTGGATCTCATCTTCTCATCTGTCACCAACTTTGTCCCTGGATCTCATCTTATCATCTGTCACCAACTTTGTCCCTGGATCTCATTTTCTCATCTGTCACCAACTTTTGTCCTGGATCTCATCTTCTCATCTGTCACCAACTTTGTCCCTGGATCTCATTTTCTCATCTGTCACCAACTTTTGTCCTGGATCTCATCTTCTCATCTGTCGCCAACTTTGTCCCTGGATCTCATCTGTCACCAATTTTGTCCCTGGATCTCATCCTCTCATCTGTCGCCAACTTTGTCCCTGGATCTCATATTCTCATCTGTCACCAACTTTGTCCCTGGATCTCATCTTCTCATCTGTCACCAACTTTGTCCCTGGATCTCATCTTCTCATCTGTCACCAACTTTGTCCCTGGATCTCATATTCTCATCTGTCACCAACTTTGTCCCTGGATCTCATCTTCTCATCTGTCACCAACTTTGTCCCTGGATCTCATATTCTCATCTGTCACCAACTTTGTCCCTGGATCTCATCTTCTCATCTGTCACCAACTTTGTCCCTGGATCTCATCTTCTCATCTGTCACCAACTTTGTCCCTGTATCTCATCTTCTCATCTGTCACCAACTTTGTCCCTGGATCTCATTTTCTCATCCGTCACCAAATTTGTCCCTGGATCTCATCTTCTCATCTGTCACCAACTTTGTCCCTGGATCTCATCTTCTCATCTGTCACCAACTTTGTCCCTGGATCTCATCTTCTCATCAGTCACCAACTTTGTCCCTGGATCTCATCTTCTCATCAGTCGCCAACTTTGTCCCTGGATCTCATCTTCTCATCTGTCACCAACTTTGTCCCTGGATCTCATCTTCTCATCTGTCACCAACTTTGTCCCTGGATCTCATCTTCTCATCTGTCACCAAATTTGTCCCTTGATCTCATCTTCTCATCAGTCACCAATTTTGTCCCTGGATCTCATCTTCTCATCTGTCACCAACTTTGTCCCCGGATCTCATCTTCTCATCTGTCCCCAACTTTGTCCCTGGATCTCATCTTCTCATCTGTCACCAACTTTGTCCCTGGATCTCATCTTCTCATCTGTCACCAACTTTGTCCCTGGATCTCATCTTCTCATCTGTCGCCAACTTTGTCCCTGGATCTCATCTTCTCATCTGTCACCAACTTTGTCCCTGGATCTCATCTTCTCATCAGTCACCAACTTTGTCCCTGGATATCATCTTCTCATCAGTCACCAACTTTGTCCCTGGATCTCATCTTCTCATCAGTCGCCAACTTTGTCCCTGGATCTCATCTTCTCATCTGTCGCCAACTTTGTCCCTGGATCTCATCTTCTCATCTGTCGCCAACTTTGTCCCTGGATCTCATATTCTCATCTGTCACCAACTTTGTCCCTGGATCTCATCTTCTCATCTGTCACCAACTTTGTCCCTGGATCTCATCTTCTCATCTGTCACCAACTTTGTCCCTGGATCTCATTTTCTCATCTGTCACCAACTTTTGTCCTGGATCTCATCTTCTCATCTGTCACCAACTTTGTCCCTGGATCTCATTTTCTCATCTGTCACCAACTTTTGTCCTGGATCTCATCTTCTCATCTGTCGCCAACTTTGTCCCTGGATCTCATCTGTCACCAATTTTGTCCCTGGATCTCATCCTCTCATCTGTCGCCAACTTTGTCCCTGGATCTCATATTCTCATCTGTCACCAACTTTGTCCCTGGATCTCATCTTCTCATCTGTCACCAACTTTGTCCCTGGATCTCATCTTCTCATCTGTCACCAACTTTGTCCCTGGATCTCATATTCTCATCTGTCACCAACTTTGTCCCTGGATCTCATCTTCTCATCTGTCACCAACTTTGTCCCTGGATCTCATATTCTCATCTGTCACCAACTTTGTCCCTGGATCTCATTTTCTCATCTGTCACCAACTTTTGTCCTGGATCTCATCTTCTCATCTGTCACCAACTTTGTCCCTGGATCTCATCTTCTCATCTGTCGCCAACTTTGTCCCTGGATCTCATCTGTCACCAACTTTGTCCCTGGATCTCATCTTCTCATCTGTCGCCAACTTTGTCCCTGGATCTCATATTCTCATCTGTCACCAACTTTGTCCCTGGATCTCATCTTCTCATCTGTCACCAACTTTGTCCCTGGATCTCATCTTCTCATCTGTCACCAACTTTGTCCCTGGATCTCATTTTCTCATCTGTCACCAACTTTTGTCCTGGATCTCATCTTCTCATCTGTCGCCAACTTTGTCCCTGGATCTCATCTGTCGCCAACTTTGTCCCTGGATCTCATCTGTCACCAATTTTGTCCCTGGATCTCATCTTCTCTTCTGTCGCCAACTTTGTCCCTGGATCTCATATTCTCATCTGTCACCAACTTTGTCCCTGGATCTCATCTTCTCATCTGTCGCCAACTTTGTCCCTGGATCTCATCTGTCACCAATTTTGTCCCTGGATCTCATCCTCTCATCTGTCGCCAACTTTGTCCCTGGATCTCATATTCTCATCTGTCACCAACTTTGTCCCTGGATCTCATCTTCTCATCTGTCACCAACTTTGTCCCTGGATCTCATCTTCTCATCTGTCACCAACTTTGTCCCTGGATCTCATATTCTCATCTGTCACCAACTTTGTCCCTGGATCTCATCTTCTCATCTGTCACCAACTTTGTCCCTGGATCTCATATTCTCATCTGTCACCAACTTTGTCCCTGGATCTCATTTTCTCATCTGTCACCAACTTTTGTCCTGGATCTCATCTTCTCATCTGTCGCCAACTTTGTCCCTGGATCTCATCTGTCACCAACTTTGTCCCTGGATCTCATCTTCTCATCTGTCGCCAACTTTGTCCCTGGATCTCATATTCTCATCTGTCACCAACTTTGTCCCTGGATCTCATCTTCTCATCTGTCACCAACTTTGTCCCTGGATCTCATCTTCTCATCTGTCACCAACTTTGTCCCTGGATCTCATTTTCTCATCTGTCACCAACTTTTGTCCTGGATCTCATCTTCTCATCTGTCGCCAACTTTGTCCCTGGATCTCATCTGTCGCCAACTTTGTCCCTGGATCTCATCTGTCACCAATTTTGTCCCTGGATCTCATCTTCTCTTCTGTCGCCAACTTTGTCCCTGGATCTCATATTCTCATCTGTCACCAACTTTGTCCCTGGATCTCATCTTCTCATCTGTCACCAACTTTGTCCCTGGATCTCATCTTTTCATCTGTCACCAACTTTGTCCCTGGATCTCATATTCTCATCTGTCACCAACTTTGTCCCTGGATCTCATCTTCTCATCTGTCACCAACTTTGTCCCTGGATCTCATCTTCTCATCTGTCACCAACTTTGTCCCTGGATCTCATTTTCTCATCTGTCACCAACTTTTGTCCTGGATCTCATCTTCTCATCTGTCGCCAACTTTGTCCCTGGATCTCATCTGTCACCAACTTTGTCCCTGGATCTCATCTTCTCATCTGTCACCAACTTTGTCCCTGGATCTCATCTTCTCATCTGTCACCAACTTTGTCCCTGGATCTCATCTTCTCATCTGTCGCCAACTTTGTCCCTGGATCTCATCTTCTCATCTGTCACCAACTTTGTCCCTGGATCTCATCTTCTCATCAGTCACCAACTTTGTCCCTGGATCTCATCTTCTCATCTGTCACCAACTTTGTCCCTGGATCTCATCTTCTCATCTGTCACCAACTTTGTCCCTGGATCTCATCTGTCACCAACTTTGTCCCTGGATCTCATCCTCTCATCTGTCGCCAACTTTGTCCCTGGATCTCATCTTCTCATCTGTCACCAACTTTGTCCCTGGATCTCATTTTCTCATCTGTCGCCAACTTTGTCCCTGGATCTCATCTTCTCATCTGTCGCCAACTTTGTCCCTGGATCTCTCCGCAGTCCACAAGCAGGTCTGGGTCTCCATTGGTGGAGCGATGGACACCTACAGTACCACCCTCAATAGTCGCCGCCTTGGCACACTTCAGACGGAGAAAAGAAGTACACTACACTGTCAACATCTGCACACTCAGCAAATAAGTACACTACACTGTCAACATGTGCACACCCAGAAAATAAGTACGCTACACTGTCAACATCTGCACACTCAGCAAATAAGTACACTACACTGTCAACATGTGCACACCCAGAAAATAAGTACACTACACTGTGAACATGTGCACACTCAGATACTATATACAGTACACTTACTTACTGTAAGTACACAAGACACACAGTTGTGTACTTGCAGTAAGTACACTTAACATACAGTAGTGTACTTGCTGTCAACATGTGCACACCCAGAAAATAAGTACACTACACTGTCAACATGTGCACACTCAGCAAATAAGTACACTACACTGTCAACATGTGCACACTCAGCAAATAAGTACACTACACTGTCAACATGTGCACACCCAGAAAATAAGTACGCTACACTGTCAACATGTGCACACTCAGCAAATAAGTACACTACACTGTCAACATGTGCACACTCAGCAAATAAGTACACTACACTGTCAACATGTGCACACTCAGCAAATAAGTACACTACACTGTCAACATGTGCACACTCAGCAAATAAGTACACTACACTGTCAACATGTGCACAATCAGCAAATAAGTACACTACACTATCAACATGTGCACACTCAGAAAATAAGTACACTACACTGTCATCATGTGCACACTCAGCAAATAAGTATACTACACTGTCAACATCTGCACACTCAGCAAATAAGTACACTACACTGTCAACATGTGCACACCCAGAAAATAAGTACACTACACTGTCAACATGTGCACACCCAGAAAATAAGTACACTACACTGTCAACATGTGCACACTCGGGAAATAAGTACACTACACTGTCAACATGTGCACACTCAGCAAATAGTACACTACACTGTCAACATGTGCACACTCAGCAAATAAGTACACTACACTGTCAACATGTGCACACTCAGCAAATAAGTACACTACACTGTCAACATGTGCACACCCAGAAAATAAGTACACTACACTGTCAACATGTGCACACTCGGGAAATAAGTACACTACACTGTCAACATGTGCACACTCAGCAAATAAGTACACTACACTGTCAACATGTGCACACTCAGCAAATAAGTACACTACCCCGTCAACATGTGCACACTCAGCAAATAAGTACACTACACCGTCAACATGTGCACACCCAGCAAATAAGTACACTACACTGTCAACATGTGCACACTCAGCAAATAAGTACACTACACTGTCAACATGTGCACACTCAGCAAATAAGTACACTACACTGTCAACATGTGCACACTCAGCAAATAAGTACACTACACTGTCAACATGTGCACACTCAGCAAATAAGTACACTACACTGTCAACATGTGCACACTCAGCAAATAAGTACACTACACCGTCAACATGTGCACACTCAGCAAATAAGTACACTACTCTGTCAACATGTGCACACTCAGCAAATAAGTACACTACACTGTCAACATGTGCACAATCAGCAAATAAGTACACTACACTATCAACATGTGCACACCCAGAAAATAAGTACACTACACTGTCAACATGTGCACACTCAGCAAATAAGTATACTACACTGTCAACATCTGCACACTCAGCAAATAAGTACACTACACTGTCAACATGTGCACACCCAGAAAATAAGTACACTACACTGTCAACATGTGCACACCCAGAAAATAAGTACACTACACTGTCAACATGTGCACACTCGGGAAATAAGTACACTACACTGTCAACATGTGCACACTCAGCAAATAAGTACACTACACCGTCAACATGTGCACACTCAGCAAATAAGTACACTACACTGTCAACATGTGCACACTCAGCAAATAAGTACACTACACTGTCAACATGTGCACAATCAGCAAATAAGTACACTACACTATCAACATGTGCACACCCAGAAAATAAGTACACTACACTGTCATCATGTGCACACCCAGAAAATAAGTACACTACACTGTCAACATCTGCACACTCAGCAAATAAGTACACTACACTGTCAACATGTGCACACCCAGAAAATAAGTACACTACACTGTCAACATGTGCACACTCAGGAAATAAGTACACTACACTGTCAACATGTGCACACCCAGAAAATAAGTACACAACACTGTGAACATGTGCACACTCAGATACTAAATACACTACACTTACTTACTGTAAGTACACAAGACACACAGTTGTGTACTTGCAGTAAGTACACTTAACATACAGTAGTGTACTTGCTGAAATGTACTGACACAGAGCTAAGCCAATCAAACGGATGATCTCAGTCACCTCCTGACTGAGGTCCTAGAAAGTGTCCTCACACACACACACACACACACACACACACACACACACACACACTCACACACACACACGTGTCAGTGCAGGAAAGTAGGCCAGTAGGCAACAAATCTCCTCCTCCCCTAGCAGAGAGATGGAATGAGGAGGTGAGGAGGAGGAGGAGGAGGACTGCACTTTTTTGTTTGTCATGCACAATCATTACATACTTCTAAATCATAAATAAACATTAGCAAAAGTCAGCTAACAATGGAGCTAAGGGAATTATTCTTCTTCTGCTTTTAAAGCACTCTAAAAACATCCATCATTTATACATATATATATATATATATATATGATGTAAGTATATATGTAATATCTAGTAACATTCATAATAACATCTAATATATGCATGATGTAATTATATATGTAGTATCTAGTAACATTTATAATAACATGTGATATTTACATATTTTGATAATTTTAAGCATACGGCAGCGTATTAATTTCACAGACGCATCACAACGTTCACTTTTCCCTTCAACAACAACAACAACAACAATACTACTACTCATGGCAGACTTGATGAGAAACAACTACGATTTCTTTTGGGGGAAAATGATGATCAGATTTTTTATTTATTTTTGAACCTGAATATACGGAGGATGATCAACAAGTTTTAGGAGCTGTGGGCTCAACTGATCTAGTTTCAGTGAAAGAATAAGCGTCATGTAGCAGTATAGCTAAGTGCTAAGCAAGACATACAAGCTATGAACAACGTAAAACAGTCACTTACTGTACGATGTCTGCTCTCACTGGCATGCCAAGTAATGGGATGTTTATATCTTCCCGTTTGGATGAAGTGTCAATCATAATCCACAGGAAAATAGAGATAAAAAACATTTTTTTTTTCAAACCTTTATTTGCACCAGTGACATATACTTAGGGCTCCATGTTGTGACCCTAGAGAACCGATGAATACCGGTATCGATGAAATCCTTACAACATTCCTAAATCTACTGTAGTTTTTTTTTAACTAAATATGTAATTTTCCTCAAGTAATTATTCTGATGACTACTTTTGACGTTTACTTGAGTCATGTTACTCTAAAGTAATCCTACTTGAGTAAAAATGTTTGGCTTCCCTACAATGTTGTTAAAATGAGTCTCTAAAGTCAAGTGAATTATAATAATAATAATAGATTTTATTTGTTAAAAAGCACTTTACATTGAGTAAACAACCTCAAAGTGCTACAGTGTAATAAAATAAATAAAAAGATCATAAAAATAAAAACTACAACAGCCAAATAGCTAGAACTAGTATGCATGTATCTAAAAAGAAATGTAAGGGTTTTTAAGCCTTTTTTTAAAAGCATCCACAGTCTGTGGTGCCCTCAGGTGGTCAGGGAGAGCGTTCCCCAGACGATCTCCCATTGTTTGAATTATGTTCATATAGCGCTATTTCTCTAGTGACTCTTTACGTAGTGAAAGCTATCGTCTAAGTTACAGTTTGTGTGGCAGGTGGGTAAAGCATCTTGCCCAAAGACACACCCGCAGGGGTCTAGGATGGCGGAGGGATTTGAACCTGGAACCTTCTAGATTTAGTAGTCCTGAGATGGGGGGGGTTGTGAGTTCAAACCCCGGCCGAGTCATACCAAAGACTATAAAAATGGGAGCCGTTACTTCCCTGCTTGGCACTCAGAATCAAGGCTTGGAATTGGGGGTTAAATCACCGAAAATGATTCCTGGGCGTGGCCACCGCTGCTGCTCACTGCTCCCCTCACCTCAAGGGTGATGGGTCTAATGCAGAGAATAATTTCACCATGCATGTATCTAAAAAAAAAAGTAAGGGTTTTTAAGCCTTTTTTAAAAAGCATCCACAGTCTGTGGTGCCCTCAGGTGGTCAGGGAGAGTGTTCCCCAGACGATCTCCCATTGTTTGAATTATGTTCATATAGCGCTATTTCTCTAGTGACTCTTTACATAGTGAAAGCTATCGTCTAAGTTACAGTTTGTGTGGCTGGTGGGTAAAGCATCTTGCCCAAAGACACACCCGCAGGGGTCTAGGATGGCGGAGGGATTTGAACCTGGAACCCTCTAGATTTAGTAGTCCTGAGATGGGGGGGGGGTTGTGAGTTCAAACCCCGGCCGAGTCATACCAAAGACTATAAAAATGGGAGCCGTTACTTCCCTGCTTGGCACTCAGAATCAAGGCTTGGAATTGGGGGTTAAATCACCGAAAATGATTCCTGGGGGTGGCCACCGCTGCTGCTCACTGCTCCCCTCACCTCAAGGGTGATGGGTCAAATGCAGAGAATAATTTCACCATGCATGTATCTAAAAAAAAAAGTAAGGGTTTTTAAGCCTTTTTTAAAAAGCATCCACAGTCTGTGGTGCCCTCAGGTGGTCAGGGAGAGCGTTCCCCAGACGATCTCCCATTGTTTGAATTATGTTCATATAGCGCTATTTCTCTAGTGACTCTTTACATAGTGAAAGCTATCGTCTAAGTTACAGTTTGTGTGGCTGGTGGGTAAAGCATCTTGCCCAAAGACACACCCGCAGGGGTCTAGGATGGCGGAGGGATTTGAACCTGGAACCCTCTAGATTTAGTAGTCCTGAGATGGGGGGGGGGTTGTGAGTTCAAACCCCGGCCGAGTCATACCAAAGACTATAAAAATGGGAGCCGTTACTTCCCTGCTTGGCACTCAGAATCAAGGCTTGGAATTGGGGGTTAAATCACCGAAAATGATTCCTGGGCGTGGCCACCGCTGCTGCTCACTGCTCCCCTCACCTCAAGGGTGATGGGTCTAATGCAGAGAATAATTTCACCATGCATGTATCTAAAAAGAAAAGTAAGGGTTTTTAAGCCTTTTTTAAAAAGCATCCACAGTCTGTGGTGCCCTCAGGTGGTCAGGGAGAGCGTTCCCCAGACGATCTCCCATTGTTTGAATTATGTTCATATAGCGCTATATCTCTAGTGACTCTTTACATAGTGAAAGCTATCGTCTAAGTTACAGTTTTTGTGGCAGGTGGGTAAAGCATCTTGCCCAAAGACACACCCGCAGGGTTCTAGGATGGCGGAGGGATTTGAACCTGGAACCCTCTAGATTTAGTAGTCCTGAGATGGGGGGGGGTTGTGAGTTCAAACCCCGGCCGAGTCATACCAAAGACTATAAAAATGGGAGCCGTTACTTCCCTGCTTGGCACTCAGAATCAAGGCTTGGAATTGGGGGTTAAATCACTGAAAATTATTCCTGGGCGTGGCCACTGCTGCTGCTCACTGCTTCCCTCCCCTCAAGGGTGATGGGTCAAATGCAGAGAATAATTTCACCACACCTGGTGTGTATGTGTGACTGTCATTGCTACTTTAACTTGAACTTGAAGTTGCTGGCTTTGTTGCTCTACACCAGGTGTGTCCTAAGTGCGGCCATTTGGGGCCCGCAGGTCATTCTTTAACAGCCCCTTGGCACGTTTTAATAAAACAATCGAAAAAAATTAAAAACAATAAAAGTGTTATAAAAGCGCAAACAGGCGAAATGTAACAAGAAAATGTTGCAATGCTTTAAAAACACAAAGTTTCTTTCTTTAAAAAATAATAATGAATCAAAATCAATGTCATTTTGAATTATTGACTTATTTAAGGCTTCAATTTAGTCACATTAAATGTTCCACTTTGAGATATATTTTGGGGGAAATGTTGGATATTTTGTGTTTTGCCATAGAAAAACCTGAGCTGTTTTTTTTTTTTTAAAAGAAGGGCTTAAAACAAACAAAAAAACATAAACAACAATAAAAGTTCAAATTGACGGATATATCTGAAGTTGATCTCGGGTTTATTGTGCGAAAAGTAAACAGTAAAAATTTATTTTTTAACACTTTAATGAGTCGGACACTTTTGGATCCCCATTTGTTTGGAAGTGTCATTGCAGAAAAATAATAATAATTCAAATCCAAAATTAAGGTTCCAATTATTATATAATCTCAAATATTCCACCTAAAAAAGTTATTGGGTGACAATGTTGCCTATTTTGTGTTTTTTCCATTTTTTTTTTTTCCTAATGTTGATCCAGAGATTTAAAACTTGAATAATAATGAAAATAATAATACTGAATAATGACACATTTTTAACTGCGACGAGATGGCGACTTGTCCAGGGTGTACCCCGCCTTCAGCCCGATTGTAGCTGAGATAGGCGCCAGCGCCCGCCGCCACCCCAAAAGGGAATAAGCGGTAGAAAATGGATGGAAATGGACACATTTTTAATATTTGTTTTTTTACCAAAACCATTTCGGCCCTGCGATGGGGTGGCGACTTGTCCAGGGTGTACCCTGCCTTCCGCCCGATTGTAGCTGAGATAGGCGCCAGCGCCCCCCGCGACCCCGAAAGGGAATAAGCGGTAGAAAATGGATGGATGGATGGATGGCATTTGGGGTCCCCGGGATCATAACTGAGTGGAGGCCGAAATGTATATTTTTTATACACACATTGTATTGGTTTTTAAAATAAATAATATGAAAATGGCCCCCGCCTGCTCTGATTTTTTTAGTGTGCGGCCCTCAGTGGAAAAAGTTTGGACTAGAAATATATTTTCCCTCTCTTGTTCCATTTTTATACATTTTTGAAAGCGCTCCAGGGCGGCGCTAAAGAGCCACAGGTTGCCGAACCCCGACTTAGGCCTACTATGCTACCCTAGGATACCCCAAAAAAATGTCATTATTGTCTTTATTTTAACAAAAATATATATTATAAACATAACATGAATTTAAAAAAAATAGTTTGTGATGATGAAAACAATATTGATGCAATCATAGTAGTATCGACTCCTGTACTTGATATCATTACAGTAGATGTCAGGTGTAGATCCACTCATGGTGTTTGTTGACATTGTGATAGTGGTGAGCTATTGTATCCTCCTATGCTGTGTAGTGAAGCATGTTTAGCTCTTCCTCCTCCTCCAGTGATAATGCTACTTGGAAGAAACTTACTTCATTTGTCGCCATGGAGGCCAGGATTAGGGAGCGGTACTTTTTTAGAGGCGGTATAGTACTGAATATGATTCATTAGTATAGAGTACAACATCTTTTAATGTTGTCATTAAACTTGGACAGCTCACTTTTTGCTGAGGGGACACATTTACTCTCCAGGATGACCTGTCAATCATGTCTTCTTGTGGCTATCATCCATTTAATGATGATGTCTCACACACACACACACACACACACACACACACACACACACACACACATACACGCATGGCTTGAATGCTCATCATGTTAGCAGCAACATGTCTTTACTGTGTGTGTGTGTGTGTGTGTGTGTGTGTGTGTGTGTGTGTGTGTGTGTGTGTGTGTGTGTGTGTGTGGTAAGCTGCTTGCTGCCACATTAATGTTCATTGCTGCCCTCCTGACCTACTTTACCAACATAACGCTGTGTTTGTTTGTGTTTGTGTGTACGTGTGTTTGTGTTTGTGTGTACGTGTGTTTGTAGGTGTGTGTATGTGTGTACGTGTGTTTGTAGGTGTGTGTTTGTGTGTACGTGTGTGTGTGTATTTTGTGTGAACGTGTGTGTGTGTTTTTGTGTAAGTTGAGGTGGCGACTTGTCCAGGGTGTACCCCGCCTTCCCCCCGATTGTAGCTGAGATAGGCGCCAGCGCCCCCCGCGACCCCGGAAGGGAATAAGTGGTAGAAAATGGATGGATGGATGGATGGATGGATGTGTGTGTGTATGTGTGAGGTTGTGTGTGTGTTTGTTTGGATGTGTGTTTGTGTGTACGTTTGTGTGTGTTTCTGTGTACATGTGTGTTATTGTGTGTGTGTGTGTGTGTGTGTGTGTATGTGTGTGGTTGTGTGTGTAAGTGTATGTAAGTGTGTGTGTTTGTGTGTATGTGTGTGTACGTGTTTGTGTGTCTGTGAATGTGTGTGAGTGTTTTTGTGTAAGTTTGTGTGTGTGCGTGTGTATGTGTGAGGTTGTGTGTGTGTTTGTTTGGATGTGTGTGTTTGTGTGTACGTTTGTGTGTGTTTCTATGTACATGTGTGTTTTTGTGTGTGTGTGTGTGTGTGTGTGTTTGCGTGTATGTGTGTAGTTGTGTGTGTAAGTGTATGTAAGTGTTTGTGTGTATGTGTGTGTACGTGTTTGTGTGTCTATGTATGTGAATGGGTGTGTACATGTGTGTGGGTGTGTTTGTTTGTATGTGTGTGTGTACGTGTGTGTACATGTAGGTCTGTGTGTCTAATGTGTGTGTACATGTGTGTGTACGTGTTTGTGTGTCTGTGTACGTGTATGTGTGTGTACATTTTTGTTGGTGTGTCTGTGTGTATGTGTGTGTACTTGTGTGTGTGTGTACGTTTGTGTGCATATGTGTGTATGTGTGTGTACCTGTGTGTGTTTTTGTGTACGTGTACGTGTGTGTGCACATGTTTGTGAGTGTGTTTGTGTGTGTGTACATGTGTAGGTGTGTGTGTTATGTGTACGCGTCTGTATGTGTGTGTTTGTGTGTACATGCGTGTGTATGTTTGTATATGTGTGTATGTGTGTGTACCTGTGTGTGCGTGTACTTGTGTGTGTTTGTGTGTACGTGTGTGTGTGTGTTTATAGATGTGTGTTTGTGTGTACGTGTGTGTCTACATGTGTAGGTGTGTGTACACGTGTGTATGTGTGTGCCTGTTTATGTATGTGTGTGTGTACTTGTGTGTGTGTACGTTTGTGTGTATATGTGTGTATGTGTGTGTACCTGTGTGTATGTACATGTGTGTGTTTGTGTGCACATGTTTGTGAGTGTGTTTGTGTGTGTGTACAAGTGTAGGTGTGTGTGTTAGTGTGTGCATGTGTGTGTATGTTTGTATATGTGTGTATGTGTGTGTACCTGCGTGTGCGTGTACTTGTGTGTGTTTGTGTGTACGTGTGTGTACGTGTGTGTGTGTACATGTGTGTGTTTTTGTGTATGTGTGTGTGTACGTGTGTGTGTGTGTTTATGTATGTGTGTGTGTGCGTACGTGCGTGTTTGTGTGTATGTACGTCTACATGTGTGTATACGTGTGTATGTGTGTGTGTGTACGTGTGTGTGTGTGTGGTGATAATTAAGAAAAGGAGCCATCTGCTGCAAGACTTGCAGACAAAATTGATTGACAGGCCACGCCCCCTTTTCACTGCTAGTCTGTCGGCATCCCAATCTGAATTCCAAAATAAAAGCCCCTTTTTCTTTCCCGTTTTTCACGGGCGCTGGTGAATATTCTCAATCCTCCAGGAGCTCCTTGTCACTTCAGGACTTCATGGCAGCCCGAGCCTTCAGATTGTTCTAGAAGACGTTTGGCCCTGAGAGGGAAGTCAGACATCAGTCATGGCATAAGCATGGGAACCTTCACATGTTGCACAATGAGATGTAAACATGGGAAAAAGTGTACATTCCTGTAACTTTGTCTGTCAAATATATCTTTTTATTTGCATTTCTGTAGTCTCATAAGAACATTTCATCATTATGATTTGGAGAAAGTGTCTCTATTCTCTACCATCTCTCACTCTGTCTAACATTGTTCTCGCTGTGGATGCGATATAAGTGTGTGTGTGTGTGTGTGTGTGTGTGTGTGTGCGTGTGTGTGCGTGTGTTTGCATGTATTGTTTAGCTTGTAGCTGTGTCTGTGGCCTTAAGAGGTGAAAGAAAAGGCTTCCGGCAAGAACACACACACACACACACACACACACACACACACACACACACACACACACACACACACATACACACAGACAGTGTGGGAGAGGATGACAAAGAGGAAGACAAAGATCCAGACAGTTGAGATGCTCTCCTCTTCCACCTCTTTCACCACAACACACCCACACAGTTCTAGAAACACACACACATGTACACACAGACACACACCCACTCATCTTTGGACCTTGAACAGAACCGGGCAAGTCGACGCCCCCCCTCAGGCTCAGCCAATCATGGCAGAGCACTTCCTGACCGCACTGACAGCTGTTCCTAATATTGTGACCCACAGCAGCAGCGGGTCAAAACATTAGGAACCCCTGCCTACTATCACGTGGCGGATGATGTCCATCAGGGGAGAGTGAGTTCATCATGACACTGTAGTGTGTGTGTGTGTGTGTGTGTGTGTGTGTGCGTGGAGACGGGAGGAGAGGTTTCCTTGACAACAGTGTGGAGGTGACAGAGTCTATAAGAGCACATTAGACAAAGAAACAAGTGCAGACTTCATCATCTGCCGGTGTTTACGTCACATGTGCAGACCATGTTCCATCTGTGAAGATGTACAGTATGTACAGTATGTACAACCCTTTAGTTTGTGTCCTTCAGGGACTACTTTTTCCACTCTGGTCTTGGTGCAGAATAAGAAAAGTTGTCAGGTTGTGTAAATGCTAAATAAAAAGAGAATACAACAAATCCTTTTCAACTTATATTTAATTGAATAGACTGCAAAGACAAGATATTTCATCTTCACACTGAGAAACCTTGTTATATTTTTTGCAAATGTCAAATTTGATGGCTGCAACATGTTTCCAAAAAGCTGGCACAGGTGGCAAAAAAAAGTGTGAAAGTGGAGGAATGCTCATCAAAGACTTTATGTAACTTAGTTTTTGGCGTTTGAATGATGTGAAGTGTATAGTTTTGAGGTGAAATGATGCTGATACGTTCAGTTAGTAAACATGAGTGGGAAGAATGTGTGTGTTTAAAAAGACACCCTTTTTAAAATTCATTGTAAAAAAAATGGACACATAAATGTATAAAAAGTTGAGTGCAGACGTGTTTGTTGTCAATTCCTATAGATTAGCTATGGAAGTATTATTGTGTATCTACATTTGTGCACGTGTGATCCACTTCACATGTTTTTGTACTCATGTGTGTGTCTGTATAGCAGTGTGTGTGTGTGTGTGTGTGTGTGTGTGTGTGTGCATGTGTGTGTGTGATCGGACACACACCAGACATATGTTTTCACGGACACACACCAGACATATGTTTTCACACACAGACTAATCATAATACAGACAACTTAGAACACACACAAGGATGTGATTACACACACACATACACACATGTACACACACATGTACACACACACACACACACCACACAAAGGTGGAGGGTCATCATGTTCTGGTAGGTTCTGATAAGTCGCACACATTTTATCACTGCAACCTTTGGACGTTGTCGTCTCAACAAACCATAAAAGCATGAGACAAATCTCTGTGCCAAGGTCGGACACACACACACACACACACACACACACACACACACACACACACACACACACACACACGTACATGTATTTGCTGCGTATGAATATACACCGTGAATGCGTGGGTTCCCTCCGGGTACTCCGTCTTCCTCCCACCTCCAAAGACATACACCTGGGGATAGGCCCCTCCCACCTCCAAAGACATGCACCTGGGGATAGGCCCCTCCCACCTCCAAAGACATACACCTGGGGATAGGCCCCTCCCACCTCCAAAGACATGCACTTGGAGATAGGCCCCTCCCACCTCCAAAGACATGCACTTAGAGATAGGCCCCTCCCACCTCCAAAGACATCCACCTGGGCATAGGCCCCTCCCACCTCCAAAGACATGCACCTTGGGATAGGCTCCTCCCACCTCCAAAGACATGCACTTAGAGATAGGCCCCTCCCACCTCCAAAGACATGCACTTGGAAATAGGCCCCTCCCACCTCCAAAGACATGCACTTAGAGATAGGCCCCTCCCACCTCCAAAGATATGCACCTGGGGATAGGCCCCTCCCACCTTCAAAGACATGCACCTGGGGATAGGCCCCTCCCACCTCCAAAGACATGCACCTGGGGATAGGCCCCTCCCACCTCCAAAGACATGCACCTGGGGATAGGCCCCTCCCACCTCCAAAGACATGCACCTGGGGATAGGCCCCTCCCACTTCCAAAGACATGCACCTGGGGATAGGCCCCTCCCACCTCCAAAGACATGCACCTGGGGATAGGTTGATTGGCAACACTAAATGGTCCCTAGTGTGTGAATGTTGTCTGTCTATCTGTGTTGGCCCTCCGATGAGGTGGCGACTTGTCCAGGGTGTACCCCGCCTTCCGCCCGATTGTAGCTGAGATAGGCACCAGCGCCACCCGTGACCCGAAAGGGAGTAAGTGGTAGAAAATGGATGGATGGATGAATGTTGCCTAACTACACTGTCAATATAATTTAAAGTTTGAATGAAAATGCAGATTCACAACTTTAGTCATCATTTTTGCGCTCAGGATTTAGAGAACTTAAGACTACTGTGTGCTCGCGGCCCGTTGGTTAAGGGACCTTGGTCTACAGAACATGTCATGGTGGTTCTTTGGTGCAAATGTTCTACGGACTATCTTCAGGGCGTTCTTGTCGTCGTGCTTAACTTCGCCCCTGTCTTCTCCTCGTCAGCCATCTTGTATTTTTAGCGCATCCATAACGAGACTACTGACAGATAGCATTCACTTTGTCCTAGAAATGGCAACGGCGGAGGACGCATGTGCATGTACGAGCCGGTCTGCCCCGCAACAAGAGGATAGAGGGGGGGGGGGGAAGCTTTTCGACTGCAGCGTCAGACCCGCGCAAAGCCCTTTGGGTAAATTGATACCATATATGGGCATGGGGGGAACGTCACGCTTAAGAGATCCCAAATACAAAATTAAAGCTGCAAGCAGCGATGGACGGGACCGACTTTTGCTTGTGTTTCCTGCCTTTACCCGTTCAACATATCTTTACCTGCACGTTACCAACCTTCCCTGCATCCTGGGGTCACACTGGTGCTTCTTTCTGTCACCCATAAATGCTGGTGCTTCCTGCCATCACCCATACAACATATCTTTACCTGCACGTTACCTACCTTCTCTGTATCCTGGAGTCAAACTGGTGCCTCCTTCTTTCACCCAGTCAACATATCTTTACCCGCATAGTACCTACCTTCTCTGCATTCTGTGGTCACGCCGGTGCTTCCTGCTTTTAAGCAGCCATCTGGAGACGGCGGCTCGTAAAATCAAAACCGGAGCAGTTAGAAAAACTCTTTGCGCAACTTTTAATCAGAAGGGTTCAATCTCTTTCCTGTGCGAGTTTGAAGCCGACACAACAAACGCGCTCAGAGGAGATAATGTTTGAAAAAAGGTGACGGGTTTTTACAAAACTTTTGTTTTGAAGGGGTAATTGCCAGCTTCCTTTTGATTTTTGCTGAAGGATGTCAATGAATGAAATGTAGGTCTAAGTGAGACCTACATAGAGGTTTTTGTTTCATGTCTCTAGGACATTTGTCCTGGAAGTTACAAGCAGTTTTGTCTGTGTTTTCTTCCTAGGAGCAGTTTTGTCTGTGTTTTATTCCTAGGGGGCGCTAGAGCGCAATTTTGAGTTTTGGGGTTTGGTTTTTTATTAGATTGCATTTTTCGCCAGTCCTGATGTGTGTGTGTCCAGTTTGGTGAGTTTTGAAGCATTTTAAGGGGGTCAAATTACAGCTCAAATAGGCAAAAATGAATTTTTTTAGGAAACTTTTGTTTTGAAGGGGTTTTTGCCAACTTCCTGTTGATTTTAGCTGAAGGAGGTCAGTGTATGAAATCTAGGTCTAAGTCAGACCTACATAGAGGTTTTTGTTTCATGTCTCTATGACATTTCTAACGGAAGTTACAAGCAGTTTTGCCTGTGTTTTTTCCTAGGGGGCGCTAGAGCGCAATTTTGAGTTTTTTTTTTTTTGATTAGATCGCAATTTTCGCCAGTCCTGATGTGTGTGTTAAATTTGGTGAGTTTTGAAGCATGTTAAGGGGGTCAAACTACAGCTCAAATAGGCGGGGGTATAATAATAATAAAACCTTAGAAATACAATAGGTTCCTCGGTCCCAAAGGGACATTGGGTCCCTAAAAACATGTACTAATAGCTAAAAAAAGTGGATTTTTGTCCCTTGAACACGGAACCAACCCACTGTTAGGAAATGTCAGCTGCATGGCCGCGAACATAATGCTAATAGTACATTTATCGTAGCATTCATGACAGCTAGCTGTTAGCATCGCCACATCTGAATGTCTTAGTATTGCGCAACAACAAGCCGGAAGCAGGTGATTTTTCACACAGGATATATAAGTAGAGACTCCTCCTTTCTCCTCGCCTCACTTTGGGGCTCCTTGGCCTGGAAAACCTCCAAGACCCCTGCTGCATAAAATTTGCATGCACATGTGTCACGGCCAATTATGCAAATCAGACGAGGCCGTCGTCCAAAGTGTAACGCCGGAAGTGTTCGCAGAGGTCTGACTCTGGAATGTGGATGAATAAATGATGTGTCACATGACCTCATTGGAGACACACACACACACACACACACACACACACACACACACACACACACACACACACACTAAGACAGTAATAATGTCAACAGGTTGTTCTCCATCACAGCTTGACTTGACTAATGTAAACACAACATGCTGTTAGCCTAGTTAGCAGCGTGTGTGTGAGGGAGGTGTTGTTTAATTATTCACCAACACACACACACACACACACACACACACACACACACACACACACGTGCGCGCAGCTGAGCAATAAAGTGCAATAAAATGCCAGCACAAGCACAACCCCACATGACTACTTGATGTCAAAGACCATGAATGTTTGGAAAAAAGCGTTTTATGAGACGTAAACATTGAGACGTAGCGCATGAATCCCAGCTAGGCTAACGTAGCTAACGCCGTTAGAATGGACGTGCAATGTTGGCATGTAGCTAATGTCGCTAATATGGTAAAGTGATGTTTACATATTTAATAAGAGTAGTTGTTTACTTCCGTGAGCACCTCCTTAAATATTAGTACTCATTCAGAAATATCAAGCAGCTAAAAAATGTTCATGCTTTGTAATAAATTTGAATGGGAATCATTTTTTATTTATTTATTTTTTGGGGTGCATGAATGTTTTTTTTTGCACCATGACTATGGAAGGTTGTTTGTACCGAGTCATATAGGTAAATGCTGCGCACATTTTCATTCAGAGGCTAATTAAAATTGGGCCTGTTTAAGTCGAAGTTAAAGTGGAAGTAGCGATTTTTGTCACACACACACACGCTAAGTGTGGTGAAATGTGTCCTCTGCATTTGACCCAACCTGGGAGGTGAGGGGAGCAGTGAGCAGCAGCGATGGCCGCGCCCGGCAATCATTTTTGGCGAATAAACCCCCAATTCCAAGCCTTGATGCTGAGTGCCAAGCAGGGAGGTAATGGCTCCCATTTTTATACTCTTTGGTATGACTCGGCCGGGGTTTGAACTCACAACCTACCCATCTCACATTGTTATTGTTAATTTTTTTGGTGCATGAATGTTTTGTATAACGCCCACAAAGTTGTGTAATGTGTGACCATGTGTGTTGACATTTTGTGTTGGTTGCATTTTTTGGTTTGTTTTTTTACACCATGACTATGGAAGGTTGTTTGTACTGAGTCATATAAGTAAATGCTGCGCACATTTTCATTCAAAGGGTAATTAGGAAGCCTTTGCCCCGATATACTCACAATGTCCACTAGTTGGAGATATAGTAGTGGCATCAAACGTATTAGAAGATTAAATAAATACTTTTTATACTCATGACGACTCACGGGCCGTAGCTTGGACACGCCTGCTTTAGAGGCGGCGTGGCTCAATTGGTAGAGCAACCGTGCCAACAACTTAAAGTTAAACTAGCAATGATAGTCACACACACACTAGGTGTGGTGAAATTTGTCCTCCTCATTTGACCCATCACCTTCTATCACCCCTTGGGAGGTGAGGGGAGCAGTGAGCAGTAGCGGTAGCCACGCCCAGGAATAATTTTTTGGCGATTTAACCCCCAATTCCAAGCCTTCATGCTGAGTGCCAAGCAGGGAGGTAATGGTTCCCATTTTTATACTCTTTGGTATGACTTGGCGGGGGTTTGAACTCACAACCTAACCATCTCACATTATTATTAATTTTTATGTTGCATGATTGTTTTTTTTTTAATAACACCCACATAGTTGTGTAATGTGTGACCATGTGTGTTGACATTTTGTCTTGGTTGGCATTTTTTTTTTTTTTTTTGCGCCATGACTATGGAAGGTTGTTTGTACTGAGTCATATAAGTAAATGCTGCGCACATTTTCATTCAAAGGGTAATTAAGAAGCCTTTGCCCCAATATACTCAAAATGTCCACTAGTTGGAGATATAGTAGTGGCATCAAACGTATTAGAGGATTAAAATAAATCCTTTTTATACTCATGACGACTCACGGGAGGTGAGGGGAGCAGTGAGCAGCAGCAGTAGCCACGCCCAGGAATAATTTTTGGGTGATTTAACCCCCAATTCCAAGCCTTGATGCTGAGTGCCAAGCAGGGAGGTAATGGCTCCCATTTTTATAGTCTTTGGTATGACTCGGCCGTGGTTTGAACTCACAACCTACCCATCTTACATTGTTATTGTTCATTTTTTTGGTGCATGAATGTTTTTTATAACGCCCACAAAGTTGTGTAATGTGTGACCATGTGTGTTGACATTTTGTGTTGGTTGGAATTTTTTCTATATATATTTTTTTGAACCATGACTATGGAAGGTTGTTTGTACTGAGTCATATAAGTAAATGCTGCGCACATTTTCATTCAAAGGGTAATTAAGAAGCCTTTGCCCCGATTTACTCACAATGTCCACTAGTTGGCGATATAGTAGTGGCATCAAACATATTAGAAGATTAAATAAATACTTTTTATACTCATGACGACTCACGAGCCGTAGCTTGGACACGCCTGCTTTAGAGGCAGCGTGGCTCAATTGGTAGAGCAACCGTGCCAACAACTTAAAGTTAAAGTAGCAATGATAGTCACACACACACTAGGTGTGGTGAAATTTGTCCTCTGCATTTGACCCATCACCTTCTATCACCCCCTGGGAGGTGAGGGGAGCAGTGAGCAGCAGCAGTAGCCACGCCCAGGAATAATTTTTGGCCGATTTAACCCCCAATTCCAAGCCTTGATGCTGAGTGCCAAGCAGGGAGGTAATGGCTCCCATTTTTATACTCTTTGGTATGACTCGGCCGGGGTTTGAACTCACAACCTACCCATCTCACATTGTTATTGTTAATTTTTTTGGTGCATGAATGTTTTGTATAACGCCCACAAAGTTGTGTAATGTGTGACCATGTGTGTTGACATTTTGTGTTCGTTGGCATTTTTTTTTTTTTTTGCACCATGACTATGGAAGGTTGTTTGTACTGAGTCATATAAGTAAATGCTGCGCACATTTTCATTCAAAGGGTAATTAAGAAACCTTTGCCCCGAATTACTCACATCGTCCACTAGTTGGAGATATAGTAGTGGCATCAAACGTATTAGAGGATTAAATAAATTAAATAGCGATTAAAATAGGATTAAATAGCGGTAGCCACGCCCAGGAATAATTTTTGGGTGATTTAACCCCCAATTCCAAGCCTTGATGCTGAGTGCCAAGCAGGGAGGTAATGGCTCCCATTTTTATACTCTTTGGTATGACTCGGCCGGGGTTTGAACTCACAACCTACCCATCTCACATTGTTATTGTTAATTTGAATGTTTTGTATAACGCTCACAAAGTTGTGTAATGTGTGACCATGTGTGTTGACATTTTGTGTTGGTTGGCATTTTTCTTTTTTTTTTGCACCATGACTATGGAAGGTTGTTTGTACTGAGTCATATAAGTAAATGCTGCGCACATTTTCATTCAAAGAGTAATTAAGAAGCCTTTACCCCGATTTACTCACAATGTCCACTAGTTGGAGATATAGTAGTGGCATCGAACGTATTAGAGGATTAAAATAAATCCTTTTTATACTCATGACGACTCACGGGAGGTGAGGGGAGCAGTGAGCAGCAGCGGTAGCCACGCCCAGGAATAATTTTGGGGTGATTTAACCCCCAATTCCAAGCCTTGATGCTGAGTGCCAAGCAGAGAGGTAATGGCTCCCATTTTTATAGTCTTTGGTATGACTCGGCCGGGCTTTGAACTCACAACCTCCCCATCTCAGGTGGGGGGGAAATATCGCTAACCACGTATACGACGCCGTCTAGTTACGCAACATTAAACGGCGGCTTCCTGTTCATGTCGACGAGAGTCAGCTGGCCAGAGGGGGCGTCGACGTAAACATGACCGTGTTATGTGAGGCGCGTGCTATATGTCGTGTGTGTGTGTGTGTGTGTGTGTGTGTGTGTGTGTGTGTGTGTGTGTGTGTGTGTGTGAGAGAGAGACAGCAGCATCATGTACCATCCTCCACCTCTGCCCTATTGACCATACCCCCTCCTTTATGAGCCTGTGTGTGGTCGCCATGGCGATGCCAGGCAGGGTGTGGCGTGGAGCCAGGGAGCGCCTCCCTGCTGCGTTTTAGCGGGATAATCCATTGTAATCCTTCATAATGGGGGGGGGCAGGGGGGCTGCTATTTTCTCCGCCGCTCGTCCTCCTCCTCCTCCTCTTGGTCTCCAGGGATGCGGGAGAAGGCGAGGGGGGAGTAGTGAAGGAATTAGCATCTGTTAACTCTCGCCCCTCCGAGGGGGGGGGGGGGAGGTAGGTATAGGTGGGGGGGAAGCTGCAAATGAAACAAGATGGAGGAATGACCAATTAGAACAACCCCCACCCGCCTCCATCCCCTGCATCCCGCTATAGCATCCATCCTTATAAGGCCTTGCAGGAAGTAGGCAGCATCCTTGGTGATGAGTTCAGGGCCATCAAGGAAAAAAGCAAGTTGCTTGTGTTGCTTTTCACGGTTGCATTTTTTTCATGCATTTCCCCGCGTGTCGTCCATCAGTCAAGTTGACGGCGGCGTCTCCTCGGTCCCAACAAGGTCACGGTCGCCTGATCTCCCACCGGGCGGCCATGTGACCGTGGTGGATGACGCAGAGGGCGAGGTCATGTGACGCCACCGGCGCTCCATCACACAGACGTCCCATTCACCACACACACAAGGTCACATTGTGTAGTGTGTGTGTGTGTGTGTGTGTGTGTGTGTGTGTGGGATGCTTGACGTTCCAGTTAACAAGCAGGGGTTTTCCTCTCATGTGATTTGGACAAGGAGTTGTATCACAGACAAAGACGAATAAAAAAAATAAACATCATCAAAATAACACACGTCAAATAAAAAAACTTGCAATTTTTCCCATCGGGAATTGCCGCCGGGTATATGGTATGCGCCTGACTAGAATTACTGCCCGGTCAAACTCGTTCGGCAAAATATTATTTTTATCAGCGCATGTCTAGAATTTCCACCGGGTCAAACTCGTCACGTCACGAGTGACACTTCACCTGTCATCATTTTCAAAATGGAGGAGGCCGATTTCAATCATTTGAAATCGCATAAAGGGAAGAAGAGTAAGAGCTATTCAGTAGGATTTAAGGTCTATGCTAAAAAGAACAGTAAGCAGCTATGTTTTATTAATATACCGTAGCTGCGTGTGTCAAATATGAGTCATCAAATGACTCCCGCCTCCTGGTGGTAGAGGGCGCTAGTGATCCTTCTTGCGACTACTCGGCTGTGAGCAGCGATCGTTTATTTTTTTCCTCTCGCTTACACTTTTAACACGGAGGATTACATATCTAAAATAAAACTGTTTTCTAAACTGGACTTTCAATGGAAGCAGGACGTAATAAAGGAAGATCTCCATCAAAACAGAGACTTTTAAAACTGAAGAAAGATAAGGAAGACTTCTATAAACAAGTTATCGATGCTTTTGATCAGAAGGAGCTGCGCATGGACTTCATTTATAAGTAAAGGTAAGACCATAATAACGTTTTTTTTTTTAATTAAATGTGCTTTTTATGGTGGTATTTTTACATCACACTCAAATGTATAAGCGCAGGCCTAAATTTACTGCATGCCGTTGGTAAGTACCGGAGAGGGAAGAGGTTTTAAATTAATTAGCGCATGCTTGCCTTTACCGCATGCCTTTGGTAAGTTCCGGAGTGAGAAGAGGTTTTAAATTAATTAGCGCCCCGGCGGCAATTCAAGGAAATACGGTAATGTCAATAGTCTGTTCCAGAGTCAAACTGCGGCTGTGTAAAACTTTGTATTAAATGCACGGGCCATGTTTTGAGTCACATTTGACTTGTATTAATTGACTAACTTTAATTCATTTCAGTTAAATGGAATTAACTTATATTATTAAATCAACTCATTTTTAAATAATTAAGGTACATACAAATATATTTAACATTGAATGAAATGTAATAAATTAAACTAAAATGAAGACAATATTTATTTGTATTTGAATATATAAATGTTAATTGTAATATCATAATATCAATATAATGTTAAAAAGTTGATTCTATATATATTATTCTTAACTTTGTGAGTATTTGTGTCCATAATTGTAATAATGATGCTCAAGGAGGAGATCCTTATCGATGCACAGTGATGTCATCGCCCCAACACACCTGTCACCTAACTCCGCCCCTTCCTGTTAGCCTCTAAGGGTCCCTCCCAAGTATGCCATGTAAATGTCTCAATATGTAATCAATGATGTATTGGATATGGATCAATACATGAGAGTGTGTGTGCTCGGTGCTGCCACCTTGTGGTGAGCAGGTGTCACCTCATCCTCATCAGGAGGAGTCCAGCGTGGTCGCCTGACATGTGACAACCAGGAAGTCAACGAATAGGCCCCGCCCCTTTGTCAGTTTGTTAAGTCGACTTTTTGCATTCATCTCGTCCAAGTTGAGAGTTTATATCAGAATGAAGAAAGGGGAAATTAAAGAATAGCATCATCCATCTTCCTCCTCATCATCATCCTACCTTCTCATGGCCCCGCCCCCAACCTCTTTCTTGCTCCCGTATGACATCGCCTTCGCCATATCACCCCTCACACTTTTCTCCATACACTCCTCCCTTAGCCTCCATCTTTACTTTCTTTTATTTCTGCCACACAAACCTTTCATCCAGTCATCAATAAACTGTTGATCAATAATCATGATTCAACTGTTGATCAACAATCATGATTCAACTGTTGATCAACAATCATGATTCAACTGTTGATCAATAATCATAATTCAACTGTTGATCAATAATCATGATTCAACTGTTGATCAACAATCATGATTCAACTGTTGATCAATAATCATGATTCAACTGTTGATCAATAATCATGATTCAACTGTTGATCAATAATCATGATTCAACTGTTGATCAATAATCATGATTCAACTGTTGATCAACAATCATGATTCAACTGTTGATCAATAATCATGATTCAACTGTTGATCAACAATCATGATTCAACTGTTGATCAACAATCATGATTCAACTGTTGATCAATAATCATAATTCAACTGTTGATCAATAATCATGATTCGACTGTTGATCAACAATCATGATTCGACTGTTGATCAATAATCATGATTCAACTGTTGATCAACAATCATGATTCAACTGTTGATCAATAATCATAATTCAACTGTTGATCAATAATCATGATTCGACTGTTGATCAACAATCATGATTCGACTGTTGATCAACAATCATGATTCGACTGTTGATCAACAATCATGATTCGACTGTTGATCAACAATCATGATTCGACTGTTGATCAACAATCATGATTCGACTGTTGATCAACAATCATGATTCGACTGTTGATCAATAATCATGATTCAACTGTTGATCAATAATCATGATTCAACTGTTGATCAATAATCATGATTGGTGTTAATATGACTTTCCTATTGACGATGGCAACATTTTTTGGTGTTTCCAGATGATTCCTCGTCCGAGAGCGTTGGCGGCCTGCCCGCCCTCACCCCTCCCTCGTCCGCCGCCACGGACGCCGCCGTAGTCAGAGAGGCTGAGGTCGTCAACGGCGACTGTGGCCCCGCCCCTCTGGACTTCAGCACGCCGACGTCGTCGTCCTCGCCCTCCGAGGACCAGCAGCCCGTCAACCTGAGTGACACGCCCCCTCAGAGGATGGCGCTGATCGCCGCCCACCTGCCCGTCACCGTGTCGGCGGCGGCGGCGGCGCTGCTGGGCGCCTTGCATCCCAACGCGCAGGAGGAGCTTCGCAGGAAGTACCCGCTGGCCGCCAAACCTCCGCCGGCGCCACATCCCGCCTTGCCCGGTCCGCTCAACCACACGCCGCACACGCACGCCTCCACAGGCAGCGAGCTGCCACTGGACTACGGCAACAAGGTGAGTAGTGATGTCATCGGTGATGTCATCGGTGACGTCATCGGTGACGTCATCACTGGCGATGCACATCCTGACTTCCCCAGGCAAACTCCAGATCTCACACATGTCACCGATATTTCTGTGTCCATCCATCCATCCATTTACTACCGCTTATTCCCTTTTTGGGGTCACGGGGGGGGCTGGCGCCTATCTCAGCTACAATCGGGCGGAAGGCGGGGTACACCCTGGACAAGTCGCCACCTCATCGCAGGATATTTCTGTGTCTCCCCCACAAATATCACCAGTGTCCCTGACACTCAACTATCGCAACTTTCCAGATGTTCTCAACATTCCAGACTGTCTCCTACATTCCAGATTGTCTCCTACATTCCAGATTGTCTCCAATATTCCAGATTGTCTCCAACATTCCAGATTGTCTCCTACATTCCAGATGTTTTCCTACATTCCAGATTGTCTCCAACATTCCAGATTGTCTCCTACATTCCAGATTGTCTCCAACATTCCAGATTGTCTCCTACATTCCAGATTGTCTCCTACATTCCAGATTGTCTCCTACATTCCAGATGTTTTCCTACATTCCAGATTGTCTCCAACATTCCAGATTGTCTCCAACATTCCAGATGTTTTCCTACATTCCAGATTGTCTCCAACATTCCAGATTGTCTCCTACATTCCAGATGTTTTCCTACATTCCAGATTGTCTCCTACATTCCAGATGTTTTCCTACATTCCAGATTATTTCCAACATTCCAGATTGTCTCCAACATTCCAGATGTTCCCAACATTCCAGCTGTTCCCAACATTCCAGATTGTCTCCTACATTCCAGATTGTCTCCAACATTCCAGATTGTCTCCTACATTCCAGATGTTCCCAACCTTCCAGATGTTTTCCTACATTCCAGATTGTCTCCAACATTCCAGATTGTCTCCTACATTCCAGATTGTCTCCTACATTCCAGATGTTTTCCTACATTCCAGATTGTCTCCAACATTCCAGATTGTCTCCAACATTCCAGCTGTTCCCAACATTCCAGATTGTCTCCTACATTCCAGATTGTCTCCTACATTCCAGATGTTTTCTTACATTCCAGATTGTCTCCAACATTCCAGATTGTCTCCAACATTCCAGCTGTTCCCAACATTCCAGATTGTCTCCTACATTCCAGATTGTCTCCTACATTCCAGATGTTTTCCTACATTCCAGATTGTCTCCAACATTCCAGATTGTCTCCAACATTCCAGATGTTCCCAACATTCCAGCTGTTCCCAACATTCTAGATTGTCTCCTACATTTCAGATGTTTTCCTACATTCCAGATGTTCTCTTACATTCCAGATGTTCCCAGAATTACAGACTGTCTCCTACATTCCAGATTGTCTCTTACATTCCAGCTGTTCCCAACATTCCAGATAATCTCCTACATTCCAGATTGTCTTTTACATTCTAGATTGTCTCCTATATTCCAGATTTTCCAAACATTCCAGCTTGTCTCCTACATTCCAGATGTTCGCAACATTCCAGATTGTCTCCTCCATTCCAGATAATATCCTACATTCCAAATGTTCCCAGCATTCCAGACTGTCTCCTACATTCCAGATTGTCTCCTACATTCAAGATGTTCCCAGCATTCCAGACTGTCTCCTACATTCCAGATTGTCTTTTACATTCCAGATGTTCCCATCATTCCAGACTGTCTCCTACATTCCAGATTGTCTTTTACATTCCAGATGTTTCCAGCATTCCAGACTGTCTCCTACATTCCAGATTGTCTCCTAATTTCCAGATTCTCCCAACATTCCAGATTGTCCCTACATTCCAGATGTTCCCAGCATTCCAGATTGTCTCCTACATTCCAGATTGTCTCCTAATTTCCAGATTCTCCCAACATTCCAGATTGTCTCCTACATTCCAGATGTTCCCAGCATTCCAGACTGTCTCTTACATTCCAGATGTTCCCAACATTCCAGTTGTTCCCAGCATTACAGATGTGATCAATACTTGCACTTGTACTCCAGTGTGATCAATAGTCACTCAAACAAAGACACCATTTGTAGAAATGCTGAAAAAAAAACCAATAATCCCCAAGTGAAAGTTTGATTGAAGGTGTGTGTGTGTGTGTGTGTGTGTGTGTGTGTGTGTGTGTGTGTGTGTGTGTGTGTGTGTGTGTGTGTGTGTGTGTGTGTGTGTGTGTGTGTGTGTGTGTGTTCTGGCAATGCCGACTTAATGGGGACATGGTTCTGTTTACACAGTCACCTTTAGGGGACCTCTGACGGTATGGGGACACAAAAACAGGTTTCCTAAAGGGAAATCTTTCTAAATGATAGTCAGATCCATTCTGCTAGTTGGAGTAGCAGACAGCTTCATGACTGCTAAATAGCAGTGTTCAGTAATGTCACAGAAGATGCAGGATTTGCTTGAACAATGAAGTGGTGAAAGTTGCTGTAAGAGGACAGCTGTAGTGGTGGATTCTTTGTTTTTTTTAAATGGTCCTCAGTAGTCACGTACAAATGTGTGTGAATTATGCAAATGATTGAAATTTGGTCCCCATGAACCATATTAAGTCTCTTTTCCCAGGGTCCCCAGTAAAAATGATCAGCACATGACTTCATCAATCCACAGATTTAAAGACGTGTGTGAGCTAACTGGCCAGTGGACATTTCACCTCAGTTTGTTTATGCTCCACAACCTGTAGAAAGGCTGGTCCCCACAAGTCACAAACTAAAACTTGGTCCCCTTTCCAAATGATAACCAGTGTGTGTGTGTGTGTGTGTGTGTGTGTGTGTGTGTGTGTGTGTGTGTGTGTGTGTGTTCTGGCAATGCCGACTTAATGGGGACATGGTTCTTTTTACACAGTCACCTTTAGGGGACCTCTGACGGTATGGGGACACAAAATCAGGTTTCCTAAAGGGAAATCTTTCTAAATGATAGTCAGATCCATTCTGCTAGTTGGAGTAGCAGACAGCTTCATGACTGCTAAATAGCAGTGTTCAGTAATGTCACAGAAGATGCAGGATTTGCTGGAACAATGAAGTGGTGAAAGTTGCTGTAAGAGGACAGCTGTAGTGCTGGATTCTTTGTTTTTTTTAAATGGTCCTCAGTAGTCACGTACAAATGTGTGTGAATTATGCAAAATGATTGAAATTTGGTCCCCATGAACCATATTAACTCCCTTTTCCCAGGGTCCCCAGTAAGAATGATCAGCACATGACTTCATCAATCCACAGATTTAAAGACGTGTGTGAGCTAACTGGCCAGTGGACATTTCACCTCAGTTTCTTTATGCTCCACAACCTGTAGAAAGGCTGGTCCCCACAAGTCACGAACTAAAACTTGGTCCCCTTTCCAAATGATAACCAGTG
>NC_084616.1:7795210-7802710 GCF_033978795.1 Nerophis ophidion
ACACGCACGCACACACAATCATACACACACGTATGAAGAGTTGTTGACACACACGCACACACACACACACACGCACACGTATGAAGAGTTGTTGAGATGCACAAACACACACACAAACGCACGCACACACACACACACACACACGCACGCACGCACGCACACACACACACGTATGAAGAGTTGAGATGCACACACACACTCACACACACACACACACACACGTATGAAGAGTTGTTGAGATGCACACACACACACACACACACACACACACACACGCACACGCACATATGAAGAGTTGTTGAGATGCACACACACACACACACACACACACACACACACACACACACACACACAGGTGGAAAGCAGCTGAGTCCACACTAAACAAAGAAAAAAAGCCTTGCAAGTGTAAATAGTGTCTCCCCTGAGCCACCACAGGGGGCAGCAGAGAACACAATGATACAGACCCAGAACACATTTGGACTTCATTTGATAAGACTCGAGGGCTGTCCCTTTAACAATATTTTGGTACCGGAACCAAAATGTATACTTTTCTAAATAAAGGGGACCATAAAAAAATGTCATTATTGTAACAACAAATATTAGTGTACATGAAACATATGTTTATTATTGTCATTTAGTCCTTCAATAAAATAGTGACCTTGTCTAATTAGTCTGCAGTAACATATTGTCTCATTTATAAACCTATTATTTTATACACATTATGAGGGACAAACTGTAAAAAAATGGATTATTCATCCAGTTGTTCATTTACTGTTAATATCGGTTTGCTTTCTGTTTTAACGTGTTCTATCTACACTTCTGTTCAAATGTAATAATCACTTATTCTTCTCTTCTTTGATACTTGACATTAGTTTTGGATGATACCACACATTTAGGTATGGATCCGATACCAAGTGGTTACAGGATCACACAATAAAATATAATACCTAATACACCAGTAATAATATGGTTAAAAAATACTGATGTAAAGGGTAGGTGTCGTTCTGTTTTCTGTTTTAACATGTTCTATCTACACTTCTGTTCAAATGTAATAATCACTTATTCTTCTCTTCTTTGATACTTGACATTAGTTTTGGGTGATACCACACATTTAGGTATCAATCCGATACCAAATAGTTACAGGATCATACAATAAAATATGATACCTGATAAACCAATAATAATATGGTAAAAAAATACTGATGTAAAGGGTAGGTGTAGTTCTGTTCTCTCTTTAAACATGTTCTATCTACACTTCTGTTCAAATGTAATAATCACTTATTCTTCTCTTCTTTGATACTTGACGTTAGTATTGGATGATACCACACATTTAGGTATCGATCTGATACCAAGTAGTTACAGGATCATACAATAAAATATACTGTAATACCTCAAAAACCAATACTGATGAAGAAATACTGATGTAAAGGGTAGGTGTCGCGCTGGTTTCTGTTTTAACATGTTCTATCTACACTTCTGTTCAAATGTAATAATCACTTATTCTTCTCTTCTTTGATACTTGACGTTAGTATTGGATGATACCACACATTTAGGTATCGATCTGATACCAAGTAGTTACAGGATCATACATTGGTCATATTCAAAGTCCTCATGTGTCCAAAGACTTATTTACTGACTTTATAAACATAATATGATTTTTCTTTTAAAGGAAAAAAATATTGATGTAATCATAGTATCGATTATTGTACATGGTATCATTACAGTGGATCCACTCATGGCGTTTGTTTACATTGTGACGGCGGTGAGCTATTGTATCCTCCTACGCTGTGTAGTGAAGCATGTTTAGCTATTCCTCATTCTCCAGTGAAGAAACATACTATATTTGTCGCCATGGAGGCCAGGATTAGTGATTTAGAAGTAGCTAAAACACTGTGGATGGATGTTAGCCGCTAACAAGCCAGCCATGTCTTAAAGCACCTCTTCCTGAGGGTGTTTCAGAGTCTGTGGCTGATCTAGTGGCCCATGCAGATAATATAATTATAATGGGGGATCACTTCTTTAGCTTGACTTTTTACACCAAAATTCATCCATTCTCCCTTTTCTGTCCACACACTGTGTCTGCTTGTAAGTACTCTGTGTGTGTGCGCTGCCCAACATGCTCCTTTGCTCCTAAAACCAGCGATGTCGCCACGTGACGTCAGCCCCGGGAAGCGGTACTTTTGAAACAGAGTGTAGTACAGTGTTTGATTCATTGTAGCGCCGTACTATACTAATACCGGCATACCGTACAAGCCACACACACACACACACACACACACACACACACACACACACACACACACACGTACCTGAACCTGCAGGGGGTAAAGGTGACAGTGTGGAGGCGTGTGGTGTCCGCAGGCGAGCTGAAGGCCACAGAGAGTGTTTGCGGCGACTCCTCCTCGCTGGCGTACTCCACCACCAGCACGTAGAGGTCAGCGGAGGTCACGTGCACGCTCATCTCCACTCCGATCTGCGGTCACACATTTAGCGTTGACACACACGCGCACACACACACACACGACAAAGGCCGATAACTTACATCCTGGCCACTGCAGACCGCCATGTCAGGGTGGAGGGGCGTGACCCTCTCGGTGGGACAGAGGCGTGGCAGGTGGTTGTCATGGCGACAGCGGGCGCCATTGCCAGAGATGGAGGGGAAGGCGTCCAGAGACAAATATTTGTAGAGGAGACAACTGAGGGGACAGAAGACACGACATGGCGACCGCACGTTAGCATGTGTTTAACCTTATCTTGTGTTTACCAGATTAACATGTGTTTACCATGTTAGCATGTGTTTACTGTTAGCATTTGTTTACCGTGTTAGCATGTGTTTACCGTGTTAGCATGTGTTTACCATGTTAGCATGTGTTTACTGTTAGCATGTGTTTACCATGTTAGCATGTGTTTACTGTTAGCATGTGTTTACCATTTTAGCATGTGTTTACTGTTAGCATTTGTTTACTGTATTAGCATGTGTTTACCATGTTAGCATGTGTGTAGCACGTTAGCAAGTGTTTAACCCTATCATGTGTTTACCAGGTTAGCATGTGTTTACCATGTTAGCATGTGTTTAACCTTATCATGTGTTTACCAGATTAACATGTGTTTACCATGTTAGCATGTGTTTACCATGTTAGCATGTGTTTACTGTTAGCATGTGTTTACCATGTTAGCATGTGTTTACTGTTAGCATTTGTTTACCGTGTTAGCATGTGTTTACTGTTAGCATTTGTTTACCATGTTAGCATGTGTTTACCATGTTATCATGTGTGTAGCACGTTAGCAAGTGTTTAACCCTATCATGTGCTTACCAGGTTAGCATGTGTTTACCATATTAGCATATGTTTAACATCTTAGCATGTGTGTAGCACGTTAGCATGTGTTTAACCCTATCATGTGTTTACCATGTTAGCATGTGTTTAACCTTATCATGTGTTTACCAGATTAACATGTGTTTACCATGTTAGCATGTGTTTACCATGTTAGCATGTGTTTACCATGTTAACATGTGTTTACCATGTTAGCATGTGTTTACCATGTCAGCATGTGTTTACCATGTCAGCATGTGTTTACCGTGTTAGCATGTGTTTACTGTTAGCATTTGTTTACTGTATTCGCATGTGTTTACCATGTTATCATGTGTGTAGCACGTTAGCAAGTGTTAACCCTATCATGTGTTTACCAGGTTAGCATGTGTTTACCATATTAGCATATGTTTACCATGTTATCATGTGTGTAGCACGTTAGCAAGTGTTTAACCCTATCATGTGTTTACCATGTTAGCATGTGTTTACCGTGTTAGCATGTGTTTACCGTGTTAGCATGTGTTTACCATGTTAGCATGTGTTTACCATGTTATCATGTGTGTAGCACGTTAGCATGTGTTTAACCCTATCATGTGTTTACCAGGTTAGCATGTGTTTACCATATTAGCATATGTTTAACATGTTAGCATGTGTGTAGCACGTTAGCATGTGTTTAACCCTATCATGTGTTTACCATGTTAGCATGTGTTTAACTCGTTATCATGTGTTTACCATGTTAGCATGTGTTTACCATGTTATCATGTATGTAGCACGTTAGCAAGTGTTTAACCCTATCATGTGTTTACCAGGTTAGCATGTGTTTACCATATTAGCATATGTTTAACATGTTAGCATGTGTGTAGCACGTTAGCACGTGTTTAACCCTATCATGTGTTTACCATGTTAGCATGTGTTTACCATATTAGCATATGTTTAACATGTTAGCATGTGTGTAGCACATTAGCATGTGTTTAACCCTATCATGTGTTTACCAGGTTAGCATGTGTTTACCATATTAGCATATGTTTAACATGTTAGCATGTGTGTAGCACGTTAGCATGTGTTTAACCCTATCATGTGTTTACCATGTTAGCATGTGTTTAACATGTTAGCATGTGTGTAGCACGTTAGCATGTGTTTAACCCTATCATGTGTTTACCAGGTTAGCATGTTTTTAACTTGTTAGCATGTGTTTACCAGGTTACCATGTGTTAATCATGTTATCATGTGTTTAACATGTTAGCATGTGTGTAACACGTTAGCATGTGTTTAACCCTATCATGTGTTTACCAGGTTAGCATGTTTTTAACTTGTTAGCATGTGTTTACCAGGTTACCATGTTTTAATCATGTGTTCAACATGTTAGCATGTGTGTAGCACGTTAGCATGTGTTTAACCCTATCATGTGTTTACCAGGTTAGCATGTTTGTGACATATTAGAGACATATTACTTGTGGCCGGAGTGGTGCACGGAGCTGTAGGTGCAGGGCTCTGTGACGTGCACCTGCAGGATGGGAGCTTCGTAGTAAGCACTCGGCAGCAGAACCAGGTAGTCCTGGTGAGAGGAAGACAAGGTGAGGTTCACAAAGAAAGTAAAAACTAAAGCTAAAAAAAATGAAGGTCTGACCAGCAGGATTCCTTCAGCTTCAATCACAACGATCCAAGTTCCTGGATTTAGAACAAAAGGTTCCACAAAGTTGTTCTGGGGAACGTTGACAAAGGTGGGCTCTGCACTGGGAGCGAAGATGATCTGTTTGGACTGCTCAGAACCTGGAACACCAACAACATCTTCTATGATACACACACACACACACACACACAAGGACACACACCTTGTCGCCCCGCTTGGTAGGCAGTAATCTGTCCCTTGGCGGTGGTGCCCTGAGAGTTGAAGTATCTGATGATGACACGAGTCAGGTAGACGTCTGCCTCGCTCACGTGGACATGAAGATGCACCGCACTCTGCAGGGGTTGTCAGGGAGGGAAGGAAACATATAGAAAGGTTTGGTCTCACGTGTCTGTGTGTGTGTGTGTGTGTGTGTGTGTGTGTGTGTGTGCGTGTGCTGACCTATGACCCACACACCCAGTGGTGAGAATGGTGAGCAAGAAGATGAGCAACAAGAAGAGGTCGAAGAGGAACAGGAAGAAAATGAGGAAGCGGAAATGGAAGAAGAGGAGGAAGAAGAAGAGGTAAAAGAGAAGGAGGAGCATGAAGAGCAGAAAGAGGGAGAAGAGCAAAAGGAAGAAGAGAAGGAATAGAAAGAGGAAGAGGAAAATTAGGTGGAGGAAGAGCAACAGGAAAAAGTGGAACAAGAAGAAGAGCAGGAAAAGGAAAAAACAAAGAGGAGGAAGAAAAGAAAAGAAAGAAGAGGAGAAAGAGGAGGAAGAAGAAGAGGAACTGGAAGAAAAAGAAGAAGAAGAAGAAGATAAGGAAGAGGAAGAAGAAGAGAAAGTGGAAGCAAACGAGGAAGTGGATGAAGAACAGGATGATAAAGAAGTGGAAGAAGAAGAAGAGGATGTGTAAGAAGTAGAGGATGATGAAGAATTTGAAGAAGAAGAAGAAGAGGAAGTTGGAGAAGAAGAAGAAGATGTGGAGGAAGAAAAGCAAAAGGAAGAAGAGAAGGAATAGAAAGAGGAAGAGGATGAAGAGGAAAATTAGGTGGATGGAGAGAAACAGGAAAAAGTGGAACAAGAAGAAGAGCAGGAAAAGGAAAAAACAAAGAGGAGGAAGAAAAGAAAAGAAAGAAGAGGAAAAAGAGGAGGAAAATGAAGAGGAACTGGAAAAAGAAGAAGAAGAAGAAGTGGAAGGGGATGATAAGGAAGAGGAAGAAGAAGAGAAAGTGGAAGCAAACGAGGAAGTGGATGAAGAACAGGATGATAAAGAAGTGGAAGAAGAAGAAGAAGAAGAGGATGTGGAAGATGTAGAGGATGATGAAGAATTTGAAGAAGAAGAAGAGGAAGTTGGAGAAGAAGAAGAAGATGTGGAAGAAGAAGAGGGAGAAGAGCAAAAGGAAGAAGAGAAGGAATAGAAAGAGGGAGAGGATGAAGAGGAAGAGGAAAATTAGGTGGATGGAGAGAAACAGGAAAAAGTGGAACAAGAAGAAGAGCAGGAAAAGGAAAAAACAAAGAGGGGGAAGAAAAGAAAGAAGAGGAAAAAGAGGAGGAGGAAGAAGAGGAACTGGAAGAAAAAGAAGAAGAAGAAGTGGAAGGGGATGATAAGGAAGAGGAAGAAGAAGAGAAAGTGGAAGCAAACGAGGAAGTGGATGAAGAACAGGATGATAAAGAAGTGGAAGAAGAGGAAGAAGAGGATGTGGAAGAAGTAGAGGATGATGAAGAATTTGACGAAGAAGAAGAGGAAGTTGGAGAATAGGAGGAAGATGTGGAAGAAGAAGAGGGAGAAGAGCAAAAGGAAGAAGAGAAGGAATAGAAAGAGGAAGAGGATGAAGAAAATTAGGTGGATGAAGAGAAACAGGAAAAAGTGGAACAAGAGGAAGAGCAGGAAAAGGAAAAAACAAAGAGGAGGAAGAAAAGAAAAGAAAAGAAAGAAGAGGAAAAAGAGGAGGAAGAAGAAGAGGAACTGGAAGAAGAAGAAGAAGAAGAAGAAGTGGAAGGGGATGATAAGGAAGAGGAAGAAGAAGAGAAAGTGGAAGCAAACGAGGAAGTGGATTGAGAACATGATGATAAAGAAGTGGAAGAAGAAGAAGAAGAAGAGGATGTGGAAGAAGTAGAGGATGATGAAGAATTTGAAGAAGAAGAAGAGGAAGTTGGAGAAGAAGAAGAAGAGGGAGAAGAGCAAAAGGAAGAAGAGAAGGAATAGAAAGAGGGAGAGGATGAAGAGGAAGAGGAAAATTAGGTGGATGAAGAGAAACAGGAAAAAGTGGAACAAGAAGAAGAGCAGGAAAAGGAAAAAACAAAGAGGAGGAAGAAAAGAAAGAAGAGGAAAAAGAGGAGGAAGAAGAAGAGGAACTGGAAGAAAAGAAGAAGAAGTCGAAGGGGATGATAAGGAAGAGGAAGAAGAAGAGAAAGTGGAAGCAAACGAGGAAGTGGATGAAGAACAGGATGATAAAGAAGTGGAAGAAGAAGAAGAAGAAGAGGATGTGGAAGATGTAGAGGATGATGAAGAATTTGAAGAAGAAGAAGAAGAGGAAGTTGGAGAAGAAGAAGAAGATGTGGAAGAAGAAGAGGGAGAAGA